>NC_052320.1:18874879-19192795 GCF_016432855.1 Salvelinus namaycush
ACTCCACTTTAATGAGAAATGTCGCTTGTTTTGTTTTGTTGTTTTGACTCAGCAGAGATAACTGGGGAATCAGTGCCTGTTGAAGCATGGCGGTGGCCGTGTACAGTGCAGTTTTGGTTGTGAGGCATTCGCCGCATGAATGAGCATGTGAGCGGTGACACGATTATGCTTGCAGTGCATCCATAAAAAAACCTTGCCAAGACCTTCAAACTGTGTCTCCATCTTGGCTGTAGTTATAAAAGAGCTACAGTTCAGACGGTAATCATATGATACGGTCCGTCTGGATGCCTTTCATTTTGTTTTCACTTGCATTAGAATGGATCATTGAATTTTGGAGGTCAAAGCCAGTTATGATGATTGAGTAGAATTGTGTATGGGCTATGTAATTATGAAGTATGGGCTATGTAATTATGAAGTATGGGCTATGTAATTATGAAGTATGGGCTATGTAATTATGAAGTATGGGCTATGTAATTATGAAGTTTGGGCTATGTAATTATGTTGAAAACCCCATGCCTCACACACACGTCACATGGGGCATGTTATGTGTCATGTCCCCCTAGTGAGCCTCGGGAGATTCCATGAGGTCGTGGGACCGAGGTGAACCGTGTGTGTTCTCCATGTAACAGCCTTCTCAACCGACCCAGAGCAGACAACTAAACTAGTCACCATAATGCTGCAGTTTCACACAATGTTCTGACGACATACCACAGCATAACTCGGCTTTGATGGTCTGTGCTGAATGGTAGACTACATTCATCAACAGTAACTGCCCAGAGCTAATGTACTGTCATTTTTTTGGGCAGCATTCTTACCAGAACCACTGTCTCAGTTGGACTGAAGAGATGATTGGTTTTGAAGATGATTGATGGGGTTATTGTTGACTAGAGTTTTGGCTATAGGCCAGCAAATGCTGCGACTGCATGTAGCCTATACTCAGCTGGAAATTGGTGTCTGTCAGCATATGAAAAATATATATGCAGTTATTGTATGTAGTCGCGTTAGTCATAGTCATGAATCTAAATATGACCCGGAGCGTGGGTCAACCCTCTGGTTGCCTAGTATGCATGTGGTGTGATGTCTCTTTTACGTTAGATTATTATAAACACATGATCTGAATGGGCTTTAAGATGTAGTAGGGCCTACCTTATCTCATCAGCCATAAAAAACGGCCTCCTCTTCCTCCTCTCATCTAACAAATGGCCTCCTCTTCCTCCTCATCTCAAAAACGGCCTCCTCTCATACCACTGAGTCTCTCAAGCCTCTCAGTCATGACTGGGTGCTAGTGCTGGAAAAGTTGTCACAAAGATTGCAATGATATGGTTTCTCCCACGTGGATCTTCACGTGCAATTTCATGTTATTATTCTGCTTGAATCCTTTGCCAGTGGACAGTGGAGAGGTCAGATGTTGGGGGTTCACTGAACCAGTGCCCCACTTATCTTTGGCAATATCACCCATACTGAGGTCCCGAAGAGGTGAGGGGTGGATTTTCTTTCTACCGAGAGGAGAGGTAATGTTTTGTTTTGTAGTCAGGGAGACTGCAGGTGTTATGCAGCATTCACAGTTAGTTATCCCCATTCACAGTCAATAAGCGTGTAATGGTTTTATTCATGTTTGTGAGGAGACATTATGTAAGATTGGAGCATGCAACTGTCCATGAACTCTAAAAGCTAGTACTAACATCTGCCATTACGTTTTTCATTTATGAAATATGCAATCTACAAAAGTCCAGCTAGACACAGTCCTCTGTTGCCTTGATCTAATCAGTAGAGACCCACAACACAGAACATCTAAATCTACTCCAGATAGTGCTTCAACCTTATTGGATAACATCCAGTTATATTAACTCATGCATGGACATGACTCACTTTTGAATCCTGCTTTTCAGCTGTTCCCCTGACAACAATATTACATCAGGTGATATGTCACAAACACTTAATTATAGCAGTACCAAACTAACCATTATAAACTGGGTCATTCGAGCCCTGGAGGCTGATTGGCTGAAAGCCGTGGTATATGAGACGGGTATGATGCAAAACTACATGTTTACTGTTCTAATTACGTTGGTAACCTGTTTTTAACAGCAATAAGGCACCACAGGGTTTATGGTATATGGCCAATATAGCACGGCTAAGGGCTGTATCCAGACACCCCGCCTCGCGTCGTGCCTAAGAACAGCCCTGAGCTGTGGTATATTAACCATATACCACACCCCCTCGGGCTTTATTGCTTAAACTTTAACATCTTTGAGAGAGCACAAGAAGGTAAACAGACAGACAAACAGACAGAGATGGAGAGAGCGAGCTGCATCAGCAACAGTGATCCTCTGAACCAGCATTGTAATTCTCTAATCCCCAACACTGAACTGACAGTAGACAGACAGGATCCACCATGCAACCAGCCGAACACCCTGCCTACAGCCCCACACCATGCAGCCACACACCGTGCCTTTCTATGGAACCTACCTTCCAGGGAGGAGATATGTGTCCTCAGATAAACTCATGGAGGCCAGGTGGAGAGGAGAGCAGGACAGAGCTCCTAACCGGCTACACGGGAGAGACTGGACCCTAGCTAGGTCACTCACACTGCAGAACCCCAACGGTAGCCCTGTTGCCTCTTCCTCCTCTGACACATAAACACACACAACGCAAACATCCAGCCAGGAATGCATTAACAGAGACAGGCACACACTCACTCATTCACACATACATACACAGACAGACAGTGCATCTGCCTGCACACATTTCCTTGGAGATGCAGTGGGTCCTCGTAGTGCAGCCAGGAAGAAAAGCCCAGGGTGATGCCAATCCAACCAGAGAACCAGAGAGAGAGAAATCAGAATAACACTGACTGGGAGGCTCTGAGTGTCACGGACGAAACAAAGTACCACCGTCCCCTTACCCCTTTCTCTTTTTCCCCCTTCTCCAAACAACTCTCACTCGCTCGCTCTCCCTTCCCCTTTCTCCCTCTCGTTCTTTCTCTGACTCCCTCACTCTCTTTTTCTGACTCTCTCCGTCCCCCTTTCTCTCCCCCCCTCTCTCTCCTCTCTCTCTTTCCCCTCTCTTTCACTCTCTCTCTTTCCCCCTCTCTTTCTCTTTCCCTCTCTCTCTCCTCTCTCTCTTTCCCCCTCTCTTTCTCTCTCTCTCTCTCTTTCTCTCTCTCTCTTTCACCTATCATTCTCTCTCTCTTTCCCTCTCTCTCTCTCTGTCCCTCTACATCTATCTGTTTACTACTCCCCCTCTCTCTCTCTCTGTCCCTCTACATCTATCTGTTTACTACTCCCCCTCTCTCTCTCTCTGTCCCTCTACATCTATCTGTTTACTACTCCCCCTCTCTGTGTGACGGCATATTTTCCTGTCTGTTTACAACCCTATCTCGCTCACATGCATCAACATTTCCTGTTTTTTAAACACCTCAAAATGACACCATCAGACAGATACTTATATTTAGCAAACAGTAAATGCCCATTTTAAATGCATGGTTGACATTAAAATCTGCATAAATGAATTACTAACATATTGCTACTTGACCATTCAAAATTGGCAAACATCTGAACACAGGAGAACCAACTTGTCACTGAACAGATACATAACAGTAGCAACTTCTACTTGATATCAATCAATAGCATCACCGTACAGCAAACCGCCATGAAAAGCCTTTCCATTATAATGTTATTATTTCACTAATAAGACAGTAACAGGATGTGGAATGGAGATGGACATGGGTGCCTGTCCACATCAGCATCGCTGCTTGTCTCTTATTCAAGTCTCAGTTTGCTGGGTGATGCATGAGACGGACTCATTGGCATACAAAGCTCTAACCTGTTTACTGTGTGCCTGTGTCTTACTTTATGCCAGAGAACAGACAGCCCATAACCTGGGAATATAGATGGAAGAAACTGGTTGTCCAGAAATCCACAAACTGACTGTCCAGAACAGATTGAGGCAATCACTGATATCAGGGTATTTTGATAAAATGTTCAAGTGGGTACTTCAAAGGAATCCTTCTCTGAATAGAGTATTTATTTTTAATAGGATATTAAGATGAGAGGACAAAGCAGTCATCGAAGCAGTCATATTAACTAAAGCTAAAAAGAATAGAAATGTGATTATGTGCGAGCCAACATGTTAAAAAAAAGTATACAGTTGAAGTCGGAAGTTTACATACACTTAGGTTAGAGTCATTAAAACTAGTTTTTCAACTATCCACAAATTTCTTTTAACAAACTATAGTTTTGGTAAGTCGGTTAGGATATCTACTTTGTGCATGACACAAGTAATTTTTCCAACAACTGTTTACAGACAGATAATTTCACTTATATCACAATTCCAGTGTATCACAATTACAGTGGCTCAGAAGTTTACATACACTAAGTTGACTGTGGTTTTAAACAGCTTGGAAAATTCCAGAAAATTATGTCATGGCTTTAGAAGCTTCTGATAGGCTAATTGACATCATTTGAGTCAATTGGAGGTGTACCTGTGGATGTATTTCAAGGCCTACCTTCAAACTCAGTGTCTCTTTGCTTGACATCATGGGAAAATCAAAAGAAATCAGCCAAGACCTCCACAAGTCTGGTTCATCCTTGGGAGCAATTTCCAAACACCTGAAGGTACCACGTTCATCTGTACAAACAATAGTACGCAATTATAAACACCGTGGGACCACGCAGCTGTCATACCGCTCAGGAAGGAAACACGTTCTGTCTCCTAGAGATGAACGTACTTTGGTGCGAAAAGTGCAAATCAATCCCAGAACAACAGCAAAGGACCTTGTGAAGATGCTGGAGGAAACAGGTACAAAAGTATCTATATCCACAGTAAAACGAGTCCTATATCGACATAATCTGAAAGGCCGCTCAGCAAGGAAGAAGCCACTGCTCCAAAACCGCTATTTAAAAGCCCAATTACGGTTTGCAACTGCACATGGGGACAAAGATTGTACTTTTGGAGAAATGTCCTCTGGTCTGATGAAACAAAAATATAACTGTTTGGCCATAATGACCATCGTTATGTTTGGAGGAGAAAGGGGGAGGCTTGCAAGCCGAAGAACACCATCCCAACTGTGAAGTACGGGGGTGGCAGCATCATGTTGTGGGGGTGCTTTGCTGCAGGAGGGACTGGTGCACTTCACAAAATAGATGGCATCATGAGGTAGGAAAATTATGTGGATATATTGAAGCAACATCTCAAGACATCAGTCAGGAAGTTAAAGCTTGGTCGCAAATGGGTCTTCCAAATGGACAATGACCCCAAGCATACTTCCAAAGTTGGGGCAAATGGCTTAAAACCTCTACGGACCCCCCATCCCGGATCCGGGATCATCCTCATCAAATAAGCTGACTAGCATAGCCTAGCCTAGCGCCACAGGGATATCATATAATATAATTTCATGAAATCACAAGTCCAATACAGCAAATGAAAGAAACATCTTGCGAATCCAGCCAACATTTCCGATTTTTAAAATGTTTTACAGCGAAAACACAATATATATTTATGTTAGCTCACCACAATAGCCAAACACACAACGCCATGTTTCCACCGCAAAGGTAGCTTTCACAAAACCCACAAATAGAGATAAAATTAATCACTAACCTTTGAACAACTTCATCAGATGACAGTCTTATAACATCATGTTATACAATACGTTTATGTTTTGTTCGAAAATGTGCATATTTATAGCTACAAATCCTGGTTTTACATTGTGAATACGGCGCCATAATGCACCAAATTGTCCGGAGAAATTTTGGACAGTCACGTAATCTAACCAAAAAACTCATAAACTTTACTAAAAAATACATGTTGTACAGCAAATGAAAGATACACTGGTTCTTAATGCAACCGCTGTGTTAGATTAAAAAAAATAACTTTAGTACAAAGTACAGCATGCAATATTCTGAGACAGCGCCCAGCAATTCTCCGCCATGTTGGAGCCAACATATACCACAAAAATACGAAATAACATCATAAATATTCTCTTACCTTTGATGATCTTCCATCAGAATGTAGTGCAAGGAGTCCTATTTCCACAATAAATCGTTGTTTTGTTTTAGAATGTCCATTTCTTCTGTCGAATTAGCAGCTTTGGCTAGCATTGTGGCGCACACGTGTCCATCAACTCTTGGCGCATGGAACGAAAAATTCCAAAAGTCACAATAAACGTCGAATAAACTGGTCAAACTCGGTTGAAAATCCATCTTTATGATGTTTTTCTCATATGTATCCAATAAAGTCTGAGACGGAGCATTTCGTCGTGTATACCTAACGCATTTCAGAAGACAATGTCGTGTTCCCTGGTGCGCAGCTGAATACTGCCAATAGGGCGGACCTGTCACTCCAAAAGCTCTCATTCGGTCTCACATCAAGCTAGACACCCCATTCAACATTCTACTGCCTGTTGACATCTAGTGGAAGGCGTATGAAGTGCATACAGATCCATAAATATAAGGCAATTGAATAGGCAAGCCCTGACACAGAGTCCCATTTTCAGAATTTTCACTTCCTGTTTGGAGGTTTGCTGCCAAATGAGTTCTGTTTTACTCACATATATAATTCAAACAGTTTTAGAAACTTCAGTGTTTTCTATCCAATAGTAATAATAATATGCATATTGTATGATCTAGAACAGAGTACGAGGCCGTTTAATTTGGGCACAATTTTTTCCCAAAGTGAAAACAGCGCCCCCTATTTCCAAGAGGTTTTAAGGACAACAAAGTCAAGGTATTGGAGTGGCCATCACAAAGCCCTGACCTCAATCCTATAGAACATTTGTGGGCAGAACTGAAAAAGCGTGTGCGAGCAAGAAGGCCTACAAACCTGACTCAGTTACACCAGCTCTGTCAAGAGGAATGGGCCAAAATTCACCCAACTTATTGTGGGAAGCTTGTGGTAGGCTACCCGAAAGGTTTGACCCAAGTTAGACAATTTAAAGGCAATGCTACCAAATACTAATTGAGTGTATGTTAACTTCTGACCCACTGGGAATGTGACGAAAGAAATAAAAGCTGAAATAAATTATTCTCTCTACTATTATTCTGATATTTCACATTCTGAACTGGGGATCCTAACTGACCTATGACAGGGAATTTTTACTAGGATAACATGTCAGGAATTGTGAAAAACTGAGTTTAAATGTATTTGGCTAAGGTGTATGTAAACTTCCGACTTCAACTGTATTTTTCAGCTGATGTCCTTACCTCAACCCCAGGTAACAGTTCAGTCAGGGCTTGAAGTAGGAAAGAAGGACACAACATCAATATGTTGAGCACTTTTCCTTCACTTTGTGGTCCAACTCATCCCAAACCATCTCAATTGGGAGGTATGGTGATTGTAGAGGCCAGGTCATCTGATGCAGCACTCCATCACTCTCCTTCTTGGCCAAATAGCCCTTACACAGCCTGGAGGTGTGTTGGATCATTGTCCTGTTGAAAAACAGATGATAGTCCCTCTAAGCGCAAACCAGATGGGATAGTGTATCGCTGCAGAATGCTGTGGTAGCCATGCTGGTTAAGTGTGCCTTGAATTCTAAATATATCACTGACAGTGTCACCAGCAAAGCACCCCCACACCATCACACCACCTCCATCATGCTTCACGGTGGGAACCACACATGCAGAGATCATCTGTTCCCCTACTCTGCGTCTCACAAAGACACAGCGGTTGGAACCAAAAATCTCAAATTTGGACTCATCAGACCAAAGGACAGATTTCCAAAAGTCTAATGTCCATTGCTCATGTTTCTTGGCCCAAGCATGTCCCTTCTTATTGGTGTCCTTTAGTAGTGGTTTCTTTGCAGCAATTCAACCATGAAGGCCTGATTCAAGCAGTTGATGTTGAGATGTGTCTGTTTACTTGAACTCTGTGAAGCATTTATTTGGGCTGTAATTTCTGAGGTGCAGTTAACTCAAATTACCTTACCCTCTGCAGTAGAGGTAACTCTGGGTCTTCCTTTCCTGTGGCGGTCCTCATGAGAGCCAGTTTCATCATAGCGCTTGATGGTTTTTGCGACTGCACTTGAAGAAACTTTCAAGGTTCTTGAAATTTTCCACATTGACTGACCTTCATTTCTTAAAGTAATGATGGACTGTCGTTTCTCTTTGCTTATTTGAGCTGTTCTTGCCATAATATGGCTCAAACGCATGATTGGTTCAAATGCATTAAGAAGGAAAGAAATTCCACAAATGAACTTTTAACAAGGCACACCTGTTAATTGAAATGCATTCCAGGTGACTACCTCAGGAAGCTAGTTGAGAGAATGCCAAGAGTGTTCAAATCTGTCATCAAGGCAAAGGGTGGCTACTTTAAAGAATCTCAAATATAAAATATATTTTGATTTGTTTAACACTTTTTTGGTTACTACATGATTGCATATGTGTTGTTTCATATCTTTGAAGTCCACAATTATTCTACAATTTAGAAAATAGTAAAATAAAGAAAAACCCTTGAATGAGTCCAAACTTTTGACTGGTACAGTACCTGGCTACCATTTACATGGGATGGGTTGAGTGAAGTCCTGGATGGCCCCAGAATGATTACACCAGCCATCTGGAAAACAGACTTCCCCCTGGGAGAAATGGTGTCCCCCTCTCTGCTCCTCTAATGTTGAGCCCCACTGTAACAATGATGAACATTTAAACACCACCTGGAGCACTCTGCCATCACAGTTTGTCACTCACGCCCATAAGGTTGGTTGCATAGAGCTCCAGGACTGGGACTGACAGCCATGGAAACAGCTTAGATCTGTGGGCTCTCTGCTCTGTGAGCTGCTCTGTGGCTCAGGGGCTGCCAGGGAACCATCAAAGAGCCATAAAGAGCAGAGGTGCTGCTATATCAACTCAACGCTCCCAGAAGGGGATTGCAGTCCTCACACACTCAGAACACCCACTCTGGCTGCCACCACTCTTCAATCAACTTGATCACTGATACATGCTTTTTTTTATAGGGGCTGTCAGTGACTCATGCTGATCTGGTGAGCTGGCTAGCATGTTCATTTTGTGGCAACATAATGACATGGGTATGCTTGTCATGGACTGTGGAGTTTGTCACGATCAAAATAAATGAGAATGGAGCAAAACACAGGTAAAAAGTTAGAGGAAACCCTGCCTCAGTCTTCTGAATAGCTAATCCTGGGATAGAGTTTTATTTCTCAGCGGGACAATTACACAATGTTAATGCCAAAGACACACCAGAATGGCTTTCCAAGAGGTGTTGAGTGTTCCTGACTGGTCCAGTCTCAGTCCTGATTTAAATATGCAGAGACAAGGTTTGAATATTGCTGTCCATCAATGATCCAAAACCAAATTTACTGAGCTTGAGAAATTTTGACAAAAGCAATGGATATATGTTGCGCTAAGAGCAAAGTTGGTAGAATCTTATTCAGAATTATTCACAGCTGTAATGGCTGTCAAAGGTTCTTCCACCAAGTATTAACTCTGGGCTGTGAAGACATTCGCAATAAAGACATCTTTGTTTAATTTGGTAATTTGTCTATAATTTGTCTTTCACTTTGGAAATGTGGAGTAGGTTGTGTAGAACAATAGGAAAAAAATCTAATTGAATATATCTCCACATTTCATTTTAAGGCAGCAAAATGTGCCCAGGGTGTGTAGACTTTCACTATAGGCCCTGTACAGCTACAGGGCTAGACATCCCATGGAAGATTGTATGCTTCCATTCCCTATGTCCTGATGAAAGTCAAGTTTTAATATTAGAAATGTAAGGTTGCTCTGACATTAGATTCACGTGTGTCAGAACCAGGTTAATTGTGTCAGATTCCAGCCCGGTGTGTGCTTTTCTGCTTTACCCCAGTTGTTTGATCATGTATCAGTTATTAGCAGAAAGACTGGATGAAATGAAGGTTTATAAGATGACAAATTCAAGGCTTAATGTGTCATTATGGCATAAATTCATACGTCGTTTTATGAGGGAAAGAGTGTTATTATAACAGCAGGTCTGAGAACACTCAGTCCTCACATAAAGCCAAGCTGTCTTTTTATTACACTCCATCCATCTTATTCTCATCATGTTTCAACATAACTTTGTTATTAATACTCACTGGGCACACACTGGCTGAATCAACGTTGTTTCCATGTAATTTCAATGAAATTAACGCGGAATAGACGTTGAAATCTAACTCTCTCTGTCAGTGTTGAACCAATTGATGTGATTCTTCTTTTGCCTTTCTTTGATCTTCTATATTTACAGTAAAATAATTGTTAATTGCCTAAAGCTAAAGGATGTATGATTAATTTTGGTTGCACAATAAGACAAGATAATGGCAGGATTATGGTAAAACAACAAAAAGGGAACACCTATGATGTTTGTCTGCATGTCTCTGGTAGCAGAATGTTTCTGAGGCAGCATGTAAATGTCCAGGTTCTTAATCAAAAAATGTTTTCTTTTTTTCTTCTTTTTTTCTTCATTTCTGTGAGGTGAGGAGGATGTCAGGTCGAGCTGAGCACTGACTGAAAACTGCCCTGTCCTCTTCACCCTGGATGTTTGACTCAGAGTGGGCAGATTCTGTGTCCCCTTTGTCATGTGTGTGTTTATTTTGGGTTCCATGCTGGTCCCAGGCTTGTTTACAGAGGCCAAACAGCACAGAACAGCAGTGAGTCCCGATGATCTCAAAATGAGGCTTCTGCTCCTTTTTGTTGTCTTTTTTCTTTTAAACAGTTATTTAATTATTTAGACCCGGTTATTTAGACCCGGGAAGGCTAATGAGCGCACTGCACTCTCCGACCAGTAGTGACATTTATTGGTAAATTAAGTGTAAGTTAAATGAACAACAGCAGGATTGCAACCTGTGCAACGATGTTCTGGCGGAGTACAAGCCAGCTCTTGTATGTAATCTAAGGGAGGAAAGAGCAGAAAAGCTGCCTGTCAAGATCACAGCGAGAGAGAGAGACAGAGAGGAGAAAGTTGAAGTGGTAGAGAGAGAGAGCTAGATAGTATACTGTGATGAGCCCAGATAAAGAGCTCAGCCCAGAAATGTGTTTCTCCCCCATCATGTCCTTCATATACTCAAGGAGGAGAGCAGTTCTGTTCTGTAGCTACTCTTGGTTCAGTAATTTCCCCTTCTCTAATCCATGTTTTTCTTTAATCATCTTCCCACCAGTTATCGGAATGTTTGTGGGCCAAGCCCAATAGCCAAACAGCCAAATAGTCTCTGTCTCATCAGAGTTTATAGGCTCAGAATCATGGGCTTATTCATATGGGCCTTCGTGTACAAATTACATTGACTGACCTGTACTCTGTACTGGTATCCCCTGTATATAGCCTCATTATAGTTTTTTTGCGTTACTTTGTATTTTCTTTTTTACTTTCGTTTATTTAGTAAATATTTTCTTAATTCTATTTTCTTTAAACTGCATTGTTCATTAAGTAAGCATTTCACCGTTGTATTCGGCGCATGTGACAAATACAATTTGATTTGATTTAACAATTTGATTTGATGGACGCAACCCCCTACTTTACTTTTCACAAAATGCTACATGATGTGTGAGGAAGGATGAGGAAGCAGTAAGGTAGTGTTGTCATAAGAGCACTGTTAGTGGCATCACATCACAACCTTGCCACAGCCAAGAGGAGATGTGTGTTTAGAGATGGCGCCTCGCTTAGACAACCTTTATCTCTAAAGAATTTGATTTTCTGTCATGCGGCTTCCTTCTCTTCATCTTCTGACAATCATGTTCACAAGACATAAGAACGTTATGCCAGAATGAATTTTTGATGGAAAGGGAATTTCTTGTTGCTAAGCCTCTTTAATGAGAAATCTAATGCTGTGTTGTTTGCCCCGAGGAGAAATGTGATTGTGATTTGATTACGAGAAATAGGATTATGGGATGAATTTGTTTTTGTGTGCTGCTGATGAAAAGGAGGAAGTGGGTGTTGGTAAATTAAATATCTGTTATATCAAGCTAGGGAGGGAATTTAATATGGCAAACTTTAATACTCATCATGAATAGCTTCCACATCTACAAACTGTCTCCCTGACATTCCCACAGGCTTACTGTGAATGAATACAATAATAACCTTGCGATTTTGAATGTCCGTGTGGTGTCAATGTGGGGACTAGTTGTGCTGCATTCATGACATGTGGGAACTAGGAAGCTAGACAATTTCCGACTTGGAAAGTCATTATGGAAAGATGATATCTGAGTTTCCCAACCAATAGGAAGGGGAGAGGCTATACGGACATGCCTGGTGCCCAAAGTTGATGACATATGTTGCGCAGCGAAACTCAACAAACGGATTTGGTTCAGTCAGTTGTCTTAACGCTCCCCAGCTAGCTAGTTTATGCTTGTGACTAGAAATTTTATTGAGAAAGTAAAACTTTCTGCCAAAGATGGGACTTGGGAGTGTTCAGAATCATTCAGTTTTTATCGGACTACAAAATCAACAAATGTCCTTTACCTGTCACCCTGGCCTGATATTCCTACATGACAGCAGTACTCAGCAAGCAGGCATCGGGATCAAATGACAAACTGTGCCCGTAGTTGTGTTGCAGTGCAAACTCTCCCCATTGAGCAGCAGTAGACTTTATCACAGTGACGTCCAAATGGTTACTACTACCAATATTACAAATTATTATTTTAGGCTGCTATCCTACTCAAAATATAATGAAGTGGGATGGAAGAAATTGGTGACTTTAGCTACCACCAGCGACATGTGACACAGCTGCCCGGGGGGAACAGGTGTTGCCCAGTGGGTAGCTGAGGAACGCTCAATTCCGTTCTCTTATGAGTTGAGCGTTCCTCACCTACCAAGTGGGAAGCATCTCGATACAACACCGTTACACTGGTCATTCAGATTCCAGATGGTGACCAATACTACAAGTTATTTCCCATCTGAAGAAACATCACGTTTATAAATTGTAACTAGCGCCATACTGCTGTTGTTTCCAGCTAGCCAATATAAACTGGCTAGCTGGGAAGGGCTCATCAGGACGAATGACTAAACTGAATCCATTAGTCTCGACTCTCACTCAATGTGGGCCTCATGCAGGTCCGTATAGCCTCTTTCAAAAGGAAGCTCTAGGCAAATATCTCTCATCAATTTGAACTCTGATTTGCCATTAATGCAGCATAGGTCCATGCATGCTATCAGAGAATGTGTTAGGGTTTGTGAAACAACCAACAAAGTCCATTTAAAATTAGAAACTTTAGAGATTTGTGGCTTTGTTCCTGATCTGATCTGACATTTATGACCCTTCATCACAGTTTACCACCATTTTTATGTAGCCAATTATTTATTTACTCATTAGCTGTCTGTGCTCAGAGGCTACCAGGTGAAGCAGTTCAGGTTCCTGAAATCATTGCTCCACAGTCAGATGTGACTCCTCTATGTCCTCTGTCTTTATGCCAGCATCGCCTCCTGTTAATTGATTAACATAATGACCGTTTGTGTTTGCCACAACATAGGGCGTTAGGAGTCTAAAATAGAGACAGTGAACTGTAGGAAGGACTCTGTCTGAGGGCCAAATTCAACAGATTAGTGATAATTTACAGTCCAACTACCCGGGTTGAAACAGACCTGATCAGTGCATAGTGGGTAGACGGAGAGAGAGAGAGAGAGAAAGAGAGAGAGAGGGCGGAGGGCGGAGAAAGAGAGAGAGAAGGGGGAGAAAGTGAGAGAGGGAGGGACAGACAAAGGGACAGAGGGACAAGGGGCGAGAGAGAAAATGGATGAATTAAGTAGTGAGAGAGAAAAGGACAGTTATGCGGGAGAGAGAGAGGAGGGGGTGCCTAAGAGAATGGTCTGAAGGTGATAACGTGCGGCAGGGCCCCTCTGGGTACAACTAACCATAGTGCTGTTGCGTGCATGCAGATGACTCTATCCTTCAGCACCCAGTCTAGCCTCCTACATTTCCTATCTCTGTCTTGTTTTTTTCTCTCCTCTCTCTCCCAGGCATCGATCAATTACAATGCACCACCATTCTCCACATCTGTGTCCAAAACCATTTAACACAACAGCAGTTCATCTCACACAAATCCGGCATTTGGTGAGATGTCCATTGGGGAACAGGGACTGATAAGTGGGGGTTAGTAGGAAGGTCACCTATGAGCCGTCATAAATGACCGATCAGAGATGTGCTTGGAGAACAGAATGAGTGAATTAGTGGGAGACAGGATGTCTGGCAGATAGTCAACAGTCTCTAGTGTATGTCTAGTCCTCACCCTGATGATGCTTTTAGTCTAATTTCATATATATTATATACATTCAGAAGAGTCATACACCACGTGTTTATGAGGGGGTATTGGTGGTTTAATTCAATATCTTGATTGAATAATACATTCAGTGTATAAGCAACTACATCTTGTATTTTACATTCCACATATGGATGAGATTGAAGGTGCAAGTGACCGTTCAGTGTCAACGGGCTTTTCCAATATGTGTAATAAACCAGACAGACTGATTTGTCCATACTTGATTCTGCTCACAGATTATTCTCAATGTGCGGTGACAGAGGAATCTAATGCCTCTCTGTTGCCCTCTGGTGGCTTTAGATGTGGCCTAATATGTCATGCTTTTGCTATTGTGTTCACTCACTGACATCTTTGTATTTACTGTTGTCAAAGTATTACTTATTCTTATATACATTTCAGACTAGCAACAGTGACATAACGCCTCTTTATTATACAGACAATACTTTAACAGCAAGAGGAATACAGATCATAAAGAACTTGTAAGGTTTTATACAAAATGTAAAATACAAAAGACAATAATCATACAAAATAAAAACGTAGTATCTTGGATACCTGTAAACTCATATGCCTACTAAACAACAGTAAAAAAAAATCTATATAAAAGTGTCAATATAAAACATTTTGCTAAACAACATTCTATAAAAAATCATCTATGCCACGCCAGTGGGTTGAAACATTGCCTGTTTGTTTCTACCGTCTCCAGCTCACCCACCAGTCCTTTGGGGCTCAAGATAATTGTCCATTATCACTCAGTACAGAACTCTGGCCTCCCTCTTACGGTAATAGATTTCATGACAGGTTACTGGTCTTCTCTTAACTGTTCTGGCTCTAGGAGGTACAGGCTCTGCTGGGTGGGCTCTGCATTCCACGTGCAGTTCCTGAGTTCCTGCCTCAGCTCAGACAGCTGGTGAGCGTGATTAGTGAGGGTACCGTTGACCTGGGACAGGTATCCATCTGACTGCCTCTCCAACTCCGCCCTGATCCTCTCCAGATCCTTGGCCAGGTGACTGAAGCCCTTACACTGGCCCTCCACGCTGGCCACGCGGCCCCCCACCTCCACCACCTCCTTTTGGACTCCAAGCGCAGTGGAGCGGCAGCCCTGCACCTCCCCGGCCAGCCGCCTCCTCAGCTCCTGGAGCTCTCCCTTCATCCGGGTCAGCCTCTTCTCACCCACCCCCAACATGGAGGCCTGGCGCCCCAAAAGCTGCACCACACCCTTCACCTGCTGGGCCAGGCGCTCTTCCCGCTCCTGCCAGGTGGTGTTGGCGCGCCCCACATCCTGGACCACCAACCCTACAGAGTCCTTCAGGCCCTTCAGGGTGAGGTTCATGGAACGGGCGTTGAACTTGAGCAGCATGATTTCACCCTGGACTGAGCTCCCCTCCTCTCCCTCCTGGTGGTCTTCCCTCTGGGACAGTCTGGTCAGGAGGCTCTGCAGGGTGACATTAAGACTGTTCAGACGGTTATTCTCCATGTCCAGGAGACCCTTCTCCTCTCCTACTCCTGTCTTATCCTCCTCCACCCTATGAGTGTTTGATGTGGCTTCGTCTCCCTGGAGAATGGGCTGAGAGGAGGAGGTGCAGAGTAGTTCCAGGCCGCTCAGCTGTTTCTGCACTCTGTCCACGTCCACCTCCAGCCTCCTCCTGAGGGACTCCACCTCTGTCTCCAGCGTGGGCACGACATGGCCCTCCAGCAAGGCAGGGGCCGTAGCATTCTCCAGATCCCCCAATGCTGTCAGCAGACGACCCTCCAGAGCCTTCAGCTTCCCCTCCAGACGAGTCTCCAGGCTGCCTGCCCCGACCTCTCCCTCTGAGCTACTGCCCTGGACCCCACCACTACCACTGCTGCTAGCGCTCCCACCCCTGACCTTTCCACATTCAGTCAGGTTGAGCTTGGCCTCCACGTCCTCCAGCCGCCCCTCCAGCATAGCCTCTACATGGTCCTTGTGCCCACCCAGCTCCACTCTCAGGTGCCCCTGGGACTGGTTGAGGCCTGCCACCAACTGTTCCAGCAGATGCACCCTCTCATCTAGGCCAGTGACTCTACCACAGCAGCCCTCTGTCAGGTCATGTCCCTGGATCTGAGTCTGCAGGTATCCAAGCTCCTTCCTAAGCCCAGTGGCGCTGACCTCCAGGGCCAGCTCCATCAGATCCTGTCTCTCCTGCTGCTCCCTGTGGCACTGTCGACTCACCTCCCTGGCCCTCTCCCCACAGCGGCTCTCTGCACTCTCGACACGCTTCTCAAATTCCCCCAGGATCTCCGTCCGGGCCCCGCCAAGCTTGGCATCCACCAGATCCTCCATTGCCTTCTGACTGTCTCTCGCTTCGGCCCTTGTCAAGCTATCTGCACCGCCTGACATCTTCTTGAGGGTTCCGTCATGCCTGATCACACTGCCTCTCAGCTCCTCCAGCTCAGCAGCCTTGGCCTGTAGCTCAGTCCGGAGCTCCTCAACCCTCCCTGTCAGCTCGCTCAACCTTGGGAAAGCCTGGCCCCCATCCAGCCCCTCTGCATCAGGGTCTCCTCCAGGGATTTCTGCAAAGCCTACAGTGGAGTGGGGGGAAGAGGACAGAGCGGGGGCGGGGACTGGGCTTGGTGCTGCAGACAGCAGGGCGGAGAGCATCCTGTTGGCGTCCTCCCATAGTGAGGCGCGCAGGCCATCCTCAAGTCCGTTCACCGCCCCCCTAAGCGTCTCCAGACCCTGGGACAGCCTCCGCACGTCCTCCTCCATCCGGTCCAGACGCTCAGTAGACTCACTGTCCACTGTGTCCAGAGGCTGGCCTACAGAGGGGAGAAGAATGTTACATACACAATCATACTCACAAGAGTACAGGGAGAGAGCGAGAGAAAATGTAATTTAAGAATAAATGCTCATTTTAAGGATGTTAAGTCTTTGAAGAATGTTGCCAAAATCAATGGAATTTCAGGACAGTTAAGCACTCTAGATACATATAGATATTAACTTTAAAGCCAGCAGTAGAGGACACAATATTAGAATCTTATTAATATTGAATGTAATATGTATGTTGTGTTGCAGTACAGAATATGCATTGGAATAACACTCCCAGTCTCACCATCGATTTCTTGGCTGCCAGCAGGGGGAGCTGTTTCATCAGTGACAGGCTCCAACTCTGACTGAAAAGGATGATCAGTGAGGTCTGGGTGATCAGGATGATCTGGTCCAGGCTGCTGGTGATTGGTTGGCTCCAGATCTGGTTCAGGCTGGTGATGGTCTGGCTCTTGGTGGTCTGGCTCCTGGTGGTCTGGACCCTCCTGGTCTGGTTCAGGCTGGTGATGGTCCGGCTCGTGGTGGTCTGGCCAGTGGTGGTCTGGTTCAGGCTGGTGGTGGTCTGGCCCCTGGTGGTCTAGTTCAGGCTGGTGATGGTCTGGCCCCTGGTGGTCTAGTTCAGGCTGGTGGGGGTCTGACCCCTGGTGGTCTGGTTCAGGCTGGTGGGGGTCTGACCCCTGGTGGTCTGGTTCAGGCTGGTGGGGGTCTGGCCCCTGGTGGTCTGGTTCAGGCTGGTGGTGGTCTGACCCCTGGTGGTCTAGTTCAGGATGGTGATAGTCTGACCCCTGGTGGTCTAGTTCAGGCTGGTGGTGGTCTTGCCCCTGGTGGTCTAGTTCAGGCTGGTAATAGTCTGGACCCTCATGGTGGTCTGGTTGGTGGTGGTGCTGTGGCCCAAAGGTGTAAGGCTTGGAAGATGACCCTCGGTAGGAGGGGTGGGTCAGAGGAGGCCCAAAGGGACGTATAAGGTAGGACTTCACGTTGCTGGGAGGAGGGCCTTTTGCTTTCACTGGGTATGACTTCATAGGAGGAGGTCCCTTCATGGGAGGGCCCTTGGTAAGCATTGGGTACGATTTCATGGGAGGATGGCCCTTGCTCTGACTCCAGGGGTTTCCTTTAATGAGTGGGCCTTTGAATGGTGGGCCCTTGAATGGAGGCATCGCCTTAATTGGGTGTTGGTAGGCTGGGGGTCCCTCCATGCAGCCATAGCCAGAGTATCCTGGACAGCAGCGCCATTCCAGCTCAGTGAGAGTCTTATGTGCAACTTTATAGACAGGCTTGTACATCACATGATATCTGAGGGTTAATGAAAGAAACAACATAAGCACAAGCAACTACCAAGCTGACACCTGTGAATGCTGTTTTCATACCCTTTTCATATGGCAAGAGCAGTAGAACTAATAATACTGGTTGTTTTTACAGCAGTTTTACAGCAGTAGTCCTCGTTGTAGATGTAGCAATAACAGTAGTAATTGTGGAGGCCGTAGGCCTATTTATGATACAATCTGTAATAGTTATATCATGTAGTATCAATTATGAAGATGAACTCACATGAGGGTTGGACACTTCTGACCCCAGGCACACTTGTTATACTGAGCTTTGACATAAGGAGCTACCCCATCCTGCATGGTGAATGAAACAGTCTTCTCAACAACATAGGCACAGTGGTTTCTGTCAGAGAGAAAAGAATGAGAGAATGAGATCACACACTTTGGATAAGATTCTTAAACTTGCACCTTTTTCTAAACCTAAAAGCCCTCTTGCATTTCTAACTGGCTTAGATATTAAAATGAAAACAAAAACAAACAGACTGCTACACAGTAAGATAACCAGCTTTAACTGAGCATCAAAAGCGGAGCTAATGTCCAGCGCCACCTCCCTAGAGGGAACAGCCCAGTTTATGTTCAGAATGAGTACTCACTTGAGCCTGCTGGTGGGCTTCCCATGGACATAGGGATGAAGATTGGGCCCAGTCTTGTAGAGGATGTACTGGGAGGGTCTGTAGAACTTGGCATCAGCCAGAGACAGAGTGACTGACAGGAGGAGGATGGGAGGTAATGCCACTGCAATGTGCATCGTTGCTCCCACTCAAGGAAAGGTAGACGAAAAATAAAATGAAAGAACTGCTGCCTGAAGACAGAAACAATGGCAGTATAGCTTTTAAAGAAAAAGTAGGTCTGCCTCAAAGTCAAGTTTCAACTCCGCTTGGGGGGAATCATACTTGATTTTTCAATGGCATCAGACAAATGTAAAAAGGATGTATAGTTGAGATGCCAGCATCTCACTAAAAATACCTCACAGAACTAGAAAACATTCAATTCTAAAGCAAAGACTTCATTCTTAGTAACCCGATTCCATTCATGAGAAGAAGACATGGAAAAAGGTTGTCACAGAGAGAGAGTTCTTCAGCACTTAGGAAAAGCCAAGTCAAGAGCCAGTCTATTAATGTGGTCCTGGTGCAGTCTGTGGCTATGACTCTCTGTCGGGGTGACAACAGTCCACAGTGAGCTAAAAGGGCTGCTGTTGGACCCTAATAGGGAGCACCCTCTGGCATTATTTGCATACCCCCCTCCCACATTGCCCTCCTGAAAGTAACACAAGTGTGAGACTGGAGGGAGAGGCCTGAGTCCCCCATATGTGTAAATGCTCATTAATACCATATAACAGTGCTACCATGAATAGGACACCACCATTACTGTGGCTGCTGCTACTTCGTCACGCATTATGATATAATACACCTCTAGATTAACAGGGTCGGACAAACAGTCGCCGATCCTTTACCCAACATACACAGCTACTGTCTTAGGTTATAACTAATAACAGGGCACTGAGGCGATATCTATTTTTCGGAATCCGTTATGTTATGGATATTATATGAGTTACTTGATCTTAGCCATAATGACCCATGTCTAATAGTATGATTATCTCAATGAGTAAAAGGTCAGCTGAAGAGACAGTCAGGGTCAAGGAATTAAATGCAACACGTAATTGAATGTATCTCTATGGTCAGGGTTATGTCGTGGGTTATGCCCTTGAATTTTAGGCTACTGCTAAGGGGACATCAGAACACCCTGTCACCCTTACGTAATAACCAGTAAGCACTTTTTCTGTTCCGATCAACACAGCACATTTGCAAAACAAAACAAACAGCTAATGATGTAAATGAAGCATGGCAGTTGGCATTTCCCCTGCTCTGGCCATTTCATAGGCTTCATAGACAGAGTATATTCTACCCACCACTCTACTCTACCCAGCACTGGACACATCTATGAAACATGGCTACTGCTACACAGCTGGTCTCTCACTCCACTCTCACACCCACACCCCACCCAGACCTAACGGCAAACCAACAGGACCAACCAGGAACAAAGACAAACAACTAGCCTGTGTTGAAACACACCCACCCCTCTGTACCTCCTCCCCCAGAGAACCCACATACTCAACACTCAACCACAGCATCTGTGTTTGTTCAGTGCATCAGTGCCGAGTGAGGTGGCTAGTTAGTGGGTATATCACAGGTGGAATGATTTAGATGTAGATGTGATTTATTAGGATCCCCATCAGCCGACACCAATGGTGACAGCTAGTCTTACTAGGGTCTGACATATAATGAAAAATACATTACAGACAAAAGACTTTACGACGGACATACATTTAAATACATAAGCATGTAGTGTGTGTGTGCGTCTATCAGCTACACATACATAATGTAGTCCTACAAGCCATGTACATATACGTTCTCAATAACCTGAGTCCCCTAAATCGTACACATTTCTATTTGTGAAGTGTAGAGAGTTTGCTTTTAGAGAAAGTGTGACTCATCAGGTAGACTACATACCAGTGAGACGTGTGCCTGTTTTGGAGACGTGATGGGTTAAAATACAACATTTTGGAATTTTGCGGTCATTGGTCTTACCCAGGAGTCAAGCCCCTGGGCTTACTTTGTGGTTATTTAGGTTAAAAGCATCCCATTCATTTGTGTATTTATAGTGAGGAAATATGGGAAAACCATGTTAACATATTGCTGTGGACTGTTTCTAACCCAGGAATGATTTATTAGCTGGACCTAGTTAGCCTGCAGTCTGTCAGGAACAGGACTAACATTGTGTCCATTATTTCAGAGCTGGCTTTTGATTGGCCCTAGTTAAAGGGTCATTTCCTGTCTCCTGTTTGTGCCTGGTCCCACCTTCTTTATCTGGGAACTCCCTGTCACCTGCTGATGCACAATAATAGAACTTTGTGTGTGTGTGTGTGTGTGTGTGTGTGTGTGTGTGTGTGTGTGTGTGTGTGCGCGCGCATTTGGTGTATAAGTGTGTTTCCAATCCCTTAGCTCCAAGCTACTCCACCATTTGATCTGTAAACAAGTCCTCATTGTTCCATAGGCAGGACCTAACATACTCCGAAACACAGGAGCTAGGTTTGGTCCTGGACTAGTCATGCAACACAAGCACACCTTTATTCTAGTAGAGCAGGCTACTCCACCAGAAATGGCACCGAATGACATCACAATGTAACAGCTGTTCCAGGCTCGACGCCTCTGCTCACCTCCCCATCGTAACGCTCACTTCAGATTTAGAATGTTCACATACCTATCATCATGAAAAAGAAGAGGTCTAATTTACCTGCCACACACTTTTCTGTGTGGAGTCGCCAGTGAATAGATAGAATGGAGTGTGTGTGTGCGTGTGTGTGCATGTGTGTGCGTACCCACATTTTTTAAATTACCCTGCTCTCTTTCTCTTTCTGACTGTTTACTATTGACACCAGACTTCTACATTCTGAGCCTGCCTGTAAACTCTTTAAAGTGAGGTTTATGTTTTCTATGTTTCACCAAGGTTATTGTGTCTGAAGAAGAGTGTGACAGTGTTTAACTGGGAATCATCCATCAAATTACACCATAAAAAGTATGTTACTGACAATAACAACATAACCTTAATCATTTTACATGCAGGAAAACCCCCATCAATTGTACACTAATGAGATTGTATTTTAGTGCAGAGAGATTATTCTAGGTTCGGGAATTATCTGCAGCTCTCTTTTTCAGTTGTTTGTTTGAGTGTACACTTTCATTTGTGTAGGCCTGTGTTTCCTCTGCCGCTTCCGGAAGGATCCCCATCACTACCACCACTAAGTACCACTATCATGCTTTAAAAGGGAAAATGTTTGTGTTCAGTATTATTGTCTATGTATGACAGAGCTGTGTTTTGCACATATACTATGTCTGGGTTATTAATCACATTATCTTGGTATTCATTCATTATGAGATAATATTGATGTAGGACAAATGTTGATAAGAGCAGACCTCAGAGCACACCCACACCCATGTGAGAAGTTTGGTGTGTTTGTGTTAATCAGGCCTCATGGCTCTGTGTCCACATCTGAAGATAGGCAATACCTACCTGCACTTACAGAACACCTCTCACTCAGTCCTACTACTATTATTGCTAGTCAATGGGAACAAGAGACTGTCATGAAAGTTCAATTTCATAGCAGAACCTGCTGGGTCTGTAGCAATGGGTGTTTGACCTTTCCATAGATGAGAACAATGTTTGAGGCTCTGCCCCTGGTGTAGTGAAACCATTTAGAGAAGCTTGATAATCCTGCTAGTCTCCACAATGTTTGGTAAATCCGCCTTTAGTTTAAATGCACCACAGTTATTGAATACCTTACAAAACAAATTACACCTGAATTGCCTGGTGCCAATAATGCAGTTTAAAACTATTGTTAAATGAGTTCACTAAAGTGTGAAATTGTTTCAATTTATTATTTTATAACTTGTAATAACCTGATGTAATTTATTTATAGCTGTCTTGTAGTTTTGTTATATTTTTTGTTGTTGCTGTATTTATGTAATTTTTGTCCTCAGGGCACCATTGTAAATGAGACAATGGTCTCAGTTGGGTTCCCCTGAATAAATACAAGTTAATAAAAAATATCTAATAATAATGTGCCAAAGTATTATTTTTCCTTCAGAGAGAAAAAGTTTGTCCATTCTTATTGTGTGCTGAGCCTCTAGGCCAAATGGGTTGTTAGTGGACCATGTCTTTAATCATTTGCATTTGAAACTGTTGGAGAATTAATCATTATCCATTGATACACCATGAAACAAAAGGCTGGTCCTCTGCAGACCAGCCTTAACCTACTGTTAATATCCCAGGCTTTTTGATGTTCCCTCCAGTTCCCTTTCATATTTTAGGCCTCTTACCAGGCCAAATGTGCCCATGCTAATACATTAGCCCCTATGTGCCCCCTAAAGTATCTGCTGCTTCATAGATAGTCATGTTGTCATAGCAACAATGATAGGCCTACACCCCGAGAAGTCATGTGCCCATGCCCTGGTAATTAGATCTAAAGGAATCAGCTGTTTGTTGTCACTGGGTTAGTATGTCCCACGTGTGGTTTGTGGGGCTGATTGGTCCAGCAGGTATTCTGGGATTTACCATCAATGGGCTCCCGAGTGGCGCAGCGGTCTAAGGCACTGCATCTCAGTGCTAGAGGCGTCACTACAGACCTTGGTTCGATTCCAGGCTGTATCACAACTGGCCGTGATTGGGAGTCCCATAGGGCGGCACACAATTGGCCCAGCGGTTAGTGTTTGGCCGGGGTAGGCCGTTATTGTAAATAAGAATTTGTTCTTAACTGACTTGCCTAGTTCAGTAAAGGTTAAATATTTTTTTTATTTTTAAATATCCAACCACAACCATTAGTAATGGTTGTATCCAACCATAAATTATATAGAAGTAGAGTGGGTAGAACAGACGTAGTTCACTAAAAGCCACATGGTTTTTCACTGGTGTAACATGTCAACTCTGTTGACAGTTAGCAGCCTGATGATCTGTCAAACTGTCAAACTGATCCCATGCCATGACCCCACTCTCCAAGGGTGTCTTAGGGGAAGTGGGATATGCTAAAAACACATTACTATTTCACCACACACTTGTACATGTGTGAATCAGGACAAATATAAGCACCCCTTATTTGACCTTTTGACTTCTTATTTACAGTAAGGGCCACTGCCTAAAGCCTTGGGTTTCCCCTTGGCTATCTTTGTTCTGAGGCTCCACCATGGATGTCATCTTGGTGAAATGTATGGCCCCCAGGAGCCCCAGAGCTCTGGCTACTTTTCTTTAGTAAATAAAGGCAGGAGGATCCCTTATGCTGCATGTTCTCTATTCTATTTTGCCTCTAGCGTGTGAGTCTTGCGCTGGCTTTTCATCAGCCGGTGTTCAAAGTCTCTCCACTGGCTGCGCTAATTACAGGGCTCTGGGCAGCACTTTGAGACCGCTCATGCTGGCTCTTGAGAAAAAGCCGCGCGCGTGATTCTCATGACGAGATGAACCACACATACATGCAGTAGCTCCGCACTGACAGAACCAGTCAGCCAACATCATTGGGACATTCCGCACCGAAAGAGACTCATAACTTCACCCAGGACAGGACACTATTAGCTGCACCATCTGATAAGAGCTTGCGCTAGAGCGTATCTGTGTTTATTTTTTTACTTAGTGAAACGCTTCCAGTGTCAATTTTGACATTTGGCAGCCTATTTGAATGCTGTATGCGTTAATTCCTCCATTCAACCCTGGATATAACCGATGAACTCACGACATGTCGAGTTGTCTACTGGCAGTGGCACCTGAGTGGCGGTAACTTTCACGATCCTCTCACGGTCTGCTAATTGTTAGCCCATACTGTCAGTGTATACTTTGACGGCACGGAGGAGTCCACAAACCGAGGATTACCTGTTGGATACTTTTACTAGTGCTGTCACGGGGAAAGGTGAAACGGCATGGCTGTGGACGGTAATTGAGATCCAATAGTCGTGCATGCGGACATCCAGCCCGACATCTCAATAGACGGATCATCCCCTATCTTCTCTTGTGATATACTTTCTATTATCGGTAAAGCCAGGTTAAGCTAAACAAGTGCGCAGTGTAGCATTAGTTTTGCTGAACTTGCATGACCGCTTCCCCTGCTTATTTTGGGTTTTAGATTTCAGAATTTAGGTGGAATTTTTATGCAGCACAAACAGAAACCGCTGTCCGGACGGCGTGGTGCTGAAATTGATAGCGATTAAGGGTGACGGATTAGGGTCAATTTGCTTACAGTGATCACTGGCCATATAACCCATTCCTTACAATTTAACGCCTATTTTGAAATCTTATGAATGAACCAGTTGTTCACTGAAGATTGGCTACATCTCAGATTCGATGTTTTCAAACACTTCTAGTGTATTTTTATTGAAGTTACTTTTCTAAGTGGCATGAAGAAACATACACCCATGCCCCATGCTGAAGACCTAGACTAGAGGGTTGATATCGAAGGGTGATGTCCATTATGAAATGTTCTCCACCAGTGGCATTCATATGGCTTGGCTTGATAACGAGCTGCCTTTGCGAACCTTGGCTCTGTTGGGGGTCTGGAATAAGGGGGATACTGGATGATGCAGAGGGGCACAAGCAAAAGGACCAAAATATACCCTTTCATCTCCTCTCTCGCTCTCCTCTACTGTCTCGTGTTCTGTCCTCATTTAAACTAAACCTGTGTCAATTAAAGAAACATTTGAATGAACATCACACACACACTACTCAAAACATCACTTCCAACACATCCAGAAAATCAACCCAATCTGGCACATTAATTAGTAATGACCTGTGGCTGGTTGCCAGGTTATGCTGCAGTAATGGTGTGTTTACTCTAGCTAGCACCTTTTCCCTTCATTATGATACTGAAAAGACACTTCCTGCCTGTAGAATGGGATAGGGTGTGTGTCTGCCAGTAACTAACCATAATGATGAGCGACTGATTTATATGCAGTAGTCATGTGGAGTTGCCAGAAATGCCTGGGAGCTATCTGGGTAAAAGTTGAAGTTCCTTTGAACATCAGCTCATAATGACTCAGTTTAATGGCTCAGCCATTATAACACCTGCTTGGTCTGCCTGGAAAAACACCTAGTAATGATGGTTGAGACCATCTCTCAATGAGAAGGCACCCAGGATTTTACAATTCTTTGGCATATTATATTTTTCCAGATTTCACATGGCATTTTTAGTGCAAATTACAGCACAGTCAGTGAGAGAATTTCAAGCACCACAAGCCTGTGACTTTACTGCCACTGTTATAGTCAAATCCTATTGCTCAAATCAAAACTGTATTTGTCTCTTTTACTCTTCTAGCGGCCTCCAGTTTCAGTTTCTGCCGGCCTGCTGTGGAATATAGAGCGCTGCCGGAGGACTTCAACCACCTGAGTCGACGGACGGGAGGGAACCTGACTTGGCATGACGGGCGGGGTCAGAAAACAGCAGGGGGCCGGACAGTGAAGCTGCTCCAACAGCCTGGGACAGAGAAATATCAGGTGGAGTACCTCAACTATTTTAGATCTCTATTTCAGCATATCAGATCATAATCACAGATCAGATGTTTTCAAATCAATAAAAAGAGTTCTGATTAAAAACAGACAACCTTTCTTTCACACCCTTTCATTGTCTTTTATATGGAACACTTGCCATGATGCTAATGGCTGCCTTTTTATGCTGTATCTGCTTCTAGTCATCCACTACATCTCTAATTGGTAGGCCTATTCTAGATGCACATGTACATTTTTAAAAAGGAAAGAGCTTCATGGGTTATTATTCCTCTCAGATCAGTCTTTTTCAATTATTAATTGACGTGTATGTAAGCTTCTCTCTGGCCCTGTGTAATTTACCAACACAAAAGCTTCTCTCTTCACAAAGAGAAAATATAAAAATATTATATGACAAATGCAATGGACTTTATCCATTGTTCCAACACGAGCAGCACTTTGTTCGTGGAGAATGGAAGATGCTGTTTACCCAGAGGGCTATGGGGCACTCAGACTGTCCAGCCTTTTATAATTTAAAAAATAACTGCTGTCCTTCCTATGTACAGAAACACCAGCCTTTGTCTGTGGACTGAGATCTAAAATGGGCAATATACTGTATGACATCTAATGGCTGTGGTGAACCTTACAGTATGTGCTCTGGCAGATACATTTTATAACAAAGCATGTCTATCAATTTTGTGTGAACTGGGCCATAGCTCTATGATTTGGAGGAGGGGGGGGGGTCCTGGTTCTCGGTTCCTGGTGCCTGGTTCAATTAATGGTAGGGTAATAGGGGGTAACTAGCCCATGGGGCATCCCTCCCCTTGTTTTCAGTCACAGGTGGGGACTGGATTAGGTGTGAGCAGTGGAGTAGGTGGGCTCGTGAGTTGTGCTCCAATTTTACTGGGGATAGCTTTATTTGTGACCTACAGGTACAAATTTGAATCGTGCAAAAGCAGAGCATAAGAGAGTTGCCACATCAATGTTACACTGAGTTAATTAGTTAAGTTATTGTTATTAAATGTTATATTCCAATGTTATTTAATGTTATTATATATATTCCATTATTCCATTATTATTTATATTCCATTCCAATATTATATTACAAATTTTTAAAAACAACCATTGAAAACCTTTTGCTCCTGAATGTCATTTTAAAGACTGTAAGGATTTAAAATCTTGCATTATTCAAATCATATTTAGTGCAGTTGTACATAATGTATTGTATAGAAAATGAGCAGCAAAGAAAGAACAAAGAAAAGTAATGAGTTAAAAAGAGGGACTTTACATCACATCTCCTCATAGTGCAGTTATTAATGGTGACATGTGTAACACCATTTCCCCCCCATATTTTATTGAAATCATTAAAATAAGACAACTAGACTTGAAGTATTACTTACTAAAGAATTTCTAAATAAAACTGATTAAATGGATTTTAACACACTTCTGTGAAACCCTATGCCATACTCTTCTACCGGGGGGCAGTTACACCCGGTATAAAAAAAAGGCCCTTTTTTGAAAACAACATTTCATGAAATAACTGAAAAAGTGTAAACTGTAGCCATTTTTTTACCTTTATAGTTTATTCGCCTAAGCATGACCTTCATCCACATACCAATTTTTTTCCCAGACGTTGCTCTTTTGTGTCAGCAATTAGACATGTTCTTAGGGGGGGCTAGTTACCCACTAGCACCCTATCTGATATATTATAGTATTCCCTTTACGTGGTATTACAGGGCAGTGAACCATTTGTGTTTTTTAAATTGACTTTTAAATCGTGTTATTGCAATTTCAATGTGCCTGTTTTTTTTTTACCAATGAATGAAGGAATCTCTGCTATACATTGCGGTTTCCGAGTACCCTACAAATGTGGGTTGATGACAGAGATACTTCCCTTCCCCTTCCATGCATGCATATGCTTCGTGCTTTGTGTCTTTCACGATCACTGCAATGCATTACATAATATTGTATCATGAATGTCTGTGATAAAAAATGCAGGGAGAGAGCTTATTTGTTTTTGTTTGTTGCTTGCCAAATTCAGGCCAAGGGGTGTAGCACTAGCATGTTGAGTTCAAACCTTTTGAACTTTAAGTGGGGCTGCTCTACACTGGAGAAGAAGAGCAGAGCAGAAAAGGAGAGAACACTGCATTCATTGATTTTTAAATTGAATGAATGATCAAAGGCTTCATTTGATTAGTCACCCATATCCTGCTGAGATTCCAAATGAAGGAATTTGGTATTGGGATAAGACTGACCCACATGCACTCTGGTTTGATGCTGATGCTCATTGCTCACAGAACTATGTTCCCTGATCTTATAGTTTCAGATGAATGTCTGTGTTTGATCTGCAGGTGGACCTTTTATATGATAGGCTTCATTAGTGATGGGTTTAGTGTGTATATATGATAATGTGAGAACAATAACATTACTGTCGGGCAGGCGGTATCGGAACATGAGGTCTGATACCAACAGTCTCAGAGACAGTTTATATCAACAAGTCATCAGACTGCTGAACACTTGAACTGGACTGACCAGCTGCTCATGCACACACCCACACAGACATACAGTACACACACACACACATATACACTACAAGACCAAAAGTTTCTCATCGAACATCTCATTCCAAAATCATGGGCATTAATATGGAGTTGGTCCACCCTTTTCTGCTATAACAGCCTCCACTCTTCTGGGAAGTCTTTTCACTAGATGTTGGAACATTGCTGCGGGGTCTTCCATTCAGCCACGAGAGCATTTAAAAATATATATATATATTTCACCTTTATTTAACCAGGTAGGCCAGTTGAGAACAAGTTCTCATTTACAACTGAGACCTGGCCAAGATAAAGCAAAGCAGTGCGAAAAAAACAACACAGAGTTACACATGGGATAAACAATCGTACAGTCGATAACACAATAGAAAAATCTGTATACAGTGTGTGCAAATTAAGTAAGGAGTACAATAAATAGGCCAATAGTGGCAAAGTAATTACAATTTAGCAATTTACACTGGAGTGATACATATGCAGATGAGGATGTGCAAGTTGAAATACTGGTGTGCAAAAGAGCAGAAAAACATATGGGGATGAGGTAGGTAGTTGGTTGGATGGACTATTTACAGATGGGCTGTGTACAGCTGCCGCTTAAAGTTCGTGAGGGAGATATAAGTCTCCAACTTCAGTGATTTTTGCAATTTGTTCCAGTCATTGGCAGCAGAGAACTGGAAGGAAAGGCGGCCAAAGGAGGTGTTGGCTTTGGGGATGACCAGTGAAATATACCTGCTGGAGCGCGTGCTACAGGTGGGTGTTGCTATGGTGACCAGTGAGCTGAGATAAGGCAGAGCTTTACCTAGCAAGGACTTATAGATGACCTGGAGCCAGTGAGTTTGGCGACGAATATGTAGCGAGGACCAGCCAACGAGAGCATACAGGTTAGAGGTCGACCAATTATGATTTGTCAACGCCGATACCGATGCCGATTATTAGGGGACTCACAAAAAGCCGATACCGATTAATCGGACGATTACAACAATACTGAATCAATTTAGCCTCAAATAAATAATGAAACATGTTCAATTTGGTTTAAATAATGCAAAAACAAAGTGTTGGAGAAGAAAGTAAAAGTGCAATATGTGCCATGTAAAAAAGCTAACGTTTAAGTTCCTTGCTCAGAACATGAGAACATATGAAAGCTGGTGGTTCCTTTTAACATGAGTCTTCAATATTCCCAGGTAAGATGTTTTAGGTTGTAGTTCTTATAGGAATTATAGGGCTATTTCTCTCTATTATACCATTTGTATTTCATATACCTATGACTATTGGATGTTCTTATAGGCACTTTAGTATTGTCAGTATAACAGTATAGCTTCCGTCCCTCTCCTCGCCCCTACCTGGGCTCGAACCAGGAACACATCGACAACAGCCACCCTCGAAGCATCATTACCAATCGCTCCACAAAAGCCGTGGCCCTTGCAGAGCAAGGGGAACAACTACTCCAAGTCTCAGAGCAAGTGACGTCACTGATTGAAACGCTATTAGCGCGTACCCCGCTAACTAGCTAGCCATTTCACATCGGTTACACCAGCCTAATCTCGGGAGTTGACAGGCTTGAAGTCATAAACAGCTCAATGCTTGAAGCACAGCGAAGAGCTGCTGTCAAACGCACGAATGTGCTGTTTGAATGAATGCTTACGAGCCTGCTGCTGCCTACCATCGCTCAGTCAGACTGCTCTATCAAATATCAAATCATAGACTTAATTATAACATAATAACACACAGAAATATGAGCCTTTGGTCATTGATATGGTCGAATCCGGGAAACTATCATTTCGAAAACAAAACGTTTATTCTTTCAGGGAAATACGGAACCGTCCCGTATTTTATCTAACGGGTGGCATCCCTGAGTCTAAATATTGCTGTTACATTGTACAACCTTCAATGTTATGTCATAATTATGTACAATTCTGGCAAATGAATTACGGTCTTTGTTAGGAATAAATGGACTTCACACAGTTCGCAACGAGCCAGGCAGCCCAAACTGCTGCATATACCCTGACTGTTTGCACGGAACGCAAGAGAAGTGACAACATTTCCCTAATTATAAGAAATTCATGTTAGCAGGCACTATTAACTAAATATGCAGGTTTGAAAATATATACTTGTGTATTGATTATAAAGAAAGGCATTGATTTTTATGGTTAGGTTTGGTGCAACGACAGTGCTAAATCAAGTAGGCTGTGATTCGATGAGAAATTAACAGGCACTGCATCGATTATATGCAACGCAGGAAACGCTAGATAAACTAGTAATATCATCAACCATGTGTAGTTAACTAGTGATTATGTTAAGATTGATTGTTTTTTAATAAGATAAGTTTAATGCTAGCTAGCAACTTACCTTGGCTTCTTGCTGCCCTCTCGTAACTGGTAGTCAGCCTGCCACGCAGGCTCCTCGTGGAGTGCAATGTAAGGCAGGTGGTTAGAGCATTGGACTAGTAACCGGAAGGTTGCAAAAACGAATCCCCGAGCTGACAAGGTAAAAATCTGTCGTTCTGCCCCTGAACAAGGCAGTTAACCCACCGTTCCTAGGCCGTCATTGAAAATAAGAATGTGTTCTTAACTGACTTGCCTAGTTAAATAAAGGTGTAAAAAAATAAAATAAAAAAATAATAAGAAATCGGCCAAATCGATGTCCAAAAATACCGATTTCCGATTGTTATGAAAACTTGAAATCGGCCCTAATTAATCGGCCATTCCGATTAATCGGTCGGCCTCTAATACAGGTAGTATATGTGGCTTTGGTGACAAAACGGATGGCACTGTGATAGACTGCATCTAATTTGCTGAGTAGAGTGTTGGAGGCTATTTTGTAAATGACATCGCCGAAGTCAAGGATCGGTAGGATAGTCAGTTTTACGAGGGTATGTTTGGCAGCATGAGTGAAGGAGGCTTTGTTGTGAAATAGGAAGCCGATTCTAGATTTAACTTTGGATTGGAGATGCTTAATGTGAGTCTGGAAGGAGAGTTTACAGTCTAGCCAGACACAGGTATTTATATTTGTCCAGAAATTTGACGAACTGACTTGTTGGAAAAGTGGCATCCTATGACGGTGCCATGTTGAAAGTCACTGAGCCCTTCAATACAGGCAATTCTACTGCCAATGTTTGTCTATGGAGATTGCATGGTGGTGTCCTCGATTTTATAAACCTGTCAGCAACGGGTTTGGCTGAAATAGCCGAATCCACTAATTTGAAGGGTTGTCCACATATTTCTGGCCATGTAGTGTATATTCATGCTACACACACATCACAACTGCTGCTACCAGACTCTTATTAAGCTGCTCAATTTAAACACATTGCCCCCAATCCCTTCTTCCCCAAAACACGTGTAAATATTGGACTATAAAGTGTGCCTTCCTGTATTATACTGATGCTAAAATGTTTATACTGAGCCGTTGACTTTGTTTGTATTCTTATCTTATATTATTTCTTATTGTTGCGTTGTCGAGAAGGAACCTGCAGTAAGCATTTCGTTAGATGTTGTATACCATATGTATCCCGTAGATATGACTAATACAATGTGAAACTTGACACCCACAGCTGCTGTGTGTGTGTGTGTGTGTGTGTGTGTGTGTGTGTGTGTGTGTGTGTGTGTGTGTGTGTGTGTGTGTGTGTGTGTGTGTGTGTGTGTGTGTGTGTGTGTGTGTATGTACATGCGTGCATGTGTACAGTAACCAAGGCTTATTAGCTTTTGCATGACTTTGCCAGAAATGCTGTGGTTGCAGAGATAAGCTAAAGTGGTATGAACATGAGTTAAGTAAAGGATGGCAGTGGTGTAAAGTACTTAAGTTAAAATACTTTAAAATACTTTAAAGTACTACTTATGTCGTTTTTTGGGGTATATGTACTTACAATTTATATTTTTGACAACTTTTAATTTTACTTCACTACATTCCTAAAGAAAATACTGTACTTTTTTACTCCATACATTTTCCCTGACATCCAAAAGTACTTATTACATTTTTAATGCTTAGCAGGACAGGAACATGGTCAATTTAAACACTTATCAAGAGAACAACCCTGGTCATCCCTACCACCTCTGATCTGGCGGACTCACTAAACACAAATGTTTTGTTTGTAAATGATGTCTGAGTGTTGGAGTGTGCCCCTGGCTATCGATACATTTTAAAAACAAGAGAATTGTGCCATCTGGTTTGCTTTATACAAGTAATTAGAAATTATTTATACTTTTACTTTTGATACTCAAGTATTATGGGTGAGTTTCACTTTTACTTGAGTCATTTTCTATGAAGGTATCTTTACTTGACAATTGGGTACTTTGTCCACCACTGAAGGAAAGTCACTCCCATCACTATATTCCTGGCAACTGCATTGTCATGCATTATATCTGTGTGGCTAAGATCATGAAAGTGGTCCTTGGTGACCAGAAGAAAGAAAGACCCCTGGGTGTTTGAACAGATGTTTTGATGGATGAAGGATGTGCTAGTCTAACTGACGTGGTGAGGTTGTCATCCCTTGAGGCACTCAAGGTTAAAATACATCACTTAAATGGGAGGGGAGGGGTCTGAGAGATAATGGAAGCAGTAGAGGGCCAGAAAAGGAAATATGACATTGCAGAAATAAAATATTCGGTGTGTGTGCTTGGGTGTATTTCAGCGCCGTTCAGGCGACTCCTATGGAATCTACCACACCAGCCCCACCCAGCCTAGTCTGATCCGGCCTGTGGTGTTATGGACTCAGCAGGACGTCTGCAGGTGGTTGAAGAAACACTGTCCTCACAACTACCTGACCTACGTAGAGGCCTTCTCTCATCACGCCATCACAGGTATCAACTAGGACACGTGTATTACTGGCACAAAGAACATCATTCATAATTACAGAATCATAGTAAAATACAGTTGGTTTGAGTAGATACAAGTGCACTAACCCAAAATCATAATTTACAATCATAAAAGGAGGCTAAAATACAGTAAGCGTGGATGGCTGGCAGAGTAGAGTTAGTTGAATAACTATGCTTGTAATACTCTTTACCCAATACAGGTATCAAAGGGTACAAGTGCACTAGCACAAAAACATTCATTAATAATCATGCAATGAGATTGGAATACAGCAGGTGTGGGTGGATACAAGTGCACTAGCAGAAAAAACATAATTCATCGTCAGAAAATGCTAGTAAAATACACAATACAGTAGGTGTGGGTGTGTATGAGTAGTGACAGTTGAATCACTTAATGACAGCCTCCTCTCTCTGTTCCCTCTCAGGCCGTGCTCTGTTGCGTCTGAATGGAGAGAAGCTGGAGAGGATGGGCTTGGTGCAAGAGACACTGAGGCAGGAGCTCCTACAGCAGGTGCTTCAACTGCATATGCAAGAGGAGAGACGAAACCTGCAGCTCCTTAGCAGAGGTGTGTGTGTGTGTGTGTGTACGTGTGCTTGTGCTTGTGCTTGTGCGTGTGCGTGTGCGTGTGCGTGTGCGTGTGCGTGTGTGTGTGTGTGTGTGTGTGTGTGTGTGTGTGTGTGAATTACAGATAACATTTGAATGCTTTTCTAACAGTTCCTATTTTCTCCCCTTGCCTTTCTCTTGTAACAGGTGGCTCCTTTGGAAATCTATCGTAACATAACATTCCATTTCTGACTGGGTTGTTTACAGTGAAAACTGGAAAGATTATAGAGCACTTCAACCATGTACAAGCAGGGAGTCTGTACACCAGTCAGAAACTAGGACTGTAATGTGAACCACATGGAAACTATTAACTCTGACGAGGACACATGAGATGATCACATGCCATATCCAACTCAGACAGAACCGGGGGAGATGGAACAGTCCCAAATATACATACACAACCGGGGGAGATGGAACACTCCCAAATATACATACAGAACCGGGGGAGATGAAACACTCCCAAATATACATACAGAACCGGGGGAGATGGAACACTCCCAAATACACATACAGAACCGGGGGAGATGGAACACTCCCAAATATACATACAGAACCGGGGGAGATGGAACACTCCCAAATATACATACAGAACCGGGGGAGATGGAACACTCCCAAATATACATACAGAACCGGGGGAGATGGAACACTCCCAAATATACATACAGAACCGGGGGAGATGGAACACTCCCAAATATACATACAGAACCGGGGGAGATGGAACACTCCCAAATATACATACAGAACCGGGGGAGATGGAACACTCCCAAATATACATACAGAACTGTGATCAATAGAGCACAGCCCCAACTTTGAAAATTTGGATATTGGTTTTCCATCAACTAAAGGGACAGACATACTATACAGTTCTATCTGTGATTTGAAATTAAAGGATGTTATTAAAGGCTTCATGTCAGATTGGCTGTTTTTGTCTTGTTGCCTATTTTTATGTTATTTTATGTTTTAACCATACAGCTGTGCAAGGTTTGTTGTGAATTATATATTTTTGTCACAATGGTTCCTCTTGGAAGTATCCTATAGAGTACTCTAATTTGGGGCTTAATTGTAAATTGGATAGATTGTTGTGAAATACATTTATGGGGAAGGGCTCCTTATTTCAGACAAATAAAAATGTATTATGTATTTAACAATGGCCTACATGATTTTTCTGTGACTCCAATCCACTACTGGTGAAGATCAACTACATTACCCACAACCCTCTTGAATACATGGCGCTGTCCACCAGCCGGCACCAAAGAGGGCGAGAGGAAGCTGAGTGCAGCGGGAAGAAAATGTCATCGCGCTCAGACAGGTACTGGTTCTTACTGCATAGACTATTTCATTCTTATACCTTGTATTAGCTGATGTTGTTTAAACGAAGTCTGAAATATATGACTATGTGCTGAGCACTGCATTGCATTTATGCCTTTCGTTGTAGCCTAATTTACTACGGCATTATTTGACCTCCCAGAGCTCACAGTGGCTTGCTTAGCTGTAACGTCCCACCTGCGCTTAAACACACAGTCAAGTTGGGATTCATAGAATGTTGAAGTTTTATACATTGAATTCAAATACCGGTTAACTGAGTCGGATATCAAGTTTGATCATTTACCAATGATCATTTTAATGCTGTGTGTCAGCTGCTCTGCCGTCGCCAATAAAGTATGTCACCAAGCAGTCGCGTAATAGGATCAGTCTAATAATGGACATCTGCCTTGGATCTAGCACAGAACACAACAGAATGACGCTATTGCATTGCTCTGCTCTCAGTATGTATCTGCTAAAATTGTAGTATTTGAGTGTATGTAGTTTGTTATAGTAATAACTAGGTAGCCTACACAATGGTAAAACAAATTTGTGCCATCAATGGACACATGCTGAAGGAAATGCAGTGCCCTGGCATTGTGCAAGGAAAAACTGTGACAAATATGATAAAACAGCAACTGAGCGCAGGTTAGAGACAGAGTCGTAATCAGACAAACACTTGGGAACATGATTGCCCTGCAGGATATCTCTGTCTTAGCCTGGTCCCAGATCTGTTTGTGCTGTTTTGCTAATTCTTGCCAAACTGATTTGGGAACAGGCTATCTCTGTCAGGATCAGCATAGGAGATGAAGATCAGCAGAGGACGTCCTGGTGCAAACAGGTCACACTTGGGAGCATGATCACCCTGCAGTACTATGCCTGCACGCCCTTCCTCTTGGAGCATTGCACTTGGTAGCCTCGACTTACTCCAGCCATTCTAATACGGTACTGAGAGGTCTGGCTCACTTGTGAGACTATGCACGTGAAGAGGAAGATCAGCAGAGGGCGTCTTGGTGTAAACAGGCCTCTATTAATAACAGTCACCAACTCTGTGATCCTCTTAAACACACTTAGACAAGGGAGGGAGGTGAAAGTGGAGAGGTAAAAGGAGAGAATTGGTGACATTTTCCTTACTCTGGTCTGAGCTGAGATTAGGGAAGAGATAGGAGAAGAGGAACCTAAGAGAGAGGCTAGATTCAGTGGGTAGATTGTAAAACAGGTCTCCCTCTAAAGTCCGTCAGGTGGATTGTAATCTCTTTTCTATGGGGGTTAACTTTGACCACGTTTGCTGCCTCAGTAAGCGTTAGCCTGTGTGAGCTCTACTGTGTTAGTAGTGAGTACTGTAGTGAGTACTGTAACTGTTGGGCCTGAGCTGGAGCAGCCAGCCCTCCCTGTTTCGCTGCAGATATGACTCTGCCTGCATACACTGGAGCCAGAATCTCAGGCTGCTGGTCCATGACGACCCGCAGGTAAGTGGTCTGTTTACATAGTGGTGCATGCTTATTGGAATGGATGCTGCCTGTGTGAGCACTAAGAAAACACAGACAGGGCTGTGGAAGTCATTCTGCCTGTGTGTGTTGAGGGAGTTGTTATGAGTTGTCCCATCCCATGTCAGTTGAGACATACTGATGATGAGAGGTACAGGGAAATGCAGGATCTATCTACCAAAAACATATGTTGAAACAAATCAAGATTTTTATGTTGGGGCTTTAGTGGAGCCTGAACAGTACTAAATTTGTATTTAGAGTCTGATGTAACCGCTAAGCTGGTTTTTAACCTTCAGTTGAGCTTGATAGTAAACAAGGGTGTGACGGTGTTGGTATAAACCTTATCAGTGACGTTACCTACGAAAGGGACCATTATAGTACTTTATAACACTCCTAAAAAACGTCCCTCCTTTTTCTTGTACTGTAATTGTACCCAAAGCTCTATGTTATTAACAGGTTAATGATGATATGATGATTGTTGTTTCACAGTGGTAGTGGGGAAGACTCGTTAGATCGGCTCCTGCCTGGCTCTCCTATCACGGCTCCACGCAGGAAAAGCACATCCCAGACTAAGACAGAGCCTCCCCTGCTTCGCACCGGCACACGCACCATTTACACAGCCGGCAGACCCCCCTGGTATGATGAGCACGGTGCACAGTCCAAAGAGGCCTTCGTCATCGGTACAACCGTTATGGGTGTATGCCTTATTTAATTGTCAGTGTGTGGAGTGTTAATTGTGAATTTTTTATGTTGTATGTGGAGTGTTGTAATGGTCTTTCCTTATTGTATGACTTGTTGTTGTACTTAAACATACATGTGTGTTTGTCTGTGCAGGGTTGTGTGGGGGCAGTGCTTCAGGGAAGACCACGGTGGCCAATAAGATCATTGAGGCTCTGGATGTCCCCTGGGTAGTGCTGTTGTCCATGGACTCCTTCTACAAGGTGAGAGACTGGCATTCATTTGGCTTGCTTGAGATTTAGCATCTGGACATGCTACTGTAGGTTAAGGGGAGTTCCTCTCCGTTCCTCACAACAGACTTGTTGACAGACACCTTCGTGATACTGTATGAATGAGCTTACCCACAATCCCTCCCTCTTAATGATGTTAATCACATGTGAAGCACATGGGGAAGAGACTGTCCACAGCCTGGGTAATCCCCTCCCCCTCCCTCCCTTCTTCCTTCCATCATGTCTGTTTATAGAACACCAGGGAACAACATGCCCCTAACCCATGGACTCAACATGCAAGCACACACACACATGCACACGTAAACGCAATCACGCACACACACACACACACACACACACACACACACACACACACACACACACACACACACACACACACACACACACACACACACACACAGGTTTGGGGAGTAACTGATTACATGTAATCGGTTACATGTAATCTGATTACCAAAAAAAATCACTTTAATCAGTTACGTTACCAGCAACAAATTGTAAACAGATTACAGATACTTTTGAAAAATATGTTGATTACTTCATAGATTAGATTTAAATACAGAAAGGATGTTTCTGAAAAAATACATTATGACACCTTTTCTCAATGACATTCAATTCAGCATGAAAAAAGGCACAAGTTTAGGTTTGTTCCACCTGAGCAAGTCTGACCACAAGTCTGTATTCTTCTACTGCCTCTTAAAGGGATAGTAATCCGAAAGTAAATTAAAGTATTCAGATTACGTTACTGAGTTTGGGTAATCCAAAAGTTACATTACTAATTAAAATTTTGGACAGGTAACTAGTAACTGTAATGGATTACATTTAGAAAGTAACCTACATGAGCACACACTACATGAGTAGGCAGCATTACAACTTTTTGTTTTTACACGTTCACCTTTTCCCTTTACCCTATGAAAGATCCCATTGTGTTTCTGTGTCCATCCTTCCCTGAAGTTTGCTCTCCTGTACCCCCTAGGTTCTGACCCTTGAGGAACAGACCCTGGCAACCAGTAACGACTACAACTTTGACCACCCAGGGGCGTTTGACTTTGAGCTGCTAGTTGCCACCGTTAAGAGACTCAAACAGGGCAAGAGCGTGAAGATCCCAGTGTATGACTTCACTACACACGGCAGACAGAAAGATTGGGTGAGTGCAGAACCGAATGGCCATGTACCAAGGGAAAATTCTAGATTCTCCTGATATATTTATCCACCGTAAATAAACAGAAGAAGGGTATAACTGGCAGCTGTTGCAGTTCTGAGCATTTCTGTTGTGTCTGTCTCTTCCCTGTGTAGAAAACTGTGTATGGTGCAAGTGTGGTCATCTTTGAGGGGATCATGTCCTTTGCAGACAAAGAGCTTTTGGAGGTAAGGCTGTATGATCATCACATGTTTATGACTTCTTTACTGAATCAGTTGAGTCATCTGTGACTGCAAGGTACAGGAACATAGTGCTATATTGCTGCTCTGTTTGTCTCCAGCTCCTAGACATGAAGATCTTTGTGGACACTGACTCAGACATCCGGCTGGTACGTCGGCTTCGCAGGGACATCACAGAGCGCGGGCGGGACATCGAGGGGGTCATCAAGCAGTACAACAAGTTTGTGAAGCCTGCGTTTGAGCAGTACATTGAACCCTACATTCGACTGGCAGACATCGTTGTGCCACGAGGTGAGAGATGGAGCACTACCCGTTAGAAAGGTCAAAAGTGCAATATTTCTGCATTCTGCATTTTGGCATCTGCCGATCTCAATATAATATTTGTTAGCCATTGGCAGCTAATACCAATATGAAGGCATATATATCCTGCTGATATACTATTGTTTCGTAGCTGATATTCTGTGCAGATATTGTTAATTATGAGGTAGCCATTTGAGCTACTGAAATGTTTCTCTCCAAATTAAAATATGTTGTTTCCAAGTGAAAATATGATTCCCTCTGCCAGGTGGTGGTAACATGGTGGCCATTGACCTGATTGTCCAGCATGTCCACAAGCAGATGGAGGAGGTGGGTGAGCAACAGAACACTATACTCAGTAGACTGTATATACACTGAGCGTACAAAACATTAAGAACACCTGCTCTTTCCATGACAGACTGACCAGGTGAATCCAGGTGAAAGCTATAATCCCTTGATTGATGTCACTTAAATTCATTAAATCCACTTCAATCAGTGTAGATGAAGGGGAGGAGACAGGTTAAAGTAGGATTTTTAAGCCTTGAGACAATTGAGACATGGATTGTGTATGTGTGCCATTCAGAGTGTGAATGGTCAAGACAAGAGATTTAAGTGCCTTTGAACTGGGTATGGTAGTTGATGCCAGGCGCACCGGTTTGTGTCAAGAACTGCAACGCTGCTGGGTTTTTCACGCTCAACAGTTTCCCTTGTATCAAGAATGTTCCACCACCCAAAGAACAGCCAACTTGACACAACTGTGGGAAGCATTGGAGTCAACATGGGCCAGCATCCCTGTGGTACGCTTTCGAAACCTTGTAAAGTCCATGCCCTGACGAATTGAGGCTGTTCTGGGGGCAAAGAGGGGGCGGGTGCAACTCAATATCAGGAATGTGTTCTTAATATTTCTGAGCTGCAGTGCATGAGAAGATGGTGCCACACAGTGGCAGAATGCTAGAGTATCTGTAGAGGTATTGTGAGGGGATGAGTGACTGACATCTCTTTGCCTTTCTCGCTCTTTCTTTTTCTCTCTCTCGCTCTCTCGCTCTCTCTCTCTCTGTTTCATTCACCTTCTTCTACATTCTGTCTCGATCTCTCTCCCTGTCTCTTTCTCTCTCTCTTTGTGCAGCGTGAGCTCAGTGTCAGGTAGGCTTACACATCTTACACCTCCTCACTCCCTCCCCCGTATTTGAGTTTTTGTAGTGGTGTTATTCACAATACCCCCACCAGGTGTCTCAGGGTGACTTCATGGACTCCTTTTATTGAAGAACTAGTGGGAGAGCAGAACAGTGTCTAGTCATTGTCACCTATTCAAATGTATTCTCCTTTGTATTGTTTCCTCCAGGGCGGTCCTGGCCTCGGCCCAGCAGACTCAGCCCCTCCCCCAGACCCTCAGTGTGTTGGAGGGTACGCCTCAGGTTAAAGGCCTGCATACCATCATCAGGTCAGATCACGTTCAAATAGAGCCAGTCTAGAATCAACACACACTTCTTTTTTTTCTCATTCTCCTTCAACTAATTTGTGTAATCCAGGAATCAGGAGACCAGTCGAGACGAGTTCATCTTCTACTCCAAGAGGTTGATGCGCCTCCTTATTGAACATGCTCTAACATTCCTGCCCTCTCAGGTATGTGGACATTATTTACCAATGTTTATAGTGTATTCTACTGTAATATGTTATTTTGTTATATATGATTAGACATAATGTCGCTAACTTCATCCCTATTGTATCATGTAACAGCCATGCACGGTACAGACCCCACAGGGCCAGGAGTATGATGGGAAGAGAAGCTTCAGTGGAAAAGGGGTGGGTACTGTACAGTCATTGACACTACTCCTGTTTCCCTGCACTATGTTTGGTATTCCTTTCTAGTAGTATGGATTTTGTGTGTTTGTCACCATGCTGAAGCTCCATCCTCCTCCCCCCAGATCACAGGTGTGTCTATCCTGCGGGCAGGGGAGACCATGGAGCCTGCTCTGAGGGCTGTGTGTAAGGATGTCCGCATCGGCAAGATCCTCATCCAGACCAACCTGGACTCAGGAGAACCAGAGGTACTTTAGAAAGTAACAGAATATAATAGATCTTTATTGGCTGAAGAGAGGAGAAGTGGTCCTATTTAGAAAAGTCACACTTACCGTATATCCACCTCACTGGGTGTCTCCCTAGTAACAAGACCTGCCTCCTCTTCCTGATCGTATCTCTGTGGTAACCCTGTTTCTCCTTCATCCCTGTCCAGTTGCATTACCTGCGTCTGCCAAAAGACATCAGCGAAGACCATGTCATTCTAATGGACAGCACTGTGTCTACAGGCGCTGCAGCCATGATGGCTGTACGGGTCCTATTGGTAAGGGGGCAGTAATGGACATCCCCATCTCATAATAACAGAGAGCCCCTGTCTTCAGGATTAATCACTCATTGCTATAATAACCATAGAATTATAATTAGTAGTTGTATTTCTATGATATTACTAACCATACTAAATGGCTGGGTTTTAAAGTGATGGCCATAGCACTAAATGTGTTTTGATGTGTCCATGCAGGACCACGAGGTGCAGGAGGAGAACATTGCGCTGGTCTCTCTGCTCATGGCAGAGTTGGGGGTGCACTCGGTGGCCTACGCCTTCCCCAAGGTCAAAATCATCACCACAGCTGTGGACAAGAGTGTTGATGACTTCCTGCAAGTCATTCCAGGGATTGGTGGGTTTGGCATTGATATAGCTAACATGTCTTACCCCATACACTAGTACAAACCACTCCCTCCTGTTGTTACCCACTGAGCGCAGACGTCAGTTCAACGTTTAGTTTTGATATACATTTGGTTGAGTTGTCAACTAACGTGAATTCAATGTGAAATCAATAAAACATTTCACCATGTCATTGGATTTAGGTTAAAAGTTGGGTGAAAGAAAAGAAAATATGAAATGCCCTTACATTGATGACTTTTTGCATATCCATTTAGTTTTCCAAGTTGATTCAACCAGTTTTTGCCCAGTGGGAAGTCAGTAATGTTGATTGGCCTATTTAATTAGAATTCTGCTTCAATGACTACACTTTTCTGTAATCCATCTCAGTAATGTGCTCTTCACGGTGATGTCTGATGTGTTGCTCCATGTCATTTAACTCTATATTTCTGTGTTTTCTGTCAATACAGGGGACTTTGGGGACCGCTACTTTGGGACAGATGGTGGATCATCAGGCTGGAGTGACGATGAGGAACAGGAGCGCCCCAAACAACAAACATGAACGTGATTCTGTGAAACACAAGGTTAAAGGCTAGCCTTGTGAAACCATACTGTGAATTTGTGATAATCAGGCTGGTTTAACAAGGCTAGTTAAGGGCATGATTAACCAGCAACACCAGTCAGATTCCATTTAGCTGCTATAGACAGACACAACAAATGGTTCTCTATAAACAAGACATTACTCCCATTTATGTACAGCAAGACATTTTGTATTCTATTTTATGGTATATATTACAAGATTTAAATGGAGGGATTATTGTTCTATTTATACAGTTGTATTGTTCAGTTCTGGACTGCTCAAGCAGAACATGTTTATATATGGGGCTACATGAAACTGAATCAGTTTCATCCCTTCTGAAGAGGATGCTATCTTGACAATTGCTATGCTATCTTGGCAATTTTATATTAAATAGATTATTGAAAGTTTGGTAGTGAAGCTTCCTAACCTGTAGGGGGAAGCATTGTTCAATTTTAGTTGCTGTGTTGCCATGTTGTGTGTGTGCACCCAGATACTCAAACCACACTAGAAATCATATGAAGGTCTGCAATTGGTCCATTCCTTTTATTGAGTGAAATTACAAATCATGTACTGGAAATTGCCCATTATTTTCAAGTATTTGAAAAGGTATTGCAATTTGAAAGGTGTTGAGTTGAAATGGTATTGAATCCTCCACCCATGATTGAGAGAACAGTCACTAGCAATTAATCGAGAATGATCTTCACCTGAACAAAGAGATCATGACATGTGCTGATGTTTGATGCTAAATGCCAAATATTAGATATCTTTGTATCTATCTTACCCCAATTTTTTAGGGTGTGACATACATTAATACGTTACGTTTATTGTAGTCGTTTTTACCTAACATAGTACACACATATGTATGAATGTTGAATGCATTATATTTTCTACCTCTGACAAGCATAGCCTACATTTAGAGTTATGAGAGAACATTGTTTTGTGGGGAATTTGTTTATTTATAATCACAATATTTCTCTGTGATAGCCCTCACAGAGTAGGTGGCTGTGATCATGGATGTCATGCAATGCATGTTGCATTCTCCAAGACAGCACAAGACTCGCCTGCCCATGTGACTACTGCCTCAAGGTTAACCTGTTACTATGGAGACAAGCCCACCAATGAAAATTCAGCAGACGGTTGCGATGTTGACTGTAAGCTTTTTGTTTTAAGGATGACCTATTTTTTTCTCCAGCTAGTCAGACGCAGACCCTTCTGTACGCACGCACATACACACACACACATGCCGCCACATTTGAACATTTATCTCTGGGAAATGCATGTGTTATTAGAGTGTAATTATGGAATAAAGTGAATGTCAGATTATCATTTAGGAAACAGTCACCCTTACTTACATCTACTTAAATTCCCAATCTAGCTCTCATACCATCATGGCCACCTAATCATCCCCAGCTTCCAATTGGCTCATTCACCCCCCTCCTCTCCTCTTTAACTATCCCCCAGGTCGTTGGTGTAAATGAGAATGTGTTCTCAGTCAATTTACCAGGTAAAATAAGTGTACAAAAATTATAAACATCTACTTGAATGCATCCAACTTTCTTAATGCCTTAATAGCCAATTAAATCATGTTTTCCTGTGATAAATCTGTAGCCCGATTGTAGAACGTTTGTCTTCCATTAGTCACCACCAATGTTTTTCAGAGCTGCCTTTGGTTTCAAGAGCAGTTTGATATTGATTTATATTATTTTGCCTACTATGGCTGCTTTTAGACAGGCAGCCCAATTCTGATCTTTTTTTTCTCAGTAATTAATCTTTTGACCAATCAGATCAGCTTTGAAAAATACCTGGTGTGATTTGTCAAAAGACCAATTAGTAGAAAAAATATCAGAATTGGGATTCCTGTCTAAACCCAGCCTGTGCTTGATTTGTGTCTTTATTATATGGCAATGCTTTGATCATGATGTTGTAATAGGCATAATTATAATATCTTAACAGATCATGAACAGCGCATATGACAAAGAGTTCAATGGAGGGACAGCTTTAAACTGTGCTGTGGTCTAGTGAAGTTAGCTGGCATGGTTGGACAAATAATTATTACCTTCTGGTGGAGTTAATCCCGTCTAATAAAAGGCACATGAGGTACATGTTTAGATTATATATATTTTTAAGTGAAGCTTAGAGAAAACAATTTTTCAAAGTGCCACTTTATTACAAAAGTATAAACTTGACTGACATTTTCATGAATAGTAATCTTGATATAAAACATTACAATCTTTTGCATTTTTAGCACTTAATTACACACTTCGAGTACAAGACCCTGTAGTCTGATTAGCAAACACACAACATTAGCTGCCACATAAAACTTAGCTGGGCTTTTCAAATAACACACCATAACTTAAATGGCTTGGGAAAATAAAATAAAAACATCAAAATTCACATGGTTTCATTGCTTTGCAATTTTGTCACCAGATAAGTCATTCCAAAAATACAGCCAAACATAAATAGTAAAAGATAGATTTCTTGACACCAATGATATATTTATTATTCTTTCTCTTTTTGTAACATACTCACGTACACATTGCATCAACATACAGAATAATAACCACATTATGTGCTGGGTATATTTGGTCAAATGAAGTTCTTTAGTGTCCAGGTTGAGATGACATTTTGTGTTATACTTCAGATACGCTCCTTTACAATATCTCTGTTGTATCGTTATCATTTGTTGTCACTGCACAGCTGAATTTTTTATTTTCATTTAGGATATCACTGGCAATTGAGAGGACATAAAAATGTTCATCAGTGTAGTGATGAGATCGCTACAGAGAGTCTGTTAATGAATACTCCACCTGCGTTCAAAGGTTAGGAGGGTGAAATCACCATCGTGAGGCTGAAGCAGTATCTTGATTGAGCCACAGTTTTGAGACTGAGGATGGAGCTATTAGATTTGTGTAGACTTCACCAGCATGTCCCCTTGACATGATATGGCCCCTGTGGTTCAGATAGTAGTATCCTTTCCTCTCTGTGTTGAAGACGAAGGCAGTGACCAACTTGAGAGTAACGATTGCCAGAGATTCCTAGTAGCCAAAGCTATCCTGAATTAGAATGACATTGTGCTCTCTAAGAGAAACAAAGCAACATAACAACCAAACAATCAGTAAAAAAAACAAAATAAATGTTCTTCGGTACCACATGACAGTGCTTGATTTTTGTTAGAGTTTTTTTAGCATGCAACATTAAGCAGGCAAAGTGCAGGAAAAGGATTGACAAGTAAAAACAGAAAAACTGAAGTAAAACACTTAATTTACAGATGGTAGTGGAGACAGTCCATGTGATATGTAACAAATGAAAAGGGAAAAATATCAGGTATTTTTATCTGTGAATATGGTCAAAATTCGTTGTTTTTTTTAGGAAGAATGCCAACATTTTTGCAATTTAGTTAATTATTCTCTCATAATTTGACTCTTTGTCCCTGAGCTTTCAAGTCCTTTGATTAATATTAATTTATTTTATATTATTATTTTAATTCCTTCCTGAATCACACATCGACCAACTTGGGGGAAAGGTTTGCCATAAACAGACTAAGTGCTACATAGGGAGAAAACTGAAAGTTGTGCTCGTTCGTAAACTAGGGCTCCAGAATTGCCAGTACAATAACACTGTTTTAACCATGGAAATTAATTATAAACTCAGCAAAAAAAGAAACGTCCCTTTTTCAGGACCCTGTCTTTCAAAGATAATTCGTAAAAATCCAAATAACTTCACAGATCTTCATTGTATAGGGTTTAAACACTGTTTCCCATGCTTGTTCAATGAACCATAAACAATTAATGAACATGCACCTGTGGAACAGTCGTTAAGACACTAACACTAGGCAATTAAGGTCACAGTTATGAAAACTTAGGACACTAAAGAGGCCTTTCTACTGACTCTGAAAAACACCAAAAGAAAGATGCCCAGGGTCCCTGCTCATCTGCGTGAACGTTTCTTAGGCATGCTGCAAGGAGGCATGAGGACTTCAGATGTGGCCAGGGCAACAAATTGCAATGTCCGGACTGTGAGACGCCTAAGACAGCGCTACAGGGAGACAGGACGGACAGCTGATCGTCCTTGCAATGGCAGACCACGTGTAACAACACCTGCACAGGATCGGTACATCCGAACATCACACCTGCGGGACAGGTACATGATGGCAATAACAACTGCCCGAGTTACACCAGGAACGCACAATCCCTCCAGGGTCCAGAGAGGCTGGACTGAGGGCTTGTAGGCCTGTTGTAAGGCAGGTCCTCACCAGACATTACTGGCAACAACGTCGCCTATGGGCACAAACCCACCATCGCTGGACTCTTCACTGACGAGTCGCGGTTTTGTCTCACCAGGGTTGATGGTCGGATTTGTGTTTATCGTCGAAGGAATGAGCGTTACACCAAGGCCTGTACTCTGGAGCGAGATCGATTTGGAGGTGGAGGGTCCTTCATGGTCTGGGGCGGTGTGTCACAGCATCATCGAACTGAGCTTCTTGTCATTGCAGGCAATCTCAACGCTGTGCGTTACAGGGAAGACATCCTCCTCCCTCATGTAGCTAAGGCTGCAGGCTAATCCTGACATGACCCTCCAGCATGACAATGCCATCAGCCATACTGCTCGTTCTGTGCGTGATTTCCTGCAAGACAGGAATGTCAGTGTTCTGCCATGGCCAGCGAAGAGCCCGGATCTTAATCCCATTGAGCACATCTGGGACCTGTTGGATCGGAGGGTGAGGGCTAGGGCCATTCCCCCCCCAGAAATGTCTGGGAACTTGCAGGTGCCTTGGTGGAAGAGTGGGGTAACATCTCACAGCAAGAACTGGCAAATCTGGTACAGTCCATGAGGAGGAGATGCACTGCAGTACTTAATGCAGCTGGTGGCCAGACCAGATACTGACTGTTACTTTTGATTTTGACCCCCCCCCTTGTTCAGGGACATATTATCCCATTTCTGTTAGTCACATATCTGTGGAACTTGTTCAGTTTATGTCTCAGTTGTTGAATCTTGTTATGTTCATTCAAATATTTACACGTTTGCTGAAAATAAACGCAGTTGACAGTGATGACGTTTCTTTTTTTGCTGAGTTTATTTCTATGATTTTACCCACTAAAATGGGGGAAGAATTTAGGCAATTTCCCCACTAATTGTGCTGTGCACATTGTTAAAATAGTGCTACCATCCTACAGATTTCTCTGTAATAGTTTTGTGCTCATTTCTCATCACTACCTTTGGATTCAAGATAGGGGTTTGACCCAGCAAAGGACTTTCTCTTCAGCCCGTTAACCACTGACCAACCCTTTTGCCCTAGGCTCTGAAAGGCAGGAAGTTATGACTGTAATGTAGACAGTATGTGTGAGTGAGGATGAGAGGGGCTCAACCAGCTCTTCCCGACCGTGGTCTTTTTAAATGCTGGGAAGGAGGTAAGAGGTCAGGTAGGTCACAGCCTTAGAGCCCAGTGACATACATCTCCATGCCGTCGTTGAAGGTGAAGATGGTAGTGGTGCTGGAGTTGGCAGTTCCGCCCTGCTTCAGTTCCCCAATGCTCTCGTACAGGTTCTCCCCGGGCAGCAGCAGGGCTTTGGCTGGAAGGTGCTGTAACTTGGGGGTCTGCTGTGTGGGCGGCGGCGGGGGAGGCTGCTGCTGCTGCAAGGGCTGATGGGATTTCTTCCTCCTGGGCCTGAGTGTGGCGCAGGTGTTGGGAGGCCGTTCGGTTCCTCCAACTCGCTTCCAACCGCAACCACCTTCCATAGGCTCATAAGTGGGGTCGCACTCCTCCCCCGTCTCGATGGACTCATAACAGTGGTCTTCCAGAGTGGCAGAGGCTCCTCTGACGGGTTTCCCCTCCTGCGGGGCCCAGGTCTGGGGCTTGACCACCACACTGAACCCACCATCTCGCTCCCGGTCCCGGTCACCACGCCCCAAGGTCCGGAAGCCAATGTTTGCTGGAGGAGACGCAGGAACAGTTCTCTTCTTCTTGCCTGGTTTGCATACCTTGGAGTACATCTCTGCAACCTGTAAACCACACAGCACAGAACAACCCTCAGTACTAATCAAACTGATAAACACCATACACACATACAGTACTTTGTAATGACATACATACTCACCATAGCAGTGGAAGGCTGTATGTTCTCTCCACTGTGAGGACTCAGAGGGCCTAACGGTTTGTTTTGGAGCATGGTGATGTCATCATCCTCTGGAGGCTTCCATATGTACTGCTCTCCATTACCCATGAACACTGCCTCCTGCCAGCCAATCAGAGAACAGTATGAATAGGTTGTCAACTTCACATATGATTAAGATGAAACACAAAAATAAAACAAATAAAACAATGCTTTTGTACAATACTTGGCGGACTGTAATGAAAAGTAATGTTTCAGGCTTACTGTTCAAAATCCCTTTTTGCTCCCCTCTGTTAAGGAGTATACAAGTCTAGGGGGCAGAATTTTTATGTTTGGATAACGTTCCCATTGTAAGCTGCCTATTTCTCAGGTCCGGATGCTAGAATATGCATATAATTGACAGAGTAGGATAGAAAACACTCTAAAGTTTAAGTTAAGCCATTTTGCCACAACTTTGGAAGTATGCTTGGGGTCATTGTCCATTTGGAAGACCCATTTGCGACCAAGCTTGACCTTCCTGACTGATGTCTTGAGATGTCGCTTCAATATATCCACATCATTTTCCTTCCTTATGATGCCATTTTGTGAAGTGCACCAGTCCCTCCGGCAGCAAAGCACCCTCACAACATGATGCTGCCACCCCCGTGCTTCACAGTTGGGATAGTGTTCTTCGGCTTGCAAGCCCCCCTTTTCTCCTCCAAACATAACGATTGTCATTATGGCCAAACAGTTCTATTTTTGTTTCATCAGACCAGAGGACATTTCTCCAAAAAGTACGATCTTTGTCCCCATGTCCAGTTGCAAACCGTAGTCTGGCTTTTTTATGGCGGTTTTGGAGCAGTGGCTTCTTCCTTGCTGAGCGGCCTTTCAGGTTATGTCGATATAGGACTCCTTTTACTGTGGATATAGATACTTTTGTACCCGTTTCCTCCAGCATCTTCACAAGGTCCTTTGCTGTTGTTCTGGGATTGATTTGCACTGTTCACACCAAAGTACGTTCATCTCTAGGAGACAGAATGCATCTCCTTCCTGAGCACTATGACGGCTGTGTGGTCCCATGGTGTTTATAGTTGCGTACTATTGTTTGTACAGATGAACGTGGTACCTTCAGACGTTTGGAAATTTCTCCCAAGGATGAACCAGACTTGTGGAGGTCTACAATTTTTTTCTGAGGTCTTGGCTGATTTCTTTTGATTTTGTCAAGCAAAGAGACACTGAGTTTGAAGGTAAGCCTTGAAATACATCCACAGGTACGCCTCCAATTGACTCAAATTATGTCAATTAGCCTATCAGAAGCTTCTAAAGCCATGACATAATTTCCTGTAATTTTCCAAGCTGTCTAAATGCATAGTCAACTTAGTGTATGTAAACTTCTGGCCCACTGGAATTGTGACACAGTGAAATAATCTGTCTGTAAACAATTGTTGGAAAAATGACTTGTGTCATGCACAAAGTAGATGTCCTAACTGACTTTCCAGAACTATAGTTTGTTAACAATAAATTTGTGGAGTAGTTGAAAAACAAGTTTTAATGACTCCAACCTAAGTGTATGTAAACTTCCGACATCAACTGTAGATGTGTGAAGGTTAGTGTTTTTTCTGAAGGGAAGGTAATTATCCATCATGTTTGACATTCCTGGATGTGTGTAAACTTAACATTTTTATTATCATAGCATTTTTGTATGTTGTCTATAGTTATGTACTTGAAAATGTATCAATTGACCAATTCGGGCACATTTGGGCAAACTCCTGGCAGACTTGATAAAAAAAATAGTGTAGTAATGTAATGCTTCACTGGATCAGTCTGAAACTTTGCACACTCACTGCTGTTATCTGGTGGCCAATATCTAAATTACACATAAACTCCTATCTGGATATATAGCCTTTCTCTTGCATTTCAAAGATGATGAAGATTTTTTTTAAATAGAAAACGCATATTTTTGTGTTCGTATTATCTTTTACCAAATCTAATGTATTATATTATCCTACATTCATTTCACATTTCCACAAACTTCAAAGTGTTTCCTTTCAAATGGTATCAAGAATATCATATCCTTGCTTCAGGTCTTGAGCTACAGGCAGTTATATTTGGGTATGTCACTTTAGGCGCAAATTGAAAAAAAGAGTCCGATCCTTAAGAGGTTTTAAAATGGGCCGTGAGAGAGGAAATGTGTGCAAACAGACATATACATGCATTTCATTTGGCTCTAAACATTACAATTAAATGTTTAGCTCTTAACAGAATTGCTTGAGCTGCAAATAGGCATCAGGAGAAATCGACTTTCATTGCTCTCTTTACAAAACACATAAACACATACAAATACAGCCTTTAGTAATACATGTAGGGAACTGCAAGGACACGTACAAATAGGCAGAAAAATGCAGTGAAATGAATCAACATTTCTGAACACATTGCCTTCGTCAAGGTCTGACTTTGGCAAGGACTTCCTACATGAACAAACTTTATCTTTATCATTCTGTACCATCAGCCATTTCTCTACCAACCTTGGGGAAGGTGGGCAGCTTGAAAGCATCCACGTTTTTCCGGGGCATCTTCATGCTGTGAGGGTGTGGCGGAGGCGGGGCAGGGTGTGATGGTGGGGCGTGGCGGGGAGGCGGCACCGGTGCCTCCCCCATATCGGTCCCGCTGTCTCTCTTCTGGGGGACAGCCTTGTCCACCTTCCGGAGCTTCCGGACGCAGGCATACTCTGCAGTCGTCTCCGGGGGTTGCGGATGAGCCATAGCCTGGGGCATGGGCTCAGGCTCGGGGAGCGGTTCATTCAAACCATCCCCATCTAGATCAGGGGGAGCAGGGGTGTTGGCTGGGACGGCCGGAGGGGCTGGGGTGTCGGTCTCTCCGGCCCTGCCCACTATGGCGTAGAGGTTGTTATCAGGGCCACGCTTCGGGGAGGAGCGTTGACCTACCTCAGAGTAGGTGTGCTCCCCGTCCTCTCCGGTGCCAGAGGGGATCTGGGGTAGCGTCCTTCCCCCGGAGCGGAGGTCGGAGTTGGACCGGCGGCTGGGCAGGAGGTCCATGCTAGACGGACGGTTCTTTTTAGATGACTCTGCAGGACACATGGAAACCAGAAAGGTTGGCATTCTTTCACCTACAGTATATGAAAAAAAGCCTTGTAAAAGTGGTAAGGATCATTGTTTGTTATGTGGTGAATATTTCTACAAACTGAGCTGAACAGTGACACTCTTATGCCTAAGAGTTCTACTCACTTTTGCCATTGCAGTTTAGCTTGTTCATCTCACCGTCCGACTTGCTGATGGAACGCAGCTTTGACTGCCTGAGTATACTCTAACAACACACAAACAGACAAATGTTTTTATCAATTGCTTGTGAATGCTAAATGTATCCATGTTTTACCTAAAGTGTTAAATGTGGTTATTGGAGTGATCTCTACGACTTACCATGTCCATCAACCTGTGTTTCCCACTTTCACTGGAGACATTATGCGTCTTTCCCTTCCTATATTAAACACAACAGTTAATGTATTATAAACATGCAAACAGTTGTGTCCGTGCGTGTGCGTGCATTCGTACAGGTGTTACGGACGTCACGCTGCTTGCTAAGCGAATACCACTTCCTTCTGATTTGGCTCACACCGAGAGGCTCGAACCCAGGACCTCTGCCTTGCTAGCACACGTAACCATCCTCCTTGACAACGTACCGACCATTTGAACTATCAAAAGATATCTAATTCGATAGCTCCATCGGCAAAATTACAAACTAGCTGTGGACTGAGTTTACAGTACGTTCAACTTCTTGGCGCTAGGAGGCAGAATTTTTATGTTTGGAAAAAGAACATTCCCAATGTAAACGGCCTATTTCTCAGGCCCAGATGCTAGAATATGCATATAATTGACAGATTAGGATAGAAAACACTCTAAAGTTTCCAAAACGGTCAAAATATTATCTGTGAGTATAACAGAACTGATTTTGCAGGTGAAAACCTGAGGAAATCCAACCCGGAAGTGCCTCTTATTTTGAAAAATCCCTGTTCCATTGCCTGCCTTTCGTCCATTTAAAGGGATATCAACCAGATTCCTTTTCCAATGGCTTCCACAGATTGTGAACAGGCTTTAGACATAGTTTCAAGCTTTTATTCTGAAAAATGATTTATCAAATCGCGTCAGTGTATAGCCAGGTGTTCTTTGATTAGTTCTTGTGCGCGAAATTGGTAGCTCAACATTTTCTTTCTCTATTGTATTGAATAGTTTACCGTCCGGTTGAAATATTATTGATTATTTATGTTAAAAACAACCTGAGGATTGATTATAAAAACATTTGACATGTTTCTACGAACTTTACGGATACTATTTGGAATTTTCGTCTGCCCTTCATGACCTGCCTGAGCCTGTGGATTTCTGAACATAACGCGCCAAACAAATTGAGTTTTTTTGATATAAAAAGAATCTTTATCGAACAAAAGGAACATTTCGTGTGTAACTGGGAGTCTCGTGAGTGCAAACATCCGAAGATCATCAAAGGTAAGCGATTCATTTTATTGCTTTTCTGACTTTCGTGACCAATCTACATTGCTGCTAGGTGTTTGTAATGTTTTGTCAAGTGATCGATAAACTCACACAAACGCTTGGATTGCTTTCGCTGTAAAGCATATTTTAAAAATCTGACACGACAGGTGGATTAACAACAAGCTAAGCTGTGTTTTGCTATATTGCACTTGTGATTTTATGAAATTAAATATTTTTTGTATTTTTTTATTTTTATTTGGCGCTCTGCAATTCAGTGGTTGTTGATGAAAATGATCCCGCTAAAGGGATCCGTGCGCCAAGAGGTCTTAACTCCGTTACTCATAAAAGTGTGTATATCCATGTGTGCACATGATCATGCACATTAACTCATCTCACCTCTGGCAGCCCACACAGAGCACCACGATGAGGATGGTGACGATGAAGGCTGAGGCAGCAGCGATGGCACCCAGCAGCAGGACCTTGCCGTAGGTAGGAGACGTGAAGTTCAGCCCGTCCTGCATGGAGGCCATGTGGGAGCGCTGGCGCTCTCTCTCTCACAACCACACACTCACCACACACATGCACACCACAACCTCCCTGGGATCTGCCGAGATGGAGAAGGAGAGGAAAGAGATGGGTTGTTTGTCATACATATCAGCTGGTCTTATTTAAGAACACAGAATTAAAATGGGGTTTGGGGCAAACATATCATTCAAATAAATGGAGAACATGTTATGACACAACATTTGCTTCTATTGCTCTAGTTGCACCATTAACAAACAAAAGAAAGACAGGAATATACAAAAAGGTCAACCATATTTCTGCCACTCATTTTCTTTGTTCTTCTCTTTTCTGTCTCTCTTCCCCTCCATTGACTGTCATTTACCCTGTGGCCTCTTTATCTTCCTTTGGGCTTGTTAAGGATTTGGGCCATTTTTTTCCCATTGCTTTCTGACAGATCCAAAAACATCAGGTCGCTACCCTGTAGTGTCCAAAGAGCCCATAATGCTTGATGAATATCAGTCCCAGCAATGGAGTTGATATCCAGATTCAAATTTGTGCTGGACTTATGCCTTTGAAACGAACACAGTGTAGTCTAAACCATACACTTAGTCTTCAGTCTACACAGGGACCATCCTTACCAGGACATTTCCTCCACACACAGATATCAATCATCCCTGAGACACCAGTTGAAGATATTCTGATATATTTGTTTGTTTAAGTGTAATATAATTCTTCACCTCTGTAATTATCATAATTTTCCAAAGTTTTTAAACATTTGTTCAAAACACTGTAAATATTGCAGAGTCAATGAGTCACAGCGAAGCTAGAATTGCTGCAATACAGACAGACACAGGAACAGACAGAGGAGGCCCACATTGTTATCTTATTCCAAAACCAAAGAGAAGACAGAGAACAGAGGAAACCATATTTTCTTAGATTTTTTTTTTGTCCTCCAAGCTTTTTCCTCTCTCAGTGAAAGAGATGTTTTAGGTAGGCAGTTTGGTTGAAACAATGAGGACAAGTTCTTATCAGGATTGTTTAATGATGCCCTCCAAATCTCCAAGGAACATCAGATATGCAGATGTGTTTCTGATATAACTGTCCAGGGACACTCTTCAAGGTTTACTAATTATTTACTTATTGAACTACATATTTACAGAAGAAAAAATATTCACCACCAATGGTTTGAACCAGCAACCATCAAGGTACTAGCCTATTTTGAAACAGGTTCCTAAACCTCTTCTCGCAGATATATTTATTGGAGAATATACTGTAACACTCTTCAAACGTTAGGATTCATATGACTTATCCCACTCTGGTCTACAGTAGAGTCTAAAGTCTCTATACCCTCAACTTTCATGACTTCCCCAGAGCATATCATAGCCTCTTGTTGAACAACAGTTGAGGCTGAGTAGGTACGGTCTCAATTAGTACATGGAAGGAAAGAGGCGGGGGGTGAGAGAGGATCAACTTTGCCTCTGCATGTGGCTATTGGGACATCTGTGCCTCTGAATATATTAATGCTAACTATGGAGTGCCATAACATGGCATGAAAAACATTTGACATTTAAATCCTCAGGACACACAGCATGCTGAGGTACAGTATAATATGCCTTGCTGTCCTTGTTAACAGTACAACATTGTTTTAGGCCCCACCACCCCCATCTCCTCTCGAACACTGGTTCAAACCAGCTGCTAGATAATTAGTAGGAACAGTATGTCCAGTTTCACAGGTGCTTTTCCCCTCTTCAATTAACTCCTACTAGGTTACTCCTATTTCCTTCTCTCTCTCTCTCCCTCACACACACACACACACACACACACACACACACACACACACACACACACACATAAATTGTCTCCTACAAACAGAGAGCTCTGCACTGAATCCTGTTCCAGTATAGAGGAAACAGGTGGGGAGGTGTGTGGGGGATGGGGGGTTCCCAACATGTGGAAATTCCCAACATATGGAAATTCCTGACAGGGAATATCATCACCAACAGATACTGTATGCATGCTTCTGCCAAGTGTTGATACTGTATCTTTGAAGCATTTATCTTATATCCTCTTTGGGATTGGGAGTAGATAACCAGTGGAATGCACACACTTTGTTTTCATTTTAGCCAGAAGAGTGTCAATGGTGGTCAGATCAATTCAGTGGCTATGGGACCAATGAGCCAATTTGGTATGCACTAACATGGTTTGTATTGTAGCTCATTAGCATACTAGTGTGGTGATCCAAAATGGCTGAAACAGCTCCGTTAAATTAGCTTTAGCCTTACCATTGCAGTGTGGTGTGGTGGTGGTCTGTACAGTGCTGTTAGGGCACATGTCAACATTGTAAATGATAAGGGAGACAATGTTCTGATTCCTCCAAAAATATGGTTTCATCCAAACCGCCTTCAGCTGTTCTCACAAGAACGACACAGAGTGCTTTCAACAGAGCACGAACGCTCGCACTTAAATCTCTGGTTGATATATGTTAATATAATTTATTAATAAAATATATTTTGCTACACTAGAGCAACTGTCAACCCCTACATACAGCTCTTTTGGCAATACATTGAAGCAGGAAACATGCTTTATCACACTTCTGCGTTACGTTACTACTTAATGGACGTACTTATATATTGTATATTGTGTGTAAAACGTGTCATAAAAGTGTTAAAGACAGGAGGTGAAAAAAACTGTGACATTATAAAATGTAAAACATTTCTCACCAGAATTCAACTGTCAACACTCTCCCCAGAGTTCACCCAAAATATGTATTTTGTAACACTCACCAGAATATCCTGAAACACCCAAATGGATCCACAATGACATTCTATTCATTCACAATTCTGACAGATTCCAGTGTAACTACATCTAAATCGCATTGAGAACAGACCACAGATGTAGAGAGCAAGGGTGAGGCAAGAGGAAGAGAGGAAGCAGAGTAGGGCTGGAAGGAAGGTGAGGAAGAAAAAGAGAGGCCATCAGCATGTCAGTGGGAGTTCCGTGGCAGGTGCTTGAAGGAGCTGAAAAGCTGATGATGAGAAGAGGCTGTCATTTCCAGTCTCTCTCTCTTTCTCTCTCTCTTTGCGTTTCCCCTAGGTTCTTAGGCAGAATGACGCCTCAGCACTGCAGTGTAATCTCTGGCCCTAGAGCTCTTTCTCTAAACCAACCAATTGGACGTTGCGCTCCGAGCAGAGCAGTCAAATGGCCCTCAACCAGAGGCTCCTCTGCTAAACAAAGACCCTCTCCCCAGCCAGATAAAATCCCCTCATCCTATGGCACTCTACCACGCATTTAAACCGCTAACTGTAAATGTTCAATCTTCTTCTAATCTGGTCCTTCCCCATATCCCTCACTCTAGACATCCCCTTGGGTTGCCCTACCTGTCTGGGTGTAAGTGTAGTGACTGCCATGATGTCGGGGTATCAGTGAGCTAAGGTGAGGACATATGGTGTGGGTCCTTGAGAGGCCATAGAGGCAAGTTTTAGAGTATTTTGACGCACCTCTTTATGCCTACATTATGTATTTATGCCTGTATCTCCATGCTCATCTGTTTTGTGAAGACGGGATCTGAGGGGTATAAGGTACTGGGATTGAAATCTTAAAAAATGTGGCTGTGCTTGTTAACCTACCATCAGCCCTTAAGCATCATATGCAGTAAAGATTGCCCCCTCATGGCTGGTTGCAAAGGCCCACTCTTCAAAACAAAACCAAAGTCACTAATAAATATTTTTCTACCAATACAATACAACAACAACTGAATAATTTTCTAATTATTTGGCATAGAAACATTCATGTATTCACAGGATCCTTTTTATCCTAGTAAAGAGACTCACATTCTGTGATTTGCTTGTTATAGCCAAGAAGGAGATCAGACAGACAGACACAGGGAATGCAGAAGTCAGTGAAAGAAACAAAAAAAAACTGTGTGGGAGAAGCGAGTAACTGGAACATCCTTCATAAACCCCAGGCCCATACAAACAGATCTTCCTCTGCCTCAAATCTAGGGCTCCAGTAATTAAAACATGTCAGCACTCCCTCTCTCCACCTCTCTCTGGGTGATTTCTATGCTATCAGTTGAGCACAGGGAAATAAATTATTACAGGATGTTCCTTTAGTTTAAAACGAATATGAAAGACCAACTGAAGCATGCAATGCTCCAGTAATATAATCCATAGACAATTAGAGGAGTAACAGCAACACCTTAGAGTTGGTAGGCTAGGGTTACCCTAAGGAGTATACACACAAAGAGAATACATGTATCAAAAAAGAGACATTTGTAATGTCTGGGGGTTCCAAGTCACTTGTGTGGTCTCCAAAATACTGCTAATGGCAGTTCTGACACTTCTTTCGGGTGTCAAGAACAGTGAGTGGACAGAGGTAATTGTGTTAAGTGGCTAAACCTCAGTGCATCCAACTGGGAATGTTTCTGTGTAACGGTCGTCGTAATCCTCCTCCTCGGACGAGGAGGAGAGGCGAGAAGGATCAGACCAATATGCAGAGTGGAAAGTGGTCATAGTTTAATGAACAATAACTGAACACTTAAACATACAAAACAACAAACGTGACAAAACCGAAAACAGTCCTGTGTGGTACGAACACTGACACGAGCTACAAACACCCACAAAAACCACGTGAATCACAGGCTGCCTAAGTATGATTCTCAATCAGGGACAACGATTGACAGCTGTCTCTGATTGAGAATCATACCCGGCCGAACACAAACAACCCAACATAGAAAATAACACCTCGACAACCCACCCCAACTCACGCCCTGACCAACTAAATAAACACAAGAAAAAGGAAAAACAGGTCAGGAACGTGACATTCTGGAAACTTTAGGTAGCCTAACGTTCCAGTAGAATTCCCATTGATCAGCCTTATTGTTTACCAATACAGTCAATCAATACACCAAAACATGATCACATGATGAACGTCCCCTAGAGACATAGTATGATGCCAAATTAATGCATTTTACTGGTGGTCAGTAATCTGCTTATCCATCACATCATCAAAACCTTTCACACACACACACACACACACACACACACACACACACACTCATATGCCAACAGATTTCATTGTCTCTATTCTCTCTGTCCTGAACTGTCCCTGGCCACAGCAAGCATAGCAGCTCATCTGCTTCAATTCTGATCAATCAATTGGGAGAGAGCAGACCCACCTTATATCTGAGTCATTCCAGTCACACACACACACACACACACACACACACACACACACACACACACACACACACACACACACACACACACACACACACCACAGAGCACAATTTCCCACAATTCAAAACCCATGGGTCTGTGTGTGTGTGCATGTGTGAGAGAAAGAAAGAGATGTATGATCCTGTGATGATGTGAAAGAGGTCAAATGCTTGCTTGCAATAACGATGAACCATTTTAGCCCTGAGTGAGGGAGAATATTGTCTGTGAGAGCATTCTCAGTTGCATGTTTTCATCCATGCATATGTGTGAGTATTGGGTGCCATAAAGACTTCATAGGCTACAGGAAGCTGCTTATATACTGGCCCTGTGGTTCTTCTCCACCTCCATGTCTCTGAACTCCAACTGAGATTCATTTGTAATAATAAGCTGACCTTATACAGCTGACAAAAGCAAATCCCAAACCACATTTCTCCTTTGATACATTTTATCCTGTAGCAGGCTCAAACATATGTATTCTCCACAAGTAAGCAACACACGTAGGCTACACGCGCGTGCGTATAGAGAGGAGGGTGTTAAACGCTTCCTAACCATCAGTCCAGTAGTCTGCTATGTGCCCGTATAATGATTCCCGCCCTTGCCTGCACCAACCACAACACTCTCATAGGCTGGGTTTTAACATCGAGAACCCCGACAGCTCAAACTGCGGTGGTTCCGGAGACAACAGGTTAGAGCCCAAACACCGAGCAGGCATGGCACACCATGACACTGGCCATGACAGAGGTGACGGTGTGAACAGATAGATCACGCAAGGCGAATTTGGCAGTGCCAAGGCATTTGTCAAAGAATGCCATCCCCCAAAAGGTTAAAATCGATGCAGTGGTGTGTGTGTGGTTTCATTCACAGTCTGACTAAACTTGGTGATCTCTATTCGTTTACCCCTTAGTCTATGGTTCTCTCCATAATTAAAGCATTTAAAAAACATGTCAAGATCAAAGTGAAAATGAGCGCACAACGCCGGTGTTGCTTGCGTCCCTGAGGTCAACAGCTTGCAACTCACACGACAAAGACAGACCCCCATTACCCCTTTTTGAAGGAGGGGAGGGGGCAGAAGACAGTAATTGTATCGGTCTAATGTTAATTATCTTTCATGATTCACAGAGGCTTCTTGAATGCTAAGCATACGATATCAACGTAGGCTACACATAAACGTGTACATATTGCTCGCATCCAGGTCCTCTGATAAATCGGTTAATTAGACGTCGAATCACAACAGCCAAGCAGTGCAGCGACATTGTGGCTGTTGCACACGTGTCTGCTGTACTGTATGTATGACCACTAGAAATTATGGTTACGGAGCCTGTGAACAACACAAAGGAAAAAATCGCGCAATGCTATATAATAAGCTGACCAATCAATGATCAAATGGCAAAATGTGAAAAGGCTAATCAAATGTATGTCAGCAAAAACATCTAGAATCTAATGATGTATATATATGATAATTTCTCACAGGCTGACAGACATGCTTAAGGCAGAGCATTGTGCCAGGAGCTAATATCATACTCACTCAGCTCAGCGATTCGGGATGCGCGACGGCGCGCAGCATCCACCTTGGTCGGTTCCTTCAAATTCTGCTTCCACTCGGACCATCCACTCCCCACTAGCATAATCAATTAAAGGCGATAACCGGAGTTTCTTGTGTGTGAGAAAACATGAGCATAATGCATCATTGCGTTTGGCATTTTTTGACACCTCCGTCCACCCCCTGTGAATGCGAATCGTTTCCGAAGGGAAAAGCAAAGCAAGCAGACAGATTAACTATTTTCCACTGTATCACCTGTGTTGTATCGAACTGTCAGATTTTCCTCCACAGTTTCTCAAACTCCCTCCATCTATCTCTCTACACTCTATTCCTCGCTCAGCTCAATGGTAGAACCATGTGACGGAGATAATTTGAGAACCCCAATTATTAGTCTTTTGTTTCCATCTAGCGCCATCACTCGGAAGGACCGGGAAGCGAATGAATGCAATGGAGACTGGAATAATATTTAATATCTAAGTCATCATACAGATGTGGACGCCAGTGCTGAAATAGATGACCATGTGTAAACCAGCTGCGGAAAAAGTACCCAATTGTCATACTTGAGTAAAAGTAAAGATACCTTAATAAAAAATGACTCAAGTAAAAGTGAAAGTTACCCAGTAAAATAATACTTGAGTAAAAGTCTAAAAGTATTTGGTTTTGAATATACTTAAGTATCAAAAGGAAAAGTACGAATAATTACAAATTCCTTATATTAAGCAAACCAGACGGCTAAATGTTCTTGTTTTTAAAATGTATGGATAGCCAGGGGCACACTCCAACATATTTTTCAAACAAAGCATTTGTGTTTAGTGAATCCGCCAGATCAGAGGCATTAGGGATGACCAGGGATGTTCTCTTGATAAGTGTGTGAATTGGACCATTTTCTGTCCCCCTAAGCATTTAAAATGTAACGAGTACTTTTGAGTGTAAGAGTATGGAGTAAAAATTACATTATTTTCTTTAGGAATGTAGTGGAGTAAAAGTAAAACTTTTCAAAAATATAAATAGTAAAGTAAAGTACAGATACCCCAAAAAACGACTTAAGTACTACTTTAAAGTATTTTTACTTCAGTACTTTACACCACTGGTGTAGACTACTAATAAATGTGTAATACTAATGTGGTGAGTGGTATTGATTTGTAATCACCAAGGATGGCTAAAAAAAGGTTGGTTGGTCAGGCTAATGTGGTATACATCACTGGATTAAAACGAATAGGCCTATTATTCCGGAGCCTATTTTACTGTGTCACAGGTCACTAGAAGCTGGAGCATAAAATAAAAGCCATATGAAAAAGTGTGCCCTCATCACTGATTCCAACCCGGCCTATTGAGTGCAGCTGTCCTTCAGCATCAACCAAACACACGCACAATGACGTGCGCAGGTTTCCTGTGCTCCGGTTTCCCTGTTTGGTTTATAGACTACATGAGTTTGACTTCCATTTCTAGTAGGCGTCTACTTCCACGGTCCACAATGTGGGAACCAGTGGGTTCCTCTAGGCCTACGGAATGTTTTTAAGTGACCACAGATGAGGGTTGCGTGAAAGTTAACAATTTGGGGGGTAAGAATGGACCAATATATGTTTGTCCTGTATTTGAGAAAATATCACGGAGACCATTTTGTCTGGGTCTACTCAACGTGTATTGTCCCTTACACCAGCACCACCACATGCTGGCGTTTTACACTAGTAGTCCAAGCGTTCTTAGCGCCACACCTACCGAAGCATTGGAGTAGGGCTATTACTATGCCCCCTACCCTCCCCCTCGTTGTAACACAGACCTTACGTGTTTTTCATCTCGGCCAGTTTAATTCCACCTCCGCAAACCACAACACGTCCCCGCACCAGAGAGCTTGTTTGGATATAGGACTATTCAATTTGCCCCCTGAATTTATTAAAAGTCATATTGCGGTTTCGATTCGCGTATTTGAAACCTGTTTACGCAGAGAGATAATGGGGTGCTGTTCAGGACGATGTATGCTGATCTTCTTCTGCACTCTCCAATTGGTGAGATCATTCTTCTGTGATGATGCTATCTACTGTATACATACTTTCAAAACACACCTGCTACCATTGCCTTGCTTTACTTCTTCTCTTGAATGATTACTGCCACTTCCGCTGGCTGATGTTGTTGAAATTGAAAACTGATATTGTTAATATTTTCAGAATGAGGAAAGGAAGTAGGCAAATTTTACAATTTTAGATATAAACATTTGTACATTATAGCTAGTTCCCACGACTCACGAACCCCAAGTCAAAGAGTCTTAACATTTCCATATCCAACTAAATTGAATAAAAATATGTTGTAGTAAAATGATGTAGCCTAATAGTTGGACACATAGCCTATATTTGTGTTCTGAGAAAAACATATGTAAGTTCTATTAATATAATATAAATATTATGGGTCAATCAAACATCAGTTAATATACATTTTTATCTAGCTAAGATTTTTGTATTCATGCTAATTTATTGTGTGTTTTAGAGTACAACATTTTCATGTTTATCTTGCTAGTATGAGTTGCCGATGGGGAAAGGGAGCCAACCCCCACTCTGTCTGAACCTCAGACTTTGTCCCTGCTCTTTCTTCCCACCCTGCCCCCCTTTTGAGTGATGGAGAAGGGCGACCTCAGAGGACAGAACTCATATCCCTGCTCTTCCCCTCTCCATGCAACATGCTTTGTCCCCCGTGGCTCAGTTACCTTGACAACCCAGAGAGAGCAGTCAGCATAGGGGGAAAAATATGTGCAGTGGATGCTTTATAGGGTATATAGGAGGGAAATGTCCATTTAACAAGTCGCAACACCATCATCCATCTCTCATTGATTCAGAACCAACTGTAGATTAGTATCTCTGAAGAGTCTGGACCCAGTGAGTGGTTGACTTGATAAGATGCTTTATCATGCATAATACTGTAATAGAGTTTCTTAACCCCCCCCCCCCATCTCTTTCTCCCCCTCCTGCTCTCTCCCTTTGACACACCAGATGACAGCATTGGAGAGGCAGGCTTTTGACTTCCTTGGGTACCAGTGGGCTCCCATCATGGTCAACTTCCTGCACATAATTATGGTTATCCTCGGCCTCTTTGGCACCATTCAGTACAGACCACGCTATGTTGTTCTAGTAAGTCACATCTAGGCCACACTACTTTTGTGTTAATCTGCCCCCACCTTGTAATCAACATGGATAATTCAATGAAATGTGTCAATTCTTCATAGAGAATGGAACTGTGTTGAAGGCAAAGCCATTTGTATAACTATTGTGGAATAGCTTTGGCCACTGTTTCAATTCTGTCTTGTATAGTGATTTGCCGCCATATAAATAGATACACATTACAGTGCATTCGGAAAGTATTCAGTCCTTTTGACTTTTTCCACATTTTGTTACCTTACAGGCTTATTCTAAAATGGATTAAATATTTTTTTCAATCAATCTACACACAATACTCCATAATGAAAAAGTAAAAACCCTTTACAATTTTTTGTTGAACCACACTCATGCGTTGTCTTGGCTGTGTGCTTAGTGTCGTTGTCCTGTTGGAAGGTGAACCTTCACCCCAGTCTGAGTTCCTGAGCGCTCTGGAGCAGGTTTTCATCAAGGATCTCTCTGCACTTTGCTCCTTTCATCTTTCCCTCGATCCTGACTAATCTCTCAGTCCCTGCCACTGAAAAACATCCCCACAGCATGATGCTGTCACCACCATGCTTCACCGTAGGAATGGTGCCAGATTTCCTCCAGACGTGGTGCTTGGCATTCAGGCCAAAGAGTTCAATCTTGCTTTCATCAGACCAGAGAATCATGTTTCTCATGGTCGGATAGGTGCATTTTGTCAAACTCAAAGCGGGCTGTCAGGTGCCTTTTGCTGAGGAGTGGCTTCCGTCTGGCCACTCTACCATAAAGGCCTGATTGGTGGAATGCTGCAGAGATGGTTTTCCTTCTGGAAGGTTCTCCCATCTCCACAGAGGAACTCTGTGCCTCGAAACAATCCTGTCTCGGAGCTCTACGGACAATTCCTTTGACCTCATGGCTTGGTTTTTGCTGTGGCATGCACTGTCAACTGTGGGACCTTATATAGACAGGTGTGTGCCTTTTCAAATCATGTCCAATCAATTGAAATTTCCACAGGTGGACTCCAATCAAGTTGTAGAAACATCTCAAGGATTGTCAATGGCAACAGGGTGCACCTGAGCTCAATTTCGAGTCTCATAGCAAAGGGTCTGGTTACTTAAGTAAATAAGGTATTTCTGTTTCTAAAAACCTGTGTAGATTGATGAGGACATTTTTTTTAAATCAATTTTAGAATAAGGCTGTAACGTAACAAAATGTGGAAAAAGTCAAGGGGTCTGAATACTTTCCGAATGTATGTATGTGTCTAAAATGCTCATCAAATATATGTTCATCCCTCAGTACCTGCTGTGGACATTACTATGGGTGGCATGGAATGTCTTTGTGAGCTGTCTCTACTTGGACCTGGGAGGCCTTTCCAAGGTATTGGTCACTAATATTCAGACCCACTATCAACTAGCCTAATATTTTTGCCACACCTTGAATTGTGTGTTCTTTTGGCATTGAATCAATCAGTCTCTTTTTTGCCAAAAACAATTATATACCATAAACATGTTATCATGAACAACCCATATGCTGTGTCACTACAGGAGAGCGACCTGCTTTCTCTGGGTGTATCCTCACACCGTTCATGGTGGAAAGACAACAGTCCAGGCTGTGATGACAGGGACCTTCCTGCCACTAGATGGCAGAGTCTGGAGAGCCCAGAACTAATCTCTGCTCTGGGATGCTGGCTGGAATATCAATACATAGAGGTCCTACACTGCATCGTACAAATCCTAATCTCTGTGAGTTCTCTCTCTCAGGAGAGATGAAAAAACCTGTAACATTATAAAATGTTAAACATTTCTCACCAGAATTCAACTGTCAACACTCCCCAGAGTTCACCCAGAATATGTATTTTGTAACACTCTCACTGAAAGACCCAAATGGATCCACAATGACATTCTATTCATTCACAATTCTGACAGATTCCAGTGTAACTACATCTAAATCGCATTGAGAACAGACCACAGATGTAGAGAGCAAAGGTAAGGCAAGAGGAAGAGAGGAAGCAGAGTAGGGCTGGAAGGAAGGTGAGGAAGAAAAAGAGAGGCCATCAGCATGTCAGTGGGAGTTCCGTGGCAGGTGCTTGAAGGAGCTGAAAAGCTGATGATGAGAAGAGGCTGTCATTTCCAGTCTCTCTCTCTTTCTCTCTCTCTTTGCGTTTCCCCTAGGTTCTTAGGCAGAATGACGCCTCAGCACTGCAGTGTAATCTCTGGCCCTAGAGCTCTTTCTCTAAACCAACCAATTGGACGTTGCGCTCCGAGCAGAGCAGTCAAATGGCCCTCAACCAGAGGCTCCTCTGCTAAACAAAGACCCTCTCCCCAGCCAGATAAAATCCCCTCATCCTATGGCACTCTACCACGCATTTAAACCGCTAACTGTAAATGTTCAATCTTCTTCTAATCTGGTCCTTCCCCATATCCCTCACTCTAGACATCCCCTTGGGTTGCCCTACCTGTCTGGGTGTAAGTGTAGTGACTGCCATGATGTCGGGGTATCAGTGAGCTAAGGTGAGGACATATGGTGTGGGTCCTTGAGAGGCCATAGAGGCAAGTTTTAGAGTATTTTGACGCACCTCTTTATGCCTACATTATGATGAGAAGAGGCTGTCATTTCGAGAGCCAGGTTCCCAGAGCTGCTGCCTTGCTGTCTCTGTCTGTCCACCTCCCCACCCATTTCTCTCCCTCTCCCTCTCAGAAATAAATTCAGAACGTATCTATGCTGTGTTCTTCATTGTAATGTAATGTTGAACTTGTGGTCTCTGTGTTTGTGCCTACAGTTCTTGGGATTTGCCTACGCCTGCTATGTGGTCAGCATCTTCACAGAGGAGGACAGCTGTATGTGAATTTTCAAAGTGCATTTTACACGTGGTCACAACAAACAAGAAAACACACAAACTAGAACAGATACTAAAGCATTAAGTCACAGGCACATAAATGTAATACTGGCAATGCCTCTTTTTTTCCTTCCCCCCCACTTTTTAGTTATTGTAATAATTTATACCCTTTTAATTATGAGTTGGTTCAAACTGTCTAGAGGTTAAAAGAGAAGATTCCATAGAAAAAGTACATTGATCAAGTTAGTGTTGCATCATTATATATTTATTCATATAATTCTGTTAAAAAAATATATTTTTCAGTTAATTTCATTGGTGGGGTTAATTTAACCAATAAAGCCCGAGGGGGTGGGATATATGGCCAATATACCACGGCTAAGGGCTGTTCTTAAGCACGACGCAACGTGGAGTGCCTGGATACAGCCCTTAGCCGTGGTCTATTGGCAAAATACCACAAACCCCTGAGGTGCCTTATTGCTATTATAAACTGGTTACCAACATAATTAGAGCAGTACAACAACATTTTTGTTATACCTGTGGTATACCATGGCTTTCAGCCAATCAGCATTCAGGGCTCGAACCACCCAGTCGGTCTGATATACCATGGCTTTCAGCCAATCAGCATTCAGGGCTCGAACCACCCAGTTTATAATATCCATCTAAACCATCGCAGTTGTACTTACAGTGTTCAGAATTGGGCTGTATGTACCATTACTTTCTCAGGGGGAACAAAATCATACATATTCGGCACACACAGTGTCGTTCCAGACCATACAAACGTACGTGTGTGTCTGTGGGCGTGCGTTGGCACATATTTGATATTGTAGTACACTCTTAGAAAAAAGGGTTCCAAAAGGGTTCTTCATCTGTCCCCATAGGAGAACCCTTTAGGGTTCCAGATAGAACCCTCTGTGGAATGGGTTCTACATTTTACCCGAAAAGGGTTCTACCTGGAACCAAAAGGGTTACTCAAAGGGTTGTCCTATGGGGACAACCGAATAACCTTTTTACCGTAGGTACTAGGTAGCACCTTCTTTTCTAAGTGTATTCAATATGTTTCTGTGTGAGACTGTGCAGTTACCTTATTATCTCGCCATCATGTTTTGTTTTACAGACTATAAGTAAAGGTTGCAAGTGGGTTGAAAATGACTGACAGGCAAGGAGGGCAGAAGAGGTACAAGAGAGTGGAATATATCCAGTCAGTGAAACAGAAGACATTCCCACAATGCTCACAAAATATAATTCCTCTGCCTACCAGCACTCTTAATGCATACTAGAGTAAACCAGCATGAGTTCTCTGTTTAATGCAATGATGGTCAATACTAGCTTAATCCCAGATCTGCAAAGGTGGAAAGAGTACCGAAATAATTATATACTTACTTGAGTAAGTAGAAGCACTGTTAGTTTAATGACATTTTATTCAAGTAGATGTCAAATTACTGGTGTAAATAAACTACTCAAGTAAAAGTAAAAAAGTAGCTAATTTAAAATAAAATAAAAGTAAGTAAAAATAAAGAAGTGACTTTTCAAATAAAAACATTGACTTGATACTTAGCTAATTTCGCTAAGGTTACCTAAAAGTTGTTACACATGATCTTTTCCATGAATTACATTTAAAAAGAAAGAGAGGAAATTAATGTTCAGTGCAAGGAACTAGGAACTAAGTTCAGTGCAACAAGGCACATCTGCATGTAAAAAAAACTAAGGATTTGTCAAAATAATACTATTAATATTAGAAAATAAAGCAAACATTCAAAGTGTATTTATGATTTTAAAAAGCAATACAAAATAAAGTGCCTAAACAATAAAGTTGACAGACTTCAATATACTTCAGACTCCAGAAATAAACATGTCTAATCCTACACCCATTCATCCCCCCTTCGTTACTTGTTACTTGTCCATGGGACCGGGTGACATTCACACACACTCACTCCCCCTCTTTCCACTCACTCACCTCACTCACCTACTCACCTACTCACTCACTTCACTCACCTACTCGCTCACTCACTCACTCACTCACTCACCTACTCAAGTAGAAGTACTGTTTCTTATATAACATTTTACTCAAGTAGAAGTAAAATTACTGACTTTGAAAAAATACCAAAAAAAGTACAAGTACTTGGAAAAGCTACTCAATTATAGTAATGAGAGTAGTTGTAATTAGTTACTTTACACCTCTGCAGATCTGTTTGTGTTTTTGCCTGCTCCATTGTCATTGTCAAGTTGTTTGGCATTACTATTCCTAGTTGGCAAGAGAGCAGAAACAGACTGGCACCCAGGCTAGGTCAAAACAGGTACACTCAAAACACTACTGATACTTCTGACATAACATGTATCAGTGTACAGGAAATAGTATTTGTTGTATTATGACATAATGGCACTCTGTAAAAATAAGCATTTATGCAAACAGTTGAATATGGACTGAATCATATAATTGTGTGTCCTACATTGATGTTAATGAGAGATTTGCACGAAAATTACAGTCACGTGCAATTTATCAAAGTTATGTCTACAGATTTCAATTTAGGATTTGGACCTACACTACCGTTCAAAAGTTTGGGGTCACTTAGAAATGTCCTTTTTTTTAAAAGAAAAGCCATTTTTGCGTCCATTAAAATAACATCAAATTGATCAGAAGTACAGTGTAGACATTGTTAATGTTGTAAATGACTATTGTAGCTGGAAACGGCTGTTTTTTTAATGGAATATCTACATAGGCGTACAGAGGCCCATTATCAGCAACCATCACTCCTGTGTTCCAATGGCACGTTGTGTTAGCTAATTAAAGTTTATAGTTTTAAAAGGCTAATTGATCATTAGAAAACCCTTTTGCAATTAGATATTCCATTAAAAATCTGCCATTTCCAGCTACAATAGCCATTTACAACATTAACAAAATCCACACTGTATTTCTGATAAATGTGATGTTATTTTAATGGACAAAAACAATGACATTTCTAAGTGACCCCAAACTTTTGAACGGTAGTGTATGTGAAGGCGTCTGTCTGTGTGTCCGTCTGTGTGTGTCTCTCTCTCTCTGTGTGTGTGTGTGTCTCTCTCTCTCTCTCTGTGTGTGTGTGTGTGTGTGTGTGTGTGTGTGTGTGTGTGTGTGTACAGTACAGTACAGTACAGTACAGTACAGTAGTTCATACATGAGAATGTACTGATTCCAGACACCAGAGGAAAATAAAGACATTTAGTAAATAATCTTCAATATTGTGATAGAAATAAGTTAACGTCAGTGGTTCATGTAAAAATCAAAAATCTTAAAGATATAATCAGGAAGCATCTCCTAGGCCTACCTCTGAATTTCTTGTGAATGTAGATGTCACTGCTGGAAAAAAGCTCTGAATGTATCTTTAAGTGGATTTTGTTGAAATAAACAGCACTTGTCTTTTAGCTAATGTGTGCAATGTGTTTTGTTAGTGTCATATTACTAATTTACTTTCCTTACTACTGATAAAAATCATATTTTTTTTATATTTTACAAGATAGGTCAGTTTAGAACAAATTCTTATTCTCACTGACGGCCTAGGAACAGTGGGTTAACTGCCTTGTTCAGGGGCAGAACGACAGATTTTTACCTTGCCAGCTCAGGGATTCGATCTTGCAAACTTTCGGTTTGGCTACCTGCCGCTAACCACTAGGCTACCAACCCAATGTTAATCATTGAGTTGGTCAGTGAGTATCACTCAATATTATTCAATATTTGCTCAAATCTTTTCAACTCAGAGTCCAGTCCATCAAATCAGAATATGATATAAGTATTGCAGGGCTGTAGTGTACTCAGAGCCTATGATACAGTATCTCTATTAAGCACTTATAACAAAGTGTTTGTCGGTCAATTAGAGAAACACAACAGAATAATTGCATAATTTTAAAAGTGTGAAAGGAAACAACTCACTAAATTGCTTCACTGCACTGTTTCACACTTTGTCTCATAGTACTTAAATAAAGGTTAAACACAAAAATATATTTTTTAACCAGGAAAAGCCCATTGAGACCCAGAGTCTCTTTTTCAAGGGAGACCTGGCCAAGAAGGCAGCAACAATCAATACATTACATAATTAAAACATACAACAATACAATACAACATGATTCTGCCTAAAAGAAGCATTTACAATCCTCTGTAACAGTCTTCTATCAACGTTTTAAATTCATTCAATGGCACTAACATATCTAGATGAAGCCTGGATTGTAGACTATCCCATGCCTTTGGTGCACACGTAAGCCTACTCAAGTGACTTGCAGTCGTCAAGATAATATCGTAATGTATATCTAAATTGCAATAGAGTTATTTCTCTAGCACGTTTTTATTTGATAATCAAAGCTTTACCTTGAATATAGTAGATTGAGCCCCAAATAATTCTGCCCGTTTCTGGACGTTCCCCATCACTCTTCCGTTCGATTGGTTAGCGCGCTGGCTCGTCATCGCGGCAGAAGGTTAAAATCACAGTCGATATTGAAACGCGACTACCGCGGTGCTCCCATTGAAGATGAATTACTTCCGACGTTTGGTCTTTGACGCACCGCGCCTGTTGTGCCGCTGACGTCAATCCCCTTCATTTAGACCCCGGATGAACCTGCCAGTGGGGGAAGTGAATAGGGCCATCAAAGCACAGTAAATGAAATTTGGTGGAGGGGGGGAAGCTCAAATAAACTCTTAACAGTGGACCCTTCGGAACAGCTCCAAATTGGATTTAAGTAAACGCATGGGGACTGGCAGAATTGAACAGTGGAGCTAGCTTGCTACTGACTGTAACGTAGTATCTAGAATTAAAAAAACGTGCTTTTAGCAAGCTAGCTAACGTTAGTCTACTGGGATCCGAAGAAAACGTAGTTTTTGAGAGAACAGACGTCTAATTGAAAGGCTTCTACACAAATCCAGTGGCTTGCTTCATGAATTATGTCTGCAACAAGTATTGACCCTCAGGTAGGCAGGCTTTGCCGGGAATATATCCATTCAGCGTCAAGAAGGCCTTTAAATTTGATAAAAGGGGTTATGCGTCCAATCCATCCCTGTTTCCATTGCTGAGAGATGCGATGCTACCAACTAGCTAGCTAACGTTTACTCAAATGGAGTAATGGTTAGGTAGTTAGCATTTAGCAATGTGGTTTGCTAAAAGTCTGCATTTCCGATTGTTAGGAAAACTTTAATCTGTTGCAAAAGTGGTTAACCAGCGCTAGCAAGTCGTTTTCAGAATTAACGACGCCCAATATTATGATAACTAACCCCTTTCATATGTGCTAACGCTATGTCAAAGATTGAGCCTTATATCTGTAGTTAGCTAGCCAGCTAATGTAGCTAAGCGAACTTCTAATTTTCAGTGCGCGTGTATTTTTGGGTAGGAAGTAGAATGCTAAAATGTTTTTTTTATTTTTTACATTTAAACCAATTACACGGGACTGAAGAATTCAAAAGGACAAGACGCTAAAGGTAAGAGCACTGTAGCTAACGTTATAGTAGCTTTGCTAGACGATGACTGCTCAGCCGGTGGCGGGTCGCGAGCACAGACATGAGTTGCCAACAATGCACCTGCGGTGTAAATACAATGCTGGCTCTTGCAATACAGTAACATTGGTCAAAGATGAAGTCAAGTCGTGTTAGGGCAGGGGTTCCCAAACCTTTTTGGCCTGCTACCCTATTTTGATATAAATACAAAAAATCACGACCCCACCATGTAAAAAGGTGATGAAATCAACGGACCATGTTTACCTTTTTAATTGGGGCTATGACAGTCTTACAAATCAGTCTGACAGTGCATTTTACAGTATTTTAATTTGAAAGAAGTATGGTTTTAAGTGACTGAAATGCATCAAACATATTGGGAAATTCAGAAGATCATCAGGCAGTTTTATTATCATCTGTGTAGGAAAGATAATTTATGTTCTCTTATTTATTCCCTCAATCCACACACAATACCCCATAATGACAAAGCAAAACCAGTATTTTAGGCATTTTTGCAACAAAAACCCTGGAATTATTACATTTACGTAAGTATTCACACCCTTTACTCAATACTTTGTTGAAGCACCTTTGGCAGCGATTACATCCTCATGTCGTCTTGGGTATGACGCTACAAGCTTGGCACACCTGTATTTGGGGAGTTTCTCCCATTCTTCTCTGCAGATCCTCTCAAGCTCTGTCAGGTTTGATGGGGAGTGTTGCTGGTTCAAGTCTGGGCTTAGGCTGGGCCACTCATGGACATTCAGAGACTTGTCCCAAAGTCACTCCTGCTTTGTCTTGGCTGTGTGCTTAGTGTCGTTGTCCTTGTGGAAGGTAAACCTTCGCCCCAGTCAGGTCCTGAGTGGTCTGGAGCAGGTTTTCATCAAGGATCTTTATGTACTTTTCCCCGTCAATCTTACGCTCGATCCGTACTAGTCTCCCAGTCCCCCCCGCAAAAAAATATCCCACCCAGCATGATACAGCCATCACCATGCTTCACTGTAGGGATGGTGGCAGGTTTCCTCCACATGTGACGCTTGGCATTCAGGCCAACGAGTTCAATCTTGATTTCATCAGACCAGAGAATTTGTTTCTCATGGTCTGGGAGTTTTTAGTTGCCTTTTCTGGCCACTCTACCATAAAGGCCTAATTGGTGGAGTGCTGCAGAGATGGTTGTCCTTCTGGAAGGTTCTACCATCTCCACAGAGGAACTCTGGAGCTCTGTCAGAGTGACCATCGGGTTCTTGGTCACCTCCCTGACCAAGACCCTTCTCGCCCGATGGGTCAGTTTGGCCGGGCGGCCAGCTGTAGAAAGAGTCTTGGTGGTTCCAAACTTCCATTTAAGAATGGAAGAGGCCACTGTGTTCTTGGTCTGCAGAATTTTTTGGGGTACCTTTCCCCAGATCTGTGCCTCGACACAATCCTGTCTCGGAACTCTACAGACAATTCCTTCGACCATATGGCTTGGTTTTTGCTCTGACATGCACTGTCAACTGTGGGACCTTACATAGACAGGTGTGTGTCTTTCCAAATCATGTCCAATCAATTGAATTTACCACAGGTGAACTCCAATCAAGTTGTAGAAATATCTCAAGGATGATCAATGGAAAAAGGATGCACCTGAGCTTAATATAGTGTCTCATAGCAAAGGTCTGAATACTTATGTAAAAAAGATATTTCTGTTTTTTTATGTATATATTGCGAACATTTCTAAAAACCGGTTTTCGCTTTGTCATTATGGGGGTATTGTGTAGATTGAGGGGGGGAAATGATTTAATCAATTTTAGAATAAGCCTGTAACATAACAAAATGTGGAAAAAGTCAAGGGGTCTTAATACTTTCTGAATGCACTGCAGCTGCTACCGGAGGTTTACTGAAGTAACCCCGGTTATATGACCCAAGTATAATTTTCTCTCGCAAATAGTCTAGCTAACGGTCAACACACCAGATTCTTTGACATGATTTCAGTGATGCCTTGTTATTGAAGTGTTACAGTACTACAGAACAACATTGCTAACATCAGATTTCTATGGTCTTCTCGGGCAGGCATACAATAATCATGTCTTGTTTTTTGGTGAATTAAGGAGGGAGACTTGTGTGTTTGTCTGTATTGTTAAGTACGCATTTCACTGTTAGTCTGCACCTGTTGTTTAAGAAGCATGTGACAAATACAATTTGATTTGACAGTGATAAATAACCCTACTATCAGTCTTTCCGGTTTCAGTGCAAAATGGCTCACTCCACCAGAAGGAAACTGTCCATGATAATGACTTTGAGCCCTATCTCACTGGCCAATCCAATCAGGTGAGTGACTTTTGAAATAATGGTGTGTATCTTTGTCATGATAGAATATTTTTCAACTTGGCTGCAGGGGAGGACCACAAATCAATACTGTCTCACAGGAGGATGGATGTTTTCTTGGCTACCTTGTTAGCAGATATTATTACTCCATTGACATCATTACAGATGATGTGTGATGTCTAAGTACTGCACGCATACCCTTTTAAGTCTTAAAATCAGGGTTGTTGGGGTATAAGCTAACGGTCATTGGAGTATTGGTGGTGGTAGGTCATGTTGTTGACATTTAGTTTAATGTGTCAGGATTTAAAAAACAAATTGTACTTACACTCCTTTTCTGTTTTCTAGAACAACAGCTACCAATCCATGACTGACCCTTACTTGTCCAGCTACTATGCCCCCTCCATTGGATTTCCCTACCCTCTTAGCGAGGCCCCTTGGTCCACCGGTGGCGACCCCCCTATCCCTTACCTGACTCCCTATGCGCCCCTCAGCAATGGAGACCACCACTTCATGCATGACACTGTTTTTGGCCAGCCTGGGGGGCTTGGCAGCAGCATCTACCCGCATAGGTTTAACTTTTTCCCTGAGAACCCGGCCTTCTCCGCCTGGGGTACCAGTGGGTCTCAAGGCCAGCAGACTCAGAGTTCAGCCTATGGGGGCAGCTACAGCTACCCTCCCAGCTCCCTGGGGGGCACACTAGTCCCTGATGGCCAAACAGGGTTCCACAGTGACACTCTGAGCAAGGCACCAGGTATGAACAGCCTTGAACAAGGGATGCTGGGGCTGAAGATGGGTGGGGATGTGTCTGGCAGTGGCTCAGGTGTGAAGAGCGTGAGTTCTGTGATCGGCGGTAGTGGTGCTGTAGCTCAGGCTGTTGTTACAGGCAACGGTGGAACACCAATTGGCATGCCCCCTCCTAAGCCCACGTCCTGGGCCGCTATTGCCAGCAAACCAGCCAAGCCACAGCTGCTGAAGGCCAAGGCCAAGCCAGGCATGCCCATGGGGGGAGCTCTGCCACCACCGCCCATCAAACACAACATGGACATTGGGACATGGGATAACAAGGGGCCTATAAGCAAAGTGGCCCCTCCGCTGCCCCCCCACCACCAACATCAGCAGCTCCACTCTCATAGCCATGCCCACCTTCCCCACGGGCTCCCCCCTCCCCCTCAGCAGTCCATTCAATCTGCCCAGTCCCTTGTGCAGCAGATGACCATGGGCCCGCCCCCTCCACAGTCATACCAGAACCACAACTTAGGCCCGCCCCCTCAGACCCGCTGGGTTGCCCCGCGCAACCGTAATCCGGGCTACGGCGGGGGCAGCATGGACAGCAGCGGTTCCTCTAGTGGCGGGGGTGTTGGGAATGGAGGGGGTGTTCCTCCAGGTTCTGGCTCAGGTCTAGAGAACCACCCTGTACTGGAGAACCTGAGGGCTGCCCACAGCTACAACCCTAAGGAGTTTGACTGGAACCTGAAGAACGGCCGCGTGTTCATCATCAAGAGCTACTCTGAGGACGACATCCACCGCTCCATAAAGTACTCCATCTGGTGCAGCACAGAGCACGGCAACAAGCGTCTGGACTCAGCCTTTCGTGCCATCAGTGCCAAAGGCCCTGTCTATCTGCTGTTCAGTGTTAATGGCAGTGGGCACTTCTGTGGCGTGGCAGAGATGCTCTCGCCCGTGGATTATGGCACCAGTGCTGGCGTCTGGGCGCAGGACAAGTGGAAAGGCAAGTTTGATGTGGACTGGCTGTTTGTGAAGGACGTGCCCAATAGCCAGCTGAGGCACATCAGGCTGGAGAACAACGACAACAAGCCGGTGACCAACTCTAGGGACACTCAGGAGGTCCCTCTGGAGAAGGCCAAGCAAGTGCTGAAGATCATTGTGGGCTTCAAACACACCACCTCCATCTTTGATGACTTCTCCCACTATGAGAAGAGACAGGAGGAAGAGGAGGTTGTCAGAAAGGTAATCAATCATTAGTCTCCTGTTGATCGCAAAGATCCTGAACTGATCATTAATTAAGGATGGGTTTCGTCAATGTTTGTAATGGTCCATAAACCAGAACAAACATCTCCTTTACATAGGGATGCAAACCTGAGTTTGTATTTCTTATTTTGTCCTATCACAGCGAAATGTCTACTGTTTTGTATTTGTTTGCTGCCATTTTATTGCGTTTTGTGCAGGAGGTGTAACCATAACGAAATTCCTCTTCTCTTTCAACAGACCTATGAGCCAATTCCAATACAGCGAGGGTCCCGACTTGATCAGGTAAAGAAACTTTTCTAAAATGTAACTTCTATTTGGCTTCTGGCCATCGACATTCTACACTATGTCTCTAAGGAAATAATATACCATGGTTGTGGGGTGGAAGATTATTAATTTATTAACCGTTTTCTAATGATAACCATTTTGTTTTTCTTCCCCTCCCCAACCAAGGAACACCAAAACCGAAGTAAACCACAATAGAAGACTACTCCTTATAGCTTGATCAACGGTTGTACTTGGATGGACATATTGAAATTTAGATCATAAAAAAACAAGAGGACATAAAGAAATTTCTAACTTAAATTTCTTTTTCTATTTAATTTTGATGACTTTGGCCCACATCAAACTTTGAGCCACCTTGCTCCTGGTCTGGTTCCCAGTCTACAAGTTGTGCGCACAGATCAAATTGCTTCATCATTTTTAGTGTTCTTTATTTTGTATTTTAACCCTGGTCTCCTATTTGTTATACCCCCACACGCACATCCTTAATTATGATTAACAATTATCTGCACGTCTTTAAAAAACATGCTGCTGATATTCAGTGACTGTTCAACTTGTGGTGTGAGTGTTGGAGAAACTTTAAGTGCTTGTATTGCTTGTTCTGATTTAGGAAGAGTGAACGTGACAACAGAATCTTGACAAATGTTTGATAACTACATGGAACAGTTTTATTTTGCATAATCAGAAGAAGTGTTCTGTTTTGCCCTTGTCCATCTGAGGGTGGTTTGTGGATGGTAGAAGATTGTCTATCCAAAAAGCTTCTGCAACTGATTGATATTATGGATAAAGTGAAAGTTTAAAAATGTATCACTTGGCTTAGTGGAGCCTTAACATTTCTTACTGACAACACTGTCAATTAAATGATATTTGCTCTACTGTACCTCAAGTGTATCAGCAAAAAGATTCAAAGGAAAGATGTCTAGAACATCCCCTCTCAAGGGAGGTCTCTCTCTTTGTTTTTGATGGGGTGGAAATGCAAACATACTCAGTTCAGGTTCTTAGCCGGACAATACGATTGTCTTTTCCCTTATTTTAAATCATGTCTTTCCTTTATCATATCTGTTGCATTTCTCTGTTCCCTGTCATTCCAACAATGGGGGTCCCTGTTTAAGTCATTTTGGGGACAAAATGTAGCATGTACTGCTTTTAAATTCAAGATTGGCCTGTCATTTTGTTTCTGCGCCTTGTCATTTCCATACAGAATTAAAATGTTGATATTTTTCTCTCTATAACCCTTCCACTTCATCCTCAGAAATGTTAAGCTTTAATGTACTGGCAAAGCTAATTGAGAACGCCTGAAATGTGTATCCTTATAATTAATGTTACTGATTTAATGTCAAGTGTATGAAAACCCAGAGAATGGTCTTCATGGTATCTGTGTGATTTCCTTAATTTTTTGGGGGCTTGCTGTACTGTGTATGTCCGTATGCAAGTGTGAAAGACTGAGAGGGAGTGTGATTGAGGGAGTCAGATTTATATAATGGTATTGGAAGTGATTCATGATAATATATGAACATTTTAAGAAAATAAACGTAGAAAACAAATGTTTAAGTCACTCCTGAATTAAATATGCATTGTATCAAAGGTCACTATCACATTCTTAGATTTGATCATGGTCATTATTAAAGGTATACTATCTGTTGTAAATGTTTTTGGTTTGTTCCATTGTGAGTGAAAGGTATCACGTCTGCATCTAAGTATGTTTCCCTTTGTAACCCTGTTTCCCTTTGGGGGGAAACCCATTCTTATTCTTTTAGATAAGAGAGAGTGGTGCCTAAAGTATACTGGATGTTGACATACGGTTGAAGTCAAAAGTTTACATACACCTTAGCCAAAAACATTTAAACTTAGTTTTTCACAGTTTCTGACATTAAATCCTTGTAAAAATTCCCTGTCTTGGGTAAGTTAGGATCACCACTTTATTTTAAGAAAGTGAAATGTCAGAATAATAGAGAGAATGATTTATTTCAGCTTTTATTTCTTTCATCACATTCCCAGTGGGTCAGAAGTTTACATACACTCAATTAGTATTTGGTAGCGTTGCCTTTAAATTGTTAAACTTGGGTCAAACGTTTTGGGTAGCCTACCACAAGCTTCCCACAATAAGTTGGGTGAATTTTGTCCCATTCCTCCTGAAAGAGCTGGTGTAACTGAGTCAGGTTTGTAGGCCTCCTTGCTCGCACATACTTCTTCAGTTCTCCCCACAAATGTTCTATAGGATTGAGGTCAGGGCTTTGTGATAGCCACTCCAATACCTTGACTTTGTTGTCATTAAGCCATTTTGCCACTTTGGAAGTATGCTTGGGGTCATTGTCCATTTGGAAGACCCATTTGCGACCAAGCTTGAACTTCCTGACTGATGTCTTGAGATGTTGCTTCAATATATCCACATAATTTCCCCCCCTCATGATGCCATCTATTTTGTGAAGTGCACCAGTCCCTCCTGCAGCAAAGCACCCCCACAAAATTTCTCCCAAGGATGAACCAGACTTGTGGAGGTCTACAATGTTTTTCTGAGGTCTAGGTTGCCAGGTCGCAGTTGTAAATGAGAACTTGTTCTCAACTAGCCTACCTGGTTAAATAAAGGTGAAATTAAATAAATAAAAGGTTGATTTATTTTGATTTTCACATGATGTCATGCAAAGAGGCACTGAGTTTGAAGGTAGGCCTTGAAATACATCCACAGGTACAACTCCAATTGACTCAAATTATGTAAATTAGCCTATCAAAGGCTTCTAAAGCCATGACATTTTCTGGAATTTTCCTAGCTGTTAAAGGCACAGTCAACTTAGTGTATGTAAACTTCTGACCCACTGGAATTGTGATACAGTGAATTATAAGTGAAATTATCTGTAAACAATTGTTGGAAAAATTACTTGTGTCATGCACAAAGTAGATGTCCTAACCGACTTGCCAAAACTATAGTTTGTTAACAAGAAATTTGTGGGGTGGTTGAAAAACGAGTTTTAATGACTCCAACCTAAGTATATGTAAACTCCCGACTTCAACTGTATCACACCTGGGTCAAAAACATTTCTCTGCTGAAACCAATGGCATAGTCCAAACCCCAAAACGTCTTTATTATTTAACAAACAGAACTGTACATAATTCACAGCACATCAAACCAAGGCTATCTGTTTACTTAAAATAGGGAGGTCAAATTTGACCTTACCTTTACCTATTTGTCCAGTGTTTCATCCCAAGAGCTCATAGTTGCAGTAGGCTAGGTTTCTCACCACTGTAGGCTAACTACGTTGATATTTGTTATTGCCTAAAAATACAATTACTTTAATGATTTGGATCGACGTTAAGGTGATTCCTCTCTTGGCATTCACCGCGTGCCTTAATTGTATTGTTATTAAATCAAGGTCTGCCGTGAACACGAAAAGCGGTAATCCAAATTTTCCCTATAAATGTACCTAGATTACAGATTAATTGATTCCCTGGAATAAGGCCAATAAACACAAGCAAGACCGTTTCCAGATCACCATTACCTCATTACCTTTTCGTCAGGAATGTAAAGTTGAATCGGATCACAAAGGCATATCTACACAACAACGTCGATATAGCATTTGGCGCACGCTGTTAAAATGTATTTGATGTAGGTATAGCCTAGAATCCGATCTCATATGGATCCACAGTGTCAGAAAAAAACACCGATCAGTGTCCATACACATTGGTCCAGTTTCAACAGGGAGCCACTATCATTCCAGAAGCATTATCAACAGAAGCATCCATTCGTTTCCATATCTGACGCACTGACTCCTATTAGCAAGTTATTTTTTCAAACAAGAACTCACTGTCAATGTACACCCTTGGATCAGAAGAATGATGTAGTAGTAGCCATAAGCCTATGAAATGTTGTCCGTATTTGGCTATAGAATAGCCTACATTTAACAGGCTAGGCCTAAAACAATGGTCCAGGCATCAGGCGTCCGCATCATCAGCACCGCTCCAGCCGTGATACCGCATACAGCGAGAAAGGACACCGGTTGAAATACATTTGCCCTACATAGTAACCTTGATTTTCCGAAACAGTTGTCCACTTGTTTTGTTTTCACCATCTCTGAACCAATCTAGCAGGATTTCCTTATCTTCTTCCCATCCAAGACGTCTGCTTATTGAATGCAATGCTCGAGGATTAGATCGAGGAAGCTTGACGTCATGGACAGGACAGGGTCAAACTCCCCCCACCATAAACCGACCAGATTCTCATCAGCGAAATGTTTTTGAATTGAGCAGTTGACATTTTGCAGAATGGGGCATTATTGCACAATAAATCAGCCGCCCCACTAAACCTGCACAATATTTCACACTGCACAGCAGCAGTACACACAGACATCATTCAGCTTCATCACAGCAAATGAGAATTGCCTAATCATGATGATCTATTCATATTTGAGAATAGGACACACCTTGGATATTTCTGCAGTAAAGTAATCTGCAGAAAGAAATTTTAACCAACGTACTGTTCACTTCCAGTGTTTCCATAATACATAATATCTGATTTGCAGTTGCGATTTTAGCATGTTATTTTTAGTGGGGGGGGGGGGGGGGGGGGGGAATTGTAGATGCATGCCAGCAAAGCCACTACACAACACAACTAAACAATACAGTAATTGCATTATAACGGTGACAATCAGTGCCCACAACTGTTAGGGCCTACATAAAGCTGTCCTAACAGGAGAGCTTACTTTTCAGCTCCATGGAGTGAATCCTTACCACTGCTACACCTGGCTATCAGCGGAGCCTTGTCTGGCTGCTAAACAGTTAATTCAGCTTCATTTACAGCCTTTTAAAAAAACATAGATGATATGGCTGACTTGCTTACACAAATATGGCTTCTAGTGACAATTGAGATGTACAAACTATGGGATAAGAGACAATCCGTAATTTCGATTAAGACAATGATCGAACTCAGTCGGATATAGTCAATACAACTATTTGTTCAGCACTTTTGAAATGTACAGCGACAGAATTCAGAACATGGACCGTTCTTACAGTATTATACCTGTACACCAAGTCAGAATCGTATGATAAATAAAGGGGGCATACGAAATTAGATGATTACATTTCTCTTAAACAGGCTATAGGCTATATGAGGGTGAAAGGAGCCAAATGATTAGTGCGAGGCACATAGTGTATGTTGTGTAGTAAGCTGTTAGTAGCCTTAGTATTACTTTCTTAGCTACAGTATACATATCTCCCTGACATATTACATAATTTATGCAGCAGCATACAATACATTTTTGGACTGACCTTGTGCTGTGCTCACTTGAACAGGAAGGTGGTGCTGCGGTCCTTCTTGTGGCAAATTTTGTCATCAAACCGTGTCATCAAAGTCTGGCATTCTCTGGATTTATAGTGCTTTCAAGACAACTGGGTCCTCGGAAAAAAACAAAGTTGAATCATGACATCAGTGATCTTCAGGTCAGAGCTCTAGAAAGAGGCCGGAGTTCCCAACCTGGAATTCTAAGTTGGATGACTGTTCAAAACGTATTTTCCCAGTTGGAGCTCGTTTTTTTCCGAGGTCCCAGTTGTCTTGAACTCACTGAAGTCTGAGATTTCCCAGTTCCAAGTTTCCAGTTGTTTTGAACTCGGCAGAAGTCATGCTGTATTGACAGCATGGCCAATGTATTCAACCCTTTCTGGCCCATGGTGTTGCATGTGAATGTTTATCCTTTTAAACTTGGAAAATTGATCCTTAAACACAGACTTGGACCACACACCGACTCCACTGAATAGCAGGCTCATTATTGCTTTGAAACGCTTGCAGATAGCAACTGATTCCTTCCAAACCACTTATTGTTGAATTTGCGATTTCCAACGTGTTGTGTATTGTTTATGTCCAATAGCTACGTTTTAGCTATACTTTCTCTTCATATGACAAGGCTTGAAAGGATTTGCCAGTACATTGTCGACTTGATTCATGATGATGACTGCTTGTCTAGCTTGCTAGCTAAGAATTTGAAAGTATGATGTTGACATGATCAGTCCCATCAAAGCTACGGTAGATATATACATATATTTTTTTGGGGGGGCGGGGGGGTAAACAGGTGGGGCTCAAAACAGGTGGCCCTGAATGACGTGTCGCAACTGCTGATTTGTCATTACCATAGCCACTCACCACTGGCTATGGTGCTGAAACTGCACTGATGCCCGTAAAGTTGCTTTTTACTAGCTCTGTTTATTGTCCCCCAAGGTGAAATCGGGGAGGGATTGTGGATCGGTCTCCATCTGTTAGTCACACGCGATATCTCGGACAGCACTGGCCCGATGTTTACGAAAGGTCGGTGAATTATGCGTTTTGCCATTGAAATCTGGCATTTACAAAATTACACTAATTGGCCCAAGGCGGGAGCTATAGTAATTAACTGATATTTGTGAGTCCCCCCAGAGAGGAATAGGCTAAGTGAGAGGGATAACTCGGCACAAAATCTGTCTTGTCCAGCAGGTGGCGTTTTTTATTTGGCACATGACATGGAGTATAAGCTATATAAGGAGTGGTTTAGCTAGAGACTGCAAAGCTCGACATTCAGGGCTACCGGCTGACCTGGCCAGTTAATCAAGCTTTCATATGGCCCGCTTGGGACAGTAGACTACATTTTCAAAAAATATATAGGCTATATAAGCTACTTGTATTCATACATTCACAATCTTCCCAACAGCTGACGCTTCACACTTGTTATCAACCTGCTTCCAAGCGGTGTCAATAATGTCAAAGCATTCCCTGTCCATCCCCTGTCCAATGACATAGCGATGTCATTATTAGCAAATAAAGGTTTACGTAAGGTCCACGGACCATGTAGGCCTACACTATGGAGCTGCTTGCTTGTCAATACATGAACATTAGCCTATTTACACAAATCACTTGTTGGTTAAATACAAAAATCAATATTGTAATAATTCTATGCTGTAGTCTAGGCCTATATAATTGTTTAAAAATCTGATTAATTCCCGAAGCTGTTCATGAGCAATGTCGTTTATTTATTAGTTGAATATCAACTGTCAGGTGGCAAGAGCGCAGAACTCTGGACACCGTTGATTGCTGCGCAGAAATAAATCTGTTCTAATAAACCCAGTCTCTGGGCAACAATCTTAAATGCAATCTCTGGAAAATACAACAGTTTTGATGGAAATTAGTGAAAGAGCGGGATCCCAGCGTTACAGGGCTATCATTTATTTCTCAACCCCAATTGGCAGCGTTTTACAATCTTTTGTATCTGTCATGACAATAAAAAAAAGTAACTGCGGGAAGCGCGTCAGCCATTCGCATGTGTTTACGTAGGCCTCTATTAACTGTACAATTCACACAATTTATAAACATAACAATTACATGATTTTATGAATGCCAGTGGGAGTTTTTTTTAAAGACATTATACAAGCAACAAGATCATATTTAGTCTGTGACATAACTAATGATTAGCCCTTTGGGGTAAACCATGCAGAGGAGCAACCCCATGCTTCAGCCATATAGCCTTGATGCTGCGTCAGACAGGTGATCATGCTTATTGCTAAAATAGCACACCTGCCTGATCATATGGACCATCTAAAGATATTGCTTTTCATCAATATGTTACTAGGCAAATTTCTAGAGGGGAATATTACATTTTAAATGGTTTAATATAGGCTATATGTCATCATTGAGAGGGGGCATGGTTTTATTTTTGTTTTCCAAACAATCAGTGTAAATAAATATCAGATTTTATGGTTGGCTTTAATATAAGGTATTTGCCCAAACTGTAAATGAAACGTGAAATCACCCAGATTTAAATTCTGGGTGCATAACTTACCTTTCCTGATATCTTGGCCTGGGTCAGTTATTTTAAAATTCAGGCAGGTAGTTTTCACTTGGTACTGGCCCGGTGTGCCACTGGCAAATTTACCTGAATGTCAAGACCTGGACTGGTACCCAGGCTAACTGCCTTCCATTTTTGAAGACATTTATTTTCATTGTTAGATATATAAAAGCTAATCTGTGGTCAACTAAAATGTGTTAGTCACACAAGATATCTCAATTGGCCCAATGGAGGTCGCTGCATCATTCGTGGGGGATGACATGTTTACTGTTGTCTTGTTTCGCTTTTCAATTTCAGGGACAATAGATAATGTTTTCAAAGTTCTACCAAGTGAAGCAACATAGAATTATAAATATTTTAAACCATCTTATTCTCAGACCTGGTGCACGAAGGCGTAATTTAAAACATGTCAGAAACAAGTCATTTTTTCATAGGCCTATTGTAGTTAGGCCTACAATCCTCTTCACAAACCATTTTGTTAGACTGACATTATGGCCTACACAGATATACACACTAAGTTATTGGCAGTGTCTTTGTGTGGGTCATACACGAGTGACTTCGGACAAATTCCACAAGTCCACACGGTTGGCTTCTCCAAACATGAGGAATACTCCGAGGCCTATGGTATTCACCATTGCGATGAGTGAGAACACATAACCCCAGGAAGCTGTGACCTCAATCAGGTATCCAGAAACATAGACCAGCACCAGACCTGTGGGATACACAAACTGGTCTCATTTACACAGTCAAATACAGTACATAGGCCTATAATACACTTAACCGTGAGCATTATATCATTCTGATGTACAGTATACATGGGGGATTGATATCTAATACCTACCTGTGAAAGCCCCACACATATTCATAAATCCTGTGGAGAAAATAATATATACATTTTTGGGAACAAAATATTTGTTTGTCAATCAAAATGGAACAAATGGAATGGGAAGACAATGATACCCAAAGACACTGACAGTGTCCAGTTAAGATAAATTCTAATTTACAATGACGGCCTACACCGGCCAAACCCGGACGACGCTGGGCACAATTGGTCCAGCGACGTCCGGGTTTGGCAGGTGTAGGCCGTCATTGTAAATAAGAATTTGTTCTTAACTGACTTGCCTAGTTAAATAAAGGTTCAATTTTAAAATTGTAAAAACAAACTGACCAAACAAGGCTCCAGCACACGATGGGGCAAGGTCCTGTACATTCACAGACACACCACTAGCGCATGGGGACAATGGCAATGGGTTAGTATACTAATAACTCTATTACTGGATGAGAAGTTACCCTTCTCATCCAGTAATACGGGTATACCTCTATTATGTGGATTGAATAATGTTACATGAACACACACAGAAACACACCTGCTGTTGAAGGTGGCCAGGCCCACAGCAGCGGAGACAAAGATCACAGCGGAAGGGAATGAGAGTGGCCTGCAGAGTAGCAGGAGGAACACACTGGACACACCCATGGACATGAACTGTATGAGAGAGAGAAACACACTGATCGACTTATTTAAAGATGTCCTCTAGCGATTTGTGAACATTTACTGTTGAAAAGCGATAACCAAAGTATAAAGACAGTAAACTACACACATTGAAGGGTAAAAAAAAAATGTTTTGAACAAAATTGTGTTTTTTAGACACAAATGCAAACTTCAAGGGAGTAAGGCATTTTGATGGGAATCTGTGATGTCATCAGCCTCACCATTGCTTGAGGAACAATAGAAAACTAAAGAGGAAAAGCACACCCCCCACTTGTGCTATGTCATGACTTACCTTTTGTAAAGTAAATCAGGTGATAAAGAAGGTGAAAAATAGACTGGAGTGCCACTTTAACTCTAAATTCCCCATTTCAAGAGATACAGTGCCTTGCAAAGGTATTCATCCCCCTTGGCATTTTCCTATTTTGTTGCATTACAACCTGTAATTTAAATGGATTTGTATTTTTATTTCATGTAATGGACATACACAAAATAGTCCAAATTGGTGAAGTGAAATGAAAAAAATTACTTGTTTCAAAAAATTATATAAACCCCCCCCGGAAAAGTGGTGCGTGCATACAGTTGAAGTCGAAAGATTACATACACCTTAGCCAAGTACATTTAAACTCAGATTTTCACAATTCCTGACATTTAATCCTCGTAAAAATTCCCTGTCTTAGGTCAGTTAGGATCACCACTTTATTTTAAGGAAGTGAAATATCAGAATAATAGTAGAGAGAATTATTTATTTCAGCTTTTATTTCTTTCATCACATTCCCAGTGGGTCAGAAGTTTACATACACTCAATTAGTATTTGGTAGCATTGTCTTTAAATTGTTTAACTTGGGTCAAATGTTTCGGGTAGCCTACCACAAGCTTCCCACAATAAGTTGGGTGAATTCTGTCCCATTCCTCCTGAAAGAGCTGGTGTAACTGAGTCAGGTTTGTAGGCCTCCTTGCTCGCACATACTTTTTCAGTTCTGCCCACAAATTTTCTATGGGATTGAGGTCAGGGCTTTGTGATGGCCACTCCAATACCTGGACTTTGTTGTCCTTATGCCTCATGATGCCAACTATTTTGTGAAGTGCACCACTCCCTCCTGCAGCAAAGCACCCCCACAACATGATGCTGCCACCCCCGTGCTTCACGGTTGGGATGGTGTTCTTCGGCTTGCAAGCATCCCCTTTTTTCCTCCAAACATAACGATGGTCATTATGGCCAAACAGTTCTATTTTTGTTTCATCAGACCAGAGGGCATTTCTCCAAAAAGTACGATCTTTGTCTGTGGATATAGATACTTTTGTACCCATTTCCTCCAGCATCTTCACAAGGTCCTTTGCTTTTGTCCTGGGATTGATTTGCACTTGGTGCACCAAAGTACATTCATCTCTAGGAGACAGAACGCGTCTCCTTCCTGAGCAGTATGACGGTTGCGTGGTCCCATGGTGTTTATACTTGCATACTATTGTTTGTACAGATGAACGTGGTACCTTCAGGAGTTTGGAAATTGCTTCCAAGGATGAACAAGACTTGTGGAGGTCTACAATTTCTTTTCTGAGGTCTTGGCTGATATCTTTTGATTTTCCCATGATGTCAAGCAAAGAGTCACTGAGTTTGAAGATAGGCCTTGAAATACATCCACAGGTACACTTCCAATTGACTCAAATTATGTCAATTAGCTTATCAGAAGCTTCTAAAGCATGACATATTTTTCTGGAATTTTCCAAGCTGTTTAACGGCACCGTCAACTTAGTGTATGTAAACTTCTGACCCACTGGAATTGTGATACAGTGAATTATAAGTTAAATAATCTGTCTGTAAACAATTGTTGGAAAAATGACTTGTGTCATGCACAAAGTAGATGTCCTAACCGACTTGCCAAAACCATAGTTTGTTAACAAGAAATTTGTGGAGTGGTTGAAAAACGAGTTTTAATGACTCCAACTTAAGTGTATGTCAACTTCCGACTTCAACTGTATATATTCACCCCCTTTGCTATGAAGCCCCTAAATAAGATCTGTTGCAACCAATTACCTTCAGAAGTCACATAATTAGTTAAATAAAGTCCACCTGTGTGCAATCTAAGTGTCACATGATATGTCACATGATCTCAGTAAATATACACCTGTTCTGAAAGGCCCCAGAGTCTGCAACACCACTAAGCAACGGGCACCATCAAGCAAGCAGCACCATGAAGACCAAGGAGCTCTCCAAACAGGTCAGGGACAAAGTGGGGGAGAAGTACAGATCAGAGTTGGGTTATAAAAAAATATCCAAAACTTTGAACATCCCACGGAGCACCATTAAATCCATTATAAAGTAATGGAAATAATATGGCACCACAACAAACCTGCCAAGAGAGTGCCACCCACCAAAACTCATGGAACATGCAAGGAGGGCATTAATCAGAGAGGCAACAAAGAGACCAAAGATAACCCTGAAGGAGCTGCGTAGCTCCACAGAAGAGATTGGAGTATCTGTCCATAGGACCACTTTAAGCCGTACACTCCACAGAACTGGGCTTTACCTAAGAGTGGCCAGAAAATATGCCATTGCTTAAAGAAAAAAATAAGCAAACACGTTTGGTGTTGGCCAAAAGGCATTTGGGAGACTCCCCAAACATATGGAAGAAGGTTCTCTGGTCAGATGAGACAAAAATGTTGCTTTTTGGCAATCAAGCAAAACGCTATGTTTGGCGCAAATCCAACAACTCTCACACCCCGAGAACACCATCCAACACCACCATGTTTTTCATCGGCAGGGACTGGGAAACTGGTCAGAATTTAAGGAATGATGGATGCCGATAAATACAGGGACACTCTTGAGGGAAACCTGTTTTGGTCTTCCAGAGATTTGAGACTGGGATGGAGGTTCACCTTCCAGCAGGACAATGACCCTGAGAATACTGCTAAAGCAACACTCGAGTGGTTTAAAGGGATACATTTCAATGTCTTGGATTGGCCTAGTCAAAGCCCAGACCTCAATCCAATTGAGAATCTGTGGTATGACTTAAAGATTGCTGTACACCAGTGGAACCCATCCAACTTGAAGGAGCTGGAACAGTTTTGCCATGAAGAATAGGCAAAAATCCCAGTGGCTAGATGTGCCAAGTTTATAGAGACATACCCCAAGAGATTTGCAGCTGTAATTGCTGCAAAAGGTGGCTCTATAAAGTATTGACTTTGGGGGGGTGAATAGTTATGCATGCTCAAGTTTTCCGTTTTTTAAATCTCACAAGAAAAAATTATTTGCATCTTCAAAGTGGTATACATGCTGTGTAAATCAAATGATACAAACCCCCAAAAGTCCATGTCAATTCCAGGTTGTAAGGCAACAAAATAGGAAAAATGCCAATGGGGGTGAAAACTTTCGCAAGCCACTGAACTGTAACTAATCCTGTTATGTCAGATACAAAATTATTGAGATCCTTGACAAAGATGAGCAATAATGACTGTATAAAATACATCATTCAAATACTGAGCTATATTGTATGCAAAAAAGGGAAATTATATAATTTTTCTCAAAAACATAGGGATCAAAATGATTGACATCCTTAAAGATTCTTATAAGTAAAGTAGTCAAAAGTTCAGTATTTGGTAGCATATTCCTAGCACGCAATGACTACATCAAGCTTGTGACTCTACTCTACTTGTTGGATGCATTTGCAGTTCGTTTTGATCGTGTTTAAAATTATTTTGTGCCCGATAGAAATGAATGGTAAATTATGTTTTATGTCATTATTGAGTCACTTTTGTACAAAATTATAAAACATGTCTAAACACTTATACATTAATGTGGATGATAGCATGATTACGGATAATCCTGAATGAATCGTGAGAAAGTTACAGAGGGTCACAGATAAGACATGCTAACATCCCCTGTTATTGATAATGTCTTGGGGGTATGATCTTTGACCCTCTGTATTTCTCAATCATCATTATTCACGATTCATTCAGGATTATCCATAATCATGGTATCATCCACATTAATGTAGAAGTGTTTGAAACATTTTATTCTTATTTTCCATAAAAGTGACTCTAAAATGACACAATACATTTTTTAAATTACTTTCTATTGGGTACAAAATAATCGGAAACAACCGAAACTAACTGCAAAAGCACCCAACAAGTTTGTAGAGTCACAAGCTTGATGTAGTCATTGCGTGCTAGGAATATGGGACCAAATACTAAACTTTGACTACTTTATTTATAAGAATCTTTAAGGGTGTCAATAATTTTGACCCCTACCTTTTTGAGAAAAAAAGTATTATCTTTCTCTGAGCAAATGTATTAGTTTAAATTAATATAATTTTTTTACTGTTTTTTTTTCATTATTCATTTTATACAGTCATTATTGCCAATCTTTTTCAAGGGTGTCAATAATTTCAGACCTCACTGTATGTTAGTCAGGGGAAATAATTGCCTGAGCCCCAAGGATATGTCTGATTGCCTTGTCTGGCATGAAAATGGGGAGCTCTAACCTGTCTGAACAAATCTCTTATGCATACCTGTACTTTCTCTCTGTCCACAAACCACTGAATATTGGGTTCAGTTACACAAGAATATAAGTTAGCGATTCTAAACCAGGTAAGCTTACCTGCATCATCTTCCTAACAGATGATGTTCGAAATCCTAGAACAAAAAACAGACTGTTACTAACTTACTAAGGAAGCAGCAAAACAAACAAATGTTGTACTCTAATCTGTCATTCTTATACCCTGCTGAATGAGGTGATCCGAAATTATGCCTCCAAAGAGCGCAGATGCGATTGCAACCAACCATGGAATTACGTTACACACCCATCCCTGGAATAACATATATTAGAAGTATGAGTTACAATACAGATTACACTAAACTGCAATGGTTACACTATTTATTATTTTGGGTGAAGAAGGCCAGTATAGGTAAGACATGCGTTTTGGATAAGGTAAAGAAAGTGGCTGAAGAGATAAAGGTGTAATACCTTGGCGTGCGGATATGTATCTTTGAAAAAGGTTGGTAGCCATGACATCAATGTGTAACAAGTACTGCTGAAGCATAGGTGAGCAAAGACCATGGCACTGAAGAGATGTGAAAGAGGGAGAACAAGAGACAAAAAGAGCAGTAGAGCCAGGCAAGCAGGCAACATCAAGGTAAAAACAAGAAGTTGCAAACCATTTGCATAACATCCACGTGCCATACTGTATTACATCCAAAATCAACATATGCAAAAAATTGAGCTGTACCACACAGAGGGCTGTTTGAACATTTTTAGCCAGCGTTTCTTTGACAGACCCGAACTGGATCCATGGCTTGACAGCACTTGGATTGTGTTCATTTGACCTGCAACCGACACATACATTACCATATAAAGCAGTATGATTATAGCAGCCAACCTCATGAATCGTACATAACAACCACGTCATTCAGTGAAACAACTAACATGTATAATACATGCATTACATTTTGTAGATACTTTCAAACTAGAAATATATTATAGAAGCCTACCTCATATGAAATCTAGAACCTAGAACAACCACTTAATTCAATGAAACAACTATTACATACAACACATCCAATGCACATTTTTTGATACTTTAAAACAAAATATATTCATGCACAAAGCACCAGTTCTATAGATTATTATATTGCTACCCTAGAGTACCTCTCAGTAGAAATCTCCACACAGTCAATGACCACAGTCCCGAGAGCAGACCAGCGCCATAGAACACACTCTCCCAGCCATAGCGTTCCAACATCACGGACCCCAGTCCTCCCACCATCAGTGTTCTGACTCACAAGCATAGAAGCACAATGAGGAAGAAGCATTTAGAACATATTTCAGATAAAGCTATGTATGATTAAATTATAAATCAGAGATGGGTGTTGGTATAATTAGAGACCTGTGTTCAGTTATTACATGTATAACTTACCCCATATAAGAGCCACTGCCCATGGTACTCATCAGAAAGCCTCTTTCCCCTTCATCTACTCGTTGGGAACAAAGACTGGCCAAAGAGGGGTAGTGGACACCTGAGGGAAAGCAGCTGTTATCAAAGTTACCAAACCATTCCAAAAGAGGAGACAGAGGGTGGAGACTTTCTCTGTTTCCACCCTCTCACCTTGTAATAGCCCCATAAGGAATCTGGCCACCGTCATGGAGGTGAGGGAACTGATGCCCAGTTGCGCCAACAGAGGGGTGCATGCTGTAATGGAAGCCCAGGACGTAGTGGCAAGAAGTAGGACCCGTTCACCACCAATTCTGGCAAAACAAACAATCATGAGCAGAGTCAGAGCAGTCTTCACAGCACACAAGAAAGGTGATTTCCAGCTTCTAACATGGACATTATATAACAGGCAATCACTCAAGATCAAATAATACAAATCCCAATCCCAATAGGTAGCCATTGTTTCTCTCATTCAGACCACCAGAGGTTGACCCACCTGTCGCTGACATGACCTCCCAGCACCTGAGTGAAGCAGTAACCCCAGAAGAAGCCCCCCATTACCACACCCGACTGCGTCTTGCTCCAGCCAAATGTGGTGGCCATGTTGACAGCACAGATTGGCATGGCCATCCTGGCACAGTAGAGGAGACACGTGCCCAAGAAGAGCATCACCGTCCACTTTTGAGCCAATGGCCTGGAAGCAAATAGCAAGAAAGAGAGGGAGAGGTAATGATGGATGATAATACTGATAATCTACATGACACTATATGTAAAAACCAGATAATTGGCCTATTATCATTTCATCCCCTACATCATGTATCAGTAGTGCTGAGCGATTAACCAAAATGTCAGTTATTTTTCGTTTTTTAAAACAACTTTTAAACAACAACTGACCGACATCAGCTGAATGATTTGAATTCCATTTCGCTCAACAATTTTTTTTTCTGTGAACTCAATGCGCACATCGCATAGATTCTCTAGAGATAAAGATCCAGCCTGAACTGTGCGATGTAGTAGGGAGTTGTAGTTTCCAACAGGCCAATATTCTGCATAGTTTAGCGCATAAAAATGTGGTAATTAACTACAATTACCATAATCCATTGGTCATTTACTTGTCTTGGTCTGAGGTTATTTATTCTACTCAAGAATAATGCAGACCGTGAGGTGACATAGAGCATAGCCGTAGGAAGTAGTTTCAGGGTGTTTAAAAAAATTATTGAATCTGAACCAACCTCAAAAAGCACAAATAGCAAATAGCACTATGTATCAGTAGAGAAGACAGCAAACCAGTTTTTCTGACTACATCACGTGAAGTGCCTTAATGAAGCCACCAGCGTTAGATAAAAGTTTCAGCAGACAAAGCAAGCTAAAATATTTTTTATAATATTTTATGTGATGTCTAATTTAAAGACAAACAGGGATCTAGTTCAATATTAGATACTTCTGTTAAGTTACATAGAGCAGTAAAACACTACAAATATGTGCAAATTAATTGAAAGTGTGACCAAGATCTAAATCTACTTTCACACTGGAGCTTCTACAACCATTGTGAATGTTGTGAACACACAGAAACTCTAGCCTGGTCCCAGATATGTTTGTGTTATCCTGTCAGCTCCTTGTCACTGGAATGACAGGGAGTTGACATGATCACACAAACAGATCTGGAACCAGGCTACCGAAACACATATTGAACCCAGTGGTGTAAAGTACTTAAGTAAAAATACTCACTAAATAGACATGCTTCCCTTTGTAAATTATGCCTGAGTGTTGGAGTGTGCCCCTGGCTATCCGTAAATTAAAATAACAAGAAAATGGTGCCATCTGGTTTGCTTAATATAAGCAAATCGAAATAATTTATATATATTTAAAAACTGTGTGGTTTGAGTCCTGAATGCTGATTGACTGAGAGCCATGTTATATCAGACCGTATACCATGGGTATGACAAAACATTTATTTTTACTGCTCTAATTGTTGGTAACCAGTTTATAATAGCAATAAGGCACCTCGGGGGTTTGTGATATATGGCCAATATACCACGGTTAAGGGCTGTGTCCAGGCAGTCTGCGTTGTGTCGTTCTAAGAACGGCCCTTAGCTGTGGTATATTGGCCATATACCACACCTCCTCGGGGCTTATTACTTAAATATATATGTACAGTCGTGGCCAAAAGTTTTGAGAATGACACAAATATATATTTTCACAAAGTCTGCTGCCTCAGTTTGTATGATGGCAATTTGCATATACTCCAGAATGTTATGAAGAGTGATCAGATGAATTGCAATTAATTGCAAAGTCCCTCTTTGCCATGCAAATGAACTGAATCCACAAAAAACATTTCCACTGCATTTCAGCCCTGCCACAAAAGGACCAGCTGACATCATGTCAGTGATTCTCTCGTTAACACAGGTGTGAGTGTTGACGAGGACAAGGCTGGAGATCACTCTGTCATGCTGATTGAGTTTGAATAACAAACTGGAAGCTTCAAAAGGAGGGGGGTGCTTGGAATCATTGTTCTTCCTCTGTCAACCATGGTTACCTGCAAGGAAACACGTGCCGTCATCATTGCTTTGCACAAAAAGGGCTCCACAGGTAAGGATATTGCTGCCAGTAAGATTGCAACTAAATCAACCATTTATCAGATCATCAAGAACTTCAAGGAGAGCGGTTCAATTGTTGTGAAGAAGGCTTCAGGGCGCCCAAGAAAGTCCAGCAAGTGCCAGGATCGTCTCAAAGTTTATTCAGCTGCGGGATCGGGGCACCACCAGTACAGAGCTTGCTCAGGAATGTCAGCAGGCAGGTGTGAGTGCATCTGCACGCACAGTGAGGCGAAGACTTTTGGAGGATGGCCTGGTGTCAAGAAGGGCAGCAAAGAAGACACTTATCTCCAGGAAAAACATCAGGGACAGACTGATATTCTGCAAACGGTACAGGGATTGGAATGCTGAGGACTGGGGTAAAGTAATTTTCTCTGATGAATCCCCTTTCCGATTGTTTGGGGCATCCGGAAAAAAAATCTTGTCCGGAGAAGACAAGGTGAGCGCTACCATCAGTCCTGTGTCATGCCAACAGTAACGCATCCTGAGACCATTCATGTGTGGGGTTGCTTCTCAGCCAAGGGAGTGGGCTCACTCACAATTTTGCCTAAGAACACAGCCATGAATAAAGAATGGTGCCAACACATCCTCCGAGAGCAACTTCTCCCAACCATCCAGGGACAGTTTGGTGACGAACAATGCCTTTTCCAGCCTGATGGAGCACCTTGCCATAAAGCAAAAGTGATAACTAAGTGGCTCGGGGAACAAAACATCGATATTTTGGGTCCAAGGCCAGGAAACTCCCCAGACCTTAATCCCATTGAGAACTTGTGGTCAATCCTCAAGAGGCGGGTGGACAAACAAAAACCCACAAATTCTGACAAACTCCAAGCATTGATTATGCAAGAATGGGCTGCCATCAGTCAGGATGTGGCCCAGAAGTTAATTGACAGCATGCCAGGGCGGATTGCAGAGGTCTTGAAAAAGGGTCAACACTTCAAATATTGACTCTTTGCATCAACTTCATGTAATTGTCAATAAAAGCCTTTGACACTTATGAAATGTTTGTTATACTTCAGTATTCCATAATTACATCTGACAAAAATATCTAGACACTGAAGCAGCAACCTTTGTGGAAATTAATATTTGTGTCATTCTCAAAACTTTTGGCCAGGACTGTATATTTAAATACCAAATACTTTGAGACTTTCACGTATTATAAAAAAAAACATTGCTTGACATGTCTATTTTCACCACGTAACCGCTACAGTGAAGAAGTTTTCAAATCTAACATTTTCAGCTTCTGCCATAGGCAAAGCACCGAAAGCAGAATTACAACTCCTTACCTGGGCCATATCGCAGTCTGCCGCTGTGGTTCCTCTCCCCCCGAACGATTGTGTGCGAATACTTTGTTAGGAAGATTTTCCCCGGGAACTTCAAAGTCATGGTTAGTTTCACCAAATATTTGCCACAATGCCATTCAATGTCTGGTGTATTTTCAAATTCACCGTCCACCGCTCTACACGTAGATTTCGTCGGGAAACGTGCGCTTTGATTAAAGAAAATACGGACACAGCCTTGGCAAACAAGCTGGACAGGTAAAACTAGTGGGCAACATGAAACATGCATATCTCTGACTGAGCTTGGCTGGCTGACTGACTGGTTTCTTGCAATCAGTGCAACAGATAACGCGTTCCATCTCGTCTAGTTTGTAAATAGCGGCAGCCAATCAACAATGTGTGATGGCAGGGTTTACAATTTAGAACGCGCCCTCAGATTCCACGACTACTGCAGTAGTGAGCCAATGCTTCAACTGGTGACATACTATTCATCCATTCTATGCCGAAATTGCACATTCACAATAAATAAATGAACCTGAGCAGCAAGGCTACACAATGCAGGAAACAATGCTCTTAATGGATTGTCATACATTACCTACTGTATAAGGCCGTATTTCAATAAAACTGTCACTCAAAATAATTGTTTATTTCCATATCTGCAAATATTACCTCAAAAACGTCCAATAATAAGAGGGGAGTTATCTGTAGTCTCTATGATCACATTGTCTTACAGTACAATAAAAAGTTGTATGAAATGAAGACTGGACATTTAGCAGCAGGTACAAAATAAACAAATATTTAAACTCCCACATAACATAAACAAGGCATGAGTGCTTCTGTAATGACCTTAACCAATTCAACATTACATTACATGCATCTGGGCAGTAAATGTAAAAATTCTAACTGGTAACTAACTCTTAATAGCAAACTGGTCATGTGTACCTAACTTCTCTCTACTCCCGTAGGAGAGAAATAAGTACAGCCCTTCTACTGTGAAAGGTCAAGGTTTCCACCATCTACAACGTTTCAATCCTCAACAAAACAAACAAACAATACAAGGCTGAGTTACATGTGTCTTTCAAAGACAGAAGGGAATGTAAACTCAGCCAACCATTTAAAAGAAACCCGTATTTCCATGTAAGCAATAATTTCATCCAGCAGTAGACAGGTTAATACCAGATTACCGGTTATAACCTATCAAAGTACAGTAGATAAAAGGCTGGGTAACAGTTTCCAATTAATCCAAACCCTTTATCTAGAAAAAGTGGCGTATAGCCTATTCCTCTCTTTCCTTTACACATGAGCCTAATTTAGTCTTAAACTCTACCTTATATGTATAAAATCATAACTCCCAAACTCAGCGTGGCAACCCAGTGACTTAAAAACAAATAAAACAAAATGATACTCAGAACTCACCATGATACTCAAGTAAAAGTGAATAATACTTATTTTTCAGGTAATCAAATATAAACCAGCAATTTAAATTTGTCTTTCAAAATGTCTATAAATGTGGGTACTCTGTTGAATGTTTATATCATCATAGCAGTTGTCACTTTTTAAAATACAGCCATATACTGTTTGCACAATCAATTAAGTCCTTTCATATATTCAACATGAAAAAAGTATTTATATTGGTATATAATATATGTTATTATTACGTTATCATCCAGTCGACTGCTTATAAATAGGAGAAAGGAAGTGTGGTAGTCCATGTCCCTGCTCGTTCATTTCACTTGGGATCCTCAATAGTGCCTTTGCTGAGGTCTGTCATTTTGGGGTATTTGACTTTCTTCTGGTCCAGCTCGTTCTGAGCCCATAACAGCAGCTTGAGTAGCTTGGCTAGTTTGGGTGTTGACTCCCTGTTCTCATAGTCCAGCACAGCCTGGTTCACCTCACTCCACACCTGAAGAGCATTGAGAAAGGAAAGAAAGGTGTTTAAATTACAGGAATACAGTCACACATAGAACACCCCCAAAAAGAGACCCTTTTACTCATGCACATTAAGGCTCTTTCTTTACATTAGTAAAAATATGTGTAGTAAGAGCTGACTCTTCAACATCAGATTTGCATCTTATCTGTTTACAGTATCTTTACATTAACCTTGGATGTGGTATGGCCAAAGCCACATTCCTGCCTCATGTGTGTTCCTGCCTTGTCTTTACACTATACCACTCAGAGGGGGGTATTTGGTGTACACGTGTCCCACACTACCTGTGGAGGTGGCTTGGGAAAGAGCGATTTGATGCTAGATCCGTCTCTTTACCATACAAAAATACAGTGCCCTCTGTAATTATCGGGATAGCGTTTTCTTTTTGTTCCTTCTTCTTTAGGCTCAATACTTTAAAAAGTTGGATTAAAAATCAAACAACGACTATGAAGTGCAGACTGTCAGTGTTAATTTGAGCATATTTTCATCCATATTGGGTGAACCGTTTAGAAATTACAGCACTTGTTGTACATAGTGCCCCCATTTTAGGGGAGGAAAAGTATTGGGACAAATTCACTTACATGTGTATTAAAGAAGTAAACAGTTTAGTATTTGGTCCCATATTCATAGCACACAATGACTACATCAAGCTTGTGACTCTACACATTTGTTGGATGCATTTGCTGTTTATTTTTGGTTGTGTTTCAGATTATTTTGTGCCCAATAGAAATTAATGGTAAATAATGAATTGTGCATTTTGGAGTCACCTTTATTGTAAATAAGAATAGAATGTTTCGAAACACTTCTACATTAATGTGGATGCTACCATGATTACGGATAATCCTGAATGAATCAACAGCCTTGGTTTCTCAAATTGGAGGGCCTGTTGTCCAGACCTCTGGCAGTCTCTATGGGGGTGCCACAGGGTTCAACCTCAGGCCGACTCTTTTCTCTGTATACATCAATAATGTCGCTCTTGCTGCTGGTGATTCTCTGATCCACCTCTAGGCTGACGACACCATTCTGTATACTTCTGGTCCTTCTTTGGACACTGTGTTAACAAACCTCCAGATGAGCTTCAGTGCCATACAACTCTCCTTCCGTGGCCTCCAACTGCTCTTAAACATAAGTACAACTAAATGCATGCTCTTCAACCGATCGCTGCCCACACCTGCCCGCACGTCCAGCATCACTATTCTGGACGGTTCTGACTTAGAATATGTGGACAACTACAAATACCTAGGTGTCTTGTTAGACTGTAAACTCTCCTTCCAGACTCACAGTAAGCATCTCCAATCCAAAATTAAATCTAGAACTGGCTTCCTATTTCGCAAACAAAGCAGCCTTCACTCATGCTGCCAAAAAATACCCTCGTAAAACTGACTATCCTACCGATCCTTGACTTTGGCGATGTCATTTACAAAATAGCCTCCAACACTCTACTCAGCAAATTGGATGCAGTCTATCACAGTGCCATCCGTTTTGTCACCAAAGCCCCATATACTACCCACCACTGCGACATGTATGCTCTCGTTGGCTGGCCCTTGCTTCATATTCGTCGCCAAACCCACTGGCTCCAGGTCATCTATAAGTCTTTGCTAGGTAAAGCCCCGCCTTATCTCAGCTCACTGGTCACCATAGCAGCACCCATCCGTAGCACGTGCTCCAGCAGGTATATTTCACTGGTCACCCCCAAAGCCAATTCCTCCTTCGGCCGCCATTCCTTCCAGTTCTCTGCTGCCAATGACTGTTCGTTCTGAACAGCAAAAATCACTGAAGCTGGAGACTCATATCTCCCTCACTAGCTTTAAGCACCAGCTGTCAGAGCAGCTCACAGATCACTGCACCTGTACATAGCTCATCTGTAAATAGCCCATCCAACTACCCCATTCCCATACTGTTATTTATTTTGCTCCTTTGCACCCCAGTATCTCTACTTGCACACTCATCTTCTGCACATCTATCACTCCAGTGTTTAATTTCTATATTGTAATTATTTCGCCACTATGGCCTATATATTGCCTTACCTCCGTTGTCCTGCCTCATTTGCACACATTGTATATAGACTTTTTCTATTGTATTATTGACTGTATGTTTGTTTATTCCATGTGTAACTCTGTGTTGTTGTTTGTGTCGCACTGCTTTGCTTTATCTTGGCCAGGTCGCAGTTGTAAATGAGAACTTGTTCTCAACTAGCCTACCTGGTTAAATAAAGGTGAGAAAAAAAGAAAAAAAAAGATTAATGATGAGTGAGAGAAAGTTAGACACACAAATATCATACCCCCCCAAAAATAGAAACATATTCTATTCTTATTACAATAAAAGTGACTCCAAAATGCACAATACATTATTATTTACCATTCATTTCTATTGGGCACAAAACAAACAGCAAATGGATCCACCAAATTTCAGTCACAAGCTTGATGTAGTTATTGCGTGCTATGAATATGGGACCAAATACTTAACTTTTTTTACTACTTTAATACACATAAGTGAATTTTCCCCAATACTTTTCCTCCCCTAAAATGGGGGAACTATGTACAACAAGTGCTGTAATTTCTAAACAGTTCACCCGATATGGATGAAAATACACTCAAAATAAAGCTGATAGTCTGCACTTTAATCTCATAGTCATTGTTTGATTTTTGGAGTAGAGCCAAAAGAAGAAAAAATGCACTCTCTTAATAATTACGGAGGGCACTGTATGTGTCGTGGATCTAGTATGCGTCGTCAAGCTAATGTAGTGTAAAGAGGCTATAGTTAAGCAATAAGGCACGAAGGGGCGTGGTATATGGCCAATATACCATGGCTGTGGGCTGTTCTTAAGCACGACGCAACGCGGAGTGCCCGGATACAGCCCTTAGCCGTGGTATATTGGTCATATACCACAAACCCCTGAGGTGCCTTATTGCTATTATAAACTTGTTACCAACGTAATTAGAAATGTTTTGTCATACCAGTGGTATACGGTCTCATATACCACAGCTGTCAGCCAATCAGAATTCAGGGTTCGAATCACCCAGTATATAATAGCCTAATAAACAATTATACAGATGATAGGCCACACACACAGACACACCTTCTGTCGCTGCATCATGTTAAGCAGGTCTCCAAAGGGCGACTCTTCCGGGTTGTCGAAGGCAAGAAGAGCCAGCGTCCTCTCCATCTCTGTCAGGCACTCACGGCTCTCCTCCCCCTGCTCTGCCAGCTGTGTCTGGGCAAACTCCAACGCAGACTCTGTCTCCTGCAGCCTGATTAACTCAATCAAGTGCTGTTGCTACAAAGAGGAAAAGGGGAAGGAGGGAAGAAATGGAGAGGGACTTTTTATGTTGACTGAGAACATATTGTCATTTACAGCAATGACCTGGGGAATAGTTACAGGGGAGAGGAGGGGGGATGAATGAGCCAATTGGAAGCTGGGGATGATTAGGTGGTATGAGGGTCAGATTGGGAATTTCAGCCAGAACACTGGGGTTAACACCTGTACTCTTACAATAAGTGCCATGGGATCTTTAGTAGAGGTCGACCGATTAATCGGAATGGCCGATTAATTAGGGCCGATTTCAAGTTTTCGTAACAATCGGAAATCGGTAATTTTGGACGCCGATTTTTTTATATTTTATTTTACACCTTTATTTAACTAGGCAAGTCAGTTTAAGAACACATTCTTATTTTCAATGACGGCCTAGGAACGGTGGGTTAACTGCCTTGTTCAGGGGCAGAACGACAGATTTTTACCTTGTCAGCTCAGGGATTCAATCTTGCAACCTTACGGTTAACTAGTCCAACACTCTAACCACCTGCCTCATGAGGAGCCCGCCTGTTACGCGAATGCAGTAAGAAGCCAAGGTAATTTGCTAGCTAGCATTAACCTTATCTTATAAAAAACAATCAATCAATCAATCATAATCACTAGTTATAACTACACATGGTTGATGATATTACTAGTTTATCTAGCGTGTCCTGCGTTGCATATAATCGATGCAGTGCGCATTCGCGAAAAAGGACTGTCGTTGCTAAAAACGTGTACCTAACCATAAACATCAATGCCTTTCTTAAAATCAATACACAGAAGTATATATTTTTAAACCTGCATATTTAGCTAAAAGAAATCCAGGTTAGCAGGCAATATTAACCAGGTGAAATTGTGTCACTTCTCTTGCGTTCATTGCACGCAGAGTCAGGGTATAGACAACAGTTTGGGCCGCCTGGCTCATTGCGAACTAATTTGCCAGAATTTTACGTAATTATGACATAACATTGAAGGTTGTGCAATGTAACAGGAATATTTAGACTTATGGATGCCACCCGTTAGATAAAATACGGAACGGTTCTGTATTTCACTGAAAGAATAAACGTTTTGTTTTCGAGATGATAGTTTCCGGATTCAACCATATTAATGACCTAAGGCTCGTATTTCTGTGTGTTATTATGTTATAATTAAGTCTATGATTTGATAGAGCAGTCTGACTGAGCGATGGTAGGCACCAGCAGGCTCGTAAGCATTCATTCAAACAGCACTTTCGTGCGTTTTGCCAGCAGCTCTTCGCAATGCTTGAAGCATTGCGCTGTTTATGACTTCAATCCTATCAACTCCCGAGATTAGGCTGGTGTAACCGATGTGAAATGGCTAGCTAGTTAGCGGGGTGCGCGCTAATAGCGTTTCAAACGTCACTCGCTCTGAGACTTGGAGTAGTTTTTCCCCGTGCTCTGCATGGGTAACGCTGCTTCGAGGGTGGCTGTTGTCGATGTGTTCCTGGTTCGAGCCCAGGTAGCGGCGAGGAGAGGGATGGAAGCTATACTGTTACACTGGCAATACTAAAGTGCCTATAAGAACAGCCAATAGTCAAAGGTATATGAAATACAAATCGTATAGAGAGAAATAGTCCTATAATTCCTATAATAACTACAACCTAAAACTTCTTACCTGGGAATAAAAGGAACCTGGGAATAAAAGGAACCACCAGCTTTCATATGTTCTCATGTTCTGAGCAAGGAACTTAAACGTTAGCTTTCTTACATGGCACATATTCCACTTTTACTTTCTTCTCCAACACTTTGTTTTTGCATTATTTAAACCAAATTGAACATGTTTCATTATTTATTTGAGGCTAAATTGATTTTATTGATGTATTATATTAAGTTAAAATATGTGTTCATTCAGTATTGTTGTAATTGTCATTATTACAAATACATTTTAAAGAATCGGCCGATTAATCGGTATCGGCTTTTTTTGGTCCTCCAATAATCGGTATCGGTGTTGAAAAATCATAATCAGTCGACCTTTAATCTTTAGTGACCACAGAGAGTCAGGACACCTGTTTAACATCCCATATGAAAGACTGCACCCTACACAGGGTAATGTCCCCAATCACTGCCCTAGGGCATTAGGCTATTTTTTTAGACCAGAGGAAAGAGTGCCTCCTACTGGCCCTCCAACACCACTTCCAGCAGCATCTGGTCTCCCATCCAGGGACTGACCAGGACCAACACTGCTTAGCTTCAGAAGCAAGCCAGCAGTTGGATGCAGGGTGGTATGCTACTGGCAAACAAATTAAATATACGTTTTATCAAGTGTTTTGGTGTGGGCAATGGACATCCACAATAGATGTTGTTGTCTTGGACAAGCTCTGATCCTAAATCAATCCCCTGAGGGCATCTGTACCTGCAGGTGAAAGTACAGGTAGCGCTTGGTGTCAAGCAGCTCTGGGTGTAAGCTGTTGATGAGTGCGATGGCCTCCTGTATCTGTCCCTTCAGGATCAGCTCTCTAATCTTTATCCTCTCATCCAGAGAGTCCAGGTCCACACTGGGCTCGATCCCAGACTCCATCCGAAACTTCTCGGCTGCCTCTTTAAACCCCTCTGCACAAACACAGACAAGAGTGAGACCATCAAAATCACAAGAAAAATCAACCGGATAGATCAAGGAAAAATGTTGGATTCTGCTTCTGTAAGTAGAGACAAGCTGAAGATTCAGAACGGTTAACTGGGATAGAGCGGCTCAGATTGGAGGTTGTTTTAGCAGCAACTGACACAAAAGTGTGAATCGTGGAATACCTGTCACAAGGTAATTCATAATGAGCCGGTTCATGTCCGCCCTCTGTATGTGTACATTGTTCAGTTTGTCCATCCATTCATCTTTAGTAATATCTTCTGACTTTTCCGCGTAATTCATCATTGACATTGGGATCCTGCGAAGTTTGAATAAAAAAATGTGTTAGCTAGCAAGTAGTAATTGCACCGACATGTCGAGAGTGACTGTGGTCGAGGCTGAGGTAAATTTGGTTTTATATTCACACATTCAGACAATCATCAGACATTCGCTAAAAGCCATTTACAAATGTAAAAATCAATAACTAATTAACCATGTCACAGAATCATCAAACTAGATATGATTTATTCTATAAATGTCTAGCATACATTTACAACCTTTGTTTCGAGTAAAAATTCCAGTTTTGACTTGATAGAAATACAAAAAAATCTATCATATTCCATTTAAAACTGTATAAATCAATAACTAATTCACAGTTTGTCACAAAAATATCAAACTATGTATGATTTATTCTATAAATGTATACTTTACAACTTTTGTTTTAGGGAAAAATTCAAGTTTTGATTTGATATAGGGCATGTAGTCTGTCTAGAAGGAGTGTGGTCAAAGTTCTAACGAGTCTGTTATACACTATTAGAAGGGGCCTGACATAAAATTCTGCATCTTCAGTCATATTAAATTAAATTATAGAAAAAAACTACAGGATGAAGGGGTCAGGTCTGACTAACAAAGAAGACAGGTGGATGGATCAAGAGTACCAAGACAACCAAGAGGATCAACATGGACATTCCACAATGGAGATAAGGAAAACTTAGAGTGAACCATAACATACACTACCGTTCAAAAGTTTGTGGTCACTTAGAAATTTCCTTGTTTTTGAAAAGCAAATTTTTTTGTCCATTAAAATAACATCAAATTGATCAGAAATACAGTGTAGACATTGTTAATGTTGTAAATGACTATTGTAGCTGGAAACGGCAGATTTTTTATGGAATATCTACATAGGCGTACAGAGGACCATTATCAGCAACCATCACTCCTGTGTTCCAATGGCACATTGTGTTAGCTAATCCAAGTTTATAATTTTAAAAGGCTAATTGATCATTAGAAAACCCTTTTGTAATTATGTTAGTACAGCTGAAAACTGTTGTTCTGATTAAAGAAGCAATAAAACTGGCATTCTTTAGACTAGTTGAGTATCTGGAGCATCAGCATTTATTTGTGGGTTCGATTACAGGCTCAAAATGTCCAGAAACAAAGTACTTTCTTCTGAAACTCGTCAGTCTACTCTTGTTCTGAGAAATGAAGGCTATTCCATGCGTGAAATTGCCAAGAAACTGAAGATCTCGTGCAACGCTGTGTACTTCTCCCTTCACAGAACAGCGCAAACTGTCTCTAACCAGAATAGAAAGAGGAGCGGGAGGCCCAGGTGCACGACTGAGCAAGAGAACAAGTACATTTGACTGTCTAGTTTGAGAAACAGACGCCTCACAAGTCCTCAACTGGCAGCTTCATTAATTAGTACCCGCAAAACACCAGTCTCAATGACAACAGTGAAGAGGCGACTCCGGGATGCTGGCCTTCTAGGCAGAGTTGCAAAGAAAAAGCCATATCTCAGACTGGCCAATAAAAATAAAAGATTAAGATGGGTAAAAGAACACAGACACTTGACAGAGAGAGATGGCTTTTTCTTTGCAACTCTGCCTAGCATCCCGGAGTCACCTTTTCACTGTTGACGTTGAGACTGGTGTTTTGCGGGTACTATTTAATGAAGCTGCCAGTTGAGTGACCCCAAACTTTTGAACGGTAGTGTATGTTATGGTTCACTCTTAGTTTTCCTTATCTCCATTGTGGAATGTCCATGTTGATCCTCTTGGTTGTCTTGCTCCTCTTGATCCATCCACCTGTCTTCTTTGTTAGTAAGGCCTGACCCCTTCATCCTGTAGTTTTTTCCTGTAATCTAATTTAATGACTGAAGATGCAGAATTTCTAATAGGGTATAACAGACTCGTTAGAACTTTGACCACACGCCCTCTAGACGTACTACATGCCCTCTATCAAATCAAAACTGGAATTTTTACTCAAAACAAAGTTTTTTTAAAGTATGCTAGACATTTATAGAATAAATCATACATAGTTTGATGTTTCTGTGACAAATGGTGAATTAGTTATTGATTTATACAGTTTTAAATATAATTTTATAGATTTTATGTATTTATATCAAATCAAAACTGGAATTTCTCCTCAAAACAAAGGTTGTAAAAGTATGCTAGACATTTATAGAAAATATCATACTTTGCTTGATGATTCTGTCATAATCAGTGAAAACGTTATTGATTTATATAGCTTTAAATGGCATTTTATAGATGTTAATGTATTTCTGTCAAATCAGAACTGGAATGTTTATTCAAATCAAAGGTTGTAAAAGTATACTAGACATTTATAGAAAAAAATCATACCTAGTTTGATGATTCTGTGACAAACGGTGAATTACTTATTGATTTATACTTCTTTAAATTACATTTTATAGATTTTATGTATTTCTATCAAATCAAAACTGGAATTTTTCAACGACAAAAAAAGGTTGTAAAAGTATGCTATACATTTATAGAATAAATCATACCTAGTTTGATGTTTCTGTGACAAACGGTGAATTAGTTATTGATTTTTACATGTGTAACGTTAAATGGCTTATGATGAATGTCCGAATGTGTGAATATAAAACCAACTTTACCTCGGTGTGGTCGAGTGGTGTTAGAAGAACAAAACAACGTTTGCTATGTAGCTAACTAAATCCTTTAATTTCGAAAGGTTAGCTGGCTATTAACAATGATATCATATCTACCATTTTTGCGAGGAACAGAGCGAATATTCTGGTCTCACACACCAAAACATTTAGTCTGAAATTAGCTCGCTAACTATCGTTATTTGTTGTGTTGATACTAGCTAGATGGCTAGCTAACGTTAGCTTGTTGGTGCATCACCCACCAACATGTAATTTTAACATGAGCGAAGAGTACAATACGATACATAATAATATATATTATCGCTATCAAATATAGTAGTCAGCTTTATTGTTCAATTAAATATACCTGTAACAATCGACTACGGATGTGTAGTTGCTTCAAGCTCTCTCGCGTGAATCACGACAACTGAACGTGATTTGGGGAAACATAACTATGATTGGCCAGTGGAATGATGTCATGGTTACCAAGGAACAGTAGCAGTGATGGGGTCTGTTCAGAAGAGTTCAACGTTGCAAAAACTTTCAAATAGAAATGTATTTCGTGGAACAGATATTTTATGTCTTGTAGAATTGGGCTGCAAGGTTCTAAACGTTTCACCTCATTGTATATACCTATACCTAAAGTATGTTCTGTGGAATTAACGCAATGTGAAAATGAAGTTAAGCAAAGACAGGTATTACTTCTTAGGGTACTTTGACGAAAAAAGATTGCAGTCAGATGTATATAACTGCAGTTAGAGTGCAGTATATCTGCCATTATTCTGCAATTGCTGCATTCAAAATACCATAGTCGACTACAGTTGCTGCACTTTTACTGCAGTTTCAACACTTCTATTTTTTTTGCAAAAGTAGGCATACTAGTGTTTTCTCTGAGGGGGTATCTGGTTGAGAATCACCTAGGCCTACTTTACTGTATTACATCTCTTCAAAATTCCTTCAAAAGCAAATTACTTCATCCCGTTGTAGCTATGTTTATTTATGTTTAGTAAACATTAGTTTATAATGCAGTAATAAGGCTGAGGGGCATCCCAATCAATGATCGTGCGGCGCGCAGGTCGATTGGAAGGTGGTCGGGGGCGGGGCCAATATACTGCTGCAGCTGTCCATGGTTGGGTTTGGTGGGTACGCGCGGTTCTCTGGGATGAAACCATAATCAGACACCGTTATTATATCTCTCTGGATCATTTCCATATACAGCGCATCAAAGCCGACTTCAAGAGGTAAGCATTGATGTGGATTGTTTATTTTTTAAACCTATTCTCCCTTGCCCTTGAAAATTACTGCTGATTTGAACGAGTCCTGTCTTGCATTTAGAGAAGGCCAGCAACAAACCAACATGGATGCTGCGCAGTGCTGCTGCTGATGCAGCTACATAGACTAATCGCTCCAAGCATCGCATTTAGGCTACAGATTCAAAAATAATCCTGAATATATATCATAATATTCTAGTTGTCCTTATAGCAAACGGACATTCCATGAATGATGATCATGTATTCCATTTATTTGAACAGCGTTATAGTGTACGGATTTTAACAGCCTCAGAGCTTACGGGTTTTGACATTTTGCAAAAGTCGATTTTTGTGACAATTTGTTGTTTGGTCAGTCATTAGTGTCATTGACTAAAAAATTGAATAGTTTGTCTGGAGGTTAAAGAAAGGGTATTTTACGGCTAGTGCGCCATCTCAATAAATCTAGCCTATCTATGGTCAGCTGCTTCCTTGGAAGTCAATAACGATTCTCCTCCCCAGGACCACATCACATAAAGTCTCACCATTTACACTAATTACTTGAAATGTAGGATCCAATTAATTACATTATTTGAGTTTACATCTTTTTTTATTCAGGGACAGGCCTATGATGGAAAATGCTCAAAATTAAGCATTTCGGCCTTAGCATCACTGCAGAAGGTCCTTGACGTTTTCTGAATGCTGTAGGCCCTTGGGGTTCTCTGAATGCTGTATGCCCTTGTGCAGTCTGAAGCTGTAGCATCTTGATGTTTGTGATTTGTCGTTAACTTCTTACAGATTTCCTATCAACAATCCAAACAATTGACAGTGAGAGAGTTGACAGAGTAGCTACTTTGAAAAGAGACCCCCGAAGGGTACACATTGCAATTAATATCAGTGATTTGTGTGAGACCTCAGTTCTCAATTAGACACTGAGTGACTGAGAATGACAACACTCATATCTCATGTAAGTGAATTTGTTATTGATTTAGTTATAGCTACAGGATCCTGACATTTGTAGGCCTATTCTAAGTAGAAACCCAATAGATATACAGTAAGAATATGTGACTAGGTTGTCTGATCTGTTGTCGAAAGGGAGAGGGCATCTAGGTTCACAGCGAGATGATTTACTTTACTCTTTCCTCTTACAGGGTAGGAACCCTGCTGAGAGTGCACCATTTTGGAGTGGCGGTAGGGATATAAGGTGTGCAATAGATTCCTGGAGTGTGGGAGTATTTAGTGAATTTGGGGCAGAACCACATATTTGTGAGAATGAAAAATACACTGCTTCAGTCAACACACAGGGTGCTATAGGCTGAATAATAGTGTAATGATGACTCATTGGTAAATAAACATGTGCAATTCTTCCTTTTCTATGTGTTCAGATTGTGAAGGACGTGAGGCATCATGGCAGCACAAGAACAGGCGAGGCAGCGCTCACTCTCCACCTCTGGTGAATCACTCTACATTGTGCTTGGCATTGACAAGCTAGCCACTCCCGACGATATCAAGAAATCCTACAGGTCAGTCAGAGAGGCGCAGCCACTTACTGTAGCAGTTATACTACAGTTTTTTCCAATTGCTAACACACTAAAATGACATGCACAGCACAATTATTTAAACTGACACACAGAGAGCAAAACCTCTTCTCAAGTCTCCAAAAGTCTAAACACATTTTCTGCTTCATACACATTTTGCAATTCAAAATGGCACTTTTTAAATGCACTGCACACAGTTCTCTGCATAAGACACAACAATCTGACATAAAGTCACATGTTTGCCATTTCAAAACACTGCCATTCAAAATGACACTACATGAGCTAATTGGCCAATACATGTGCCACCTGGCCAAACACCCCAATGGTTAATTGTTACCACTTCAATCAGGAAGTAAGCACTATGAAAAGACCACAGGTGAGCACCTTTTGTTTTACAACAACAATGGAAGCCATTGCAGAGAGAGGAAGAGGGAGGGTGAGAATGAGAGGGGGAGGAAGAGTGAGAGGTAGGGGTAGAGCTGGTAGAGGAGTTCATGGCCAAAGAAGACAACAACTTTCAAATGAAATCAGAGCAACCTTAGTTGATCATGTCATCAACCATGGGCTGACAATGCGAGAGGCTGGACAGAGAGTGCAGCCCAACTTGAGACGTTTTACTGTCGCCTGTGTCATCCGGACATTTAGACTGGAGTACAGGTATGTAACCAAAATTTCTTTCACACTATGTAGTACACCCCATGTCATAGTGTATCAGTTGGGTGACACCTGTTTACTTCATGAATGTCTGATGTCATACACTAACTGCACAAATTTCCTGTAGAATTTACTCTACTGTGGGGGATATATCTTTAGGCTGCATTGTCCAAGCCCTATATTTTAGTTTTTTTGTTTTTCTAAAGGACTGAGAGACGCAACCATGGTGGAGGAAGGGGCCAAATGTTCACCGGGGTACAGGAAGCTGCCATTGTAAACTTGGTTTTGGAAAATAATGAAATCAGATTATGAGAAATTCAAAGCCACATCATCCAAGACAACACCATATTCAACAACATTCAACGAGTCAGTCTGTCCATATTGGCTCGCATTCTCAAGCGAAACCAAATCAGAATGAAACAACTTTATAAGGTGCCGTTTGAGAGAAACTCTCAAAGAAACAAAGAGGTCAGACGAGCATATGTGGATGTAAGTACAATATTGACTGCAGTACACTACACGCAACATTGTTTCCCAGTGTACTGGATAACACCATATTGACTGCTTTTGTTCTTTGTTTTCAGGGAGTACTGGAAATGGATGCTCATGCAATCCCACATGAGTTCATCTTTATAGATGAGGCTGGGTTCAACCTAGCAAAGACCAGAAGAAGGGAGAAACGTCATTGGCCACAGAGCCGTTATAGATGTTCCTGGCCAACGTGGTGGGAACATCACAATGTGCGCTGCCATCTCCAATCCGCATGGTGTCCTCCACCGTCATGCCAACCTTGGACCATACAACACAGCCCATATTCTCACATTTCTGGACATACTCCACAACATTCTCATACCACCAGAGCGTATGAATGATGCAGACCATCAAAGAACCCGGTACGTTGTAGTATGGGACAACGTAAGCTTTCATCATGCAGCCCCAGTCCAAAACTGGTTTGCTGACCACCCACCATTTCTCGTGTAATACCTCCCACCATACTCACCATTTCTGAACCCCATAGAAGAGTTATTTTCGGCATGGCGGTGGAAGGTATACGACCGGCAGCCCTTTGTGCGCATGCCTCTTGTGCAGGCTATGGAAGAGGCATGTGATGAGATTGATGTGGGTGCGATTCAGGGATGGATAAGGGACTCAAGGCGCTTCTTCCCTCGATGTCTGGCAAGGGAAGATATTGCCTGTGATGTGGACGAGGCGTTGTGGCCAGACCCAGCTGTGCGGCAAGATGCTGCCTAATTATTTTTCTTGCCTCTTTTTTTCTGTATATTTTTTCTGCACATTTTTTCTGCAATTTTCTTTTTCAGTTTACTGTTTTTTTGTGAGCATATTTTTGTTCAGTCCAATGTAAATATATCTGCTGTGCATATGTTTTGCACGGACTTGTTTGGTGAAAAATAAAAAAATAAAATGTTTCAACAGCATGTGTGTGTATCTGCAAATATTTCTGTGCATCTGAAGAATTTTCTACAATTTGAACTATTTTAGTATTATGGCAAAGCATACTAAAGATGAGAGGGCTTTTCATTATGCCCAACAGTGTGTAGTTGGTTAGACAAAAATCTGGTAATATGAATGAAGTGTGTGCCATTTCGTGCAAACGTTTGATTTTGATAATGCTATATGTAGTTTTGGTTGCAGTGCTTCATTTTGCAGGATATATGAGGTATTTTGCCGTTTGGGTGTGTGGTTTTGTGAATTGTGTTAAGTATTTTGATAAAACCAGCCTAGTTTGCAAAATTGTGTTTTAGCAATTGGGAAAAACTGTAATACTCATCAATAAAAATATAGCCACATTATTTTCTAGAGTTGTGCCACATATAAATATAGTCTTATGTTTTGTTAATTGGTACTATCTGATTCTCACTCTTATGTGTTCTTAGAAAACTTGCATTGAAATTCCACCCTGATAAGAACCCAGATAACCCGGAAGCTTCTGACAAGTTTAAGGAGATCAACAATGCCCATGCCATTCTGAATGACCCCACCAAGCGGAACATCTATGACAAGTACGGCTCCCTGGGACTGTACGTGGCTGAGCAGTTTGGCGAGGAGAACGTGAACACCTACTTTGTCCTGTCCAGCTGGTGGGCTAAGGTGAGACTGCGAGGTGCCATAGGGAGGTGGGGGGGTCGACATGTAGAATTGACTTTGTGTTAAAGATTAAATGGCATATTTTATAACACAAACCCTGTAAAAACAAAACAAAGCCTCTCTAACACTGTTTTCCTTGATTGTTATTGTTTTATCTTCTTGCCACACTCTCTTGATCACTCTTACACCTCTCTCACACACTCACACACTGCCTTGTTTTCTCTCTGCAGGCCTTGTTTGTGTTCTGTGGCCTGGCCACTGGCTGCTACTTCTGCTGTTGCCTGTGTTGCTGCTGTAACTGCTGCTGTGGGAAGTGTAAACCGCGGCCTCCAGAGGGCCAGGAGCCTGACTTCTATGTGTCCCCTGAGGACCTGGAGGCCCAGATGCAGTCTGATGAGAGAGGTGAGATCGACTGCTTATTGTGTAAGAAACATGTTTCTGCATGAACACAAATCACTTCATCACTGACCATTGACTTGTTTCAATTGCATGGTCATTTACTATGGAGTGCCATCATTACTGACCATGTATATCTTACCTTGTGTGTGTGTGTGTGTGTGTGTGTGTCGCTCTCTCTCTGACAGAGGCTGGTGGTGAAGCAATCTTGGTGCAGCCATCAGCGACAGAGACCACCCAGTTGACGTCAGATGGTCACCATTCTACCTATCAGACCGACATGGGCTTCAACTAAACCCCACCCCTGTCCTGGCCTGTGGCGCTGCCTGCTACCCTGCTCCACCTTAAAAGGATGAACGAGAAGGGCAATCTGTTTAAACTTCACTAAGAGAGCCAAGTCCTGGAGAGGAGATGGAGGAGTGAGCGTGGCCCACATACAGAACTCTTTAAGATACACCTCCCCTTTCCACCCGCTCCAGAGTGGTCCACTCCCGCCTCAATGTAGGAAGAAAGAGAAAGAAAACGTTTGCTTCCCTTCCGTTTGTTCTTTCATATTCTTTGGCCTTTGACCTCACAATCCTCCAACCCCACAGTCCCCTATCCATATTTCATGTCATTGTGTAGCATGCACTGTTTTGAGATAAATAAATAATTGTCTTCATTTGGAAAAAAAATCATACTGTTGCTGCACATGTGAGTGTGATTCATTTGGGGCACAGTTTACTTTATGTTTTTGCTCACTGATAAGAGAGGTTCGGCTCAGGGAGGTTGTGGATAGTGAGGTGTTTCTGTTCATTGTCTTTGCTGCATGACGTCATCACTAAACATTCAAAATAGAGCTACACAATTCTCAGTTTAGAATTGCCATCAGCTGATGCCAGTTATAAACACATAGCTCCTTTCCTTTAGCCACTTAAACCCATAGATTTGGACTCCTGTTTACCTGTGTTTGTGCCCTTCCCATTGCATTGTGGTTATATTGTGCTGAGATCTGTGCGTGTAGAAGGGTGGAAAGGGAGGGCAGGGCACACAAGCTGCATTTTATGACAGCAATATCATGAAATACTGATGGTGACATTGCTTTCTTAACATTTGGTGGGTCTTGAATTTAATTGGTTTGGTTTGGTCTGTTCTTGTGTGAAGGAAGCATTGCTTTGTCCTGCCCCTAAAACCCGAATTGAATGCTTGTAATCTTGCCCCTGACTTCCCTGCATCGAAGAACTGACTAACACCAGAAGATAAATATCATACATAGGTTTGTTAACATATGTAGTCATGTATATTTTGTTTAGTTTTACTTGCCACTGTGCCACCCGCAGTCCCGTTGGATTGTTGGGATGTGACCCAGACATCTCTGAGCAACACTTCTCTGCACATTTGAGTGGTTGTTCTCAATATCCAGTTATTTTATGTTTTACCTGTGTGTAATTTTCTTGTGGTTCAGAGTGTTACCCCACACTGTCTAAGCCAAGGACCATGACCTGATCCAATTTAGAGGGGGACATATTTTCATTCCAAGCACTGTTAATTTATGTTTAGATGTGATGAAAAAGACTACTGTATGGGTGTAGGGAAAAGTTGGGAGCATTTGAAGAATATTATCATCTTGTTTTTTATAATTCTGTTGAAGGGAATTCAGAAGTGTTGTAATTGTCCAATGCTGTGTTCATTTCTTTTTACCATCATTGAATTTTGAGTGTCGATATTGGTACTTTCTTAGGTCATAAGTAATTTCATCAGTGGGCTAGCACTACCACAGGCAGCTCTTATCCTATAACCAGAATAGATTTATGTTTTTAATATAAATATATACAACTAAATATATGTAAAGTGTAACTAATGCATAACCTGCCATTATCATAATTTGTTTGTTTCATTAATGCCAATTATGTTTCAATGGTTTACAATGGATGTCTGAGCTCCTCTCATCTGCCCTCTGCTTTTGATGGTATGGTTGTTTGACATGTGTGGTCCTTTTACAGTGTTTGCTGTGCCCTCCTCAGAAACCGCCCCATAGATATACCTACCTGTTATCGCTTATTTATTGAGATGTTGGAAAATGCTAATTGTTAAATGAGCTGAATGCAATGTGAGTTCAAAAAACTACTGAACCAATGATCAGGAAATAGTTCCATAAAAATGTATCGATACAGACGACATAGTATATAGTATAATGATAGTGATATAGTAATTTTGTGAAATTCATTTTATTTAAGTTAACTTATTTTGTCATGTTTTGATGATGAACGGCTATAGTTATAAATGGTATGTTTTTTGTTGTTGATGTGGCCATTAAATTTTGCAACGCATGGTTTAATGGTTAAGGTCTGTTGTACATACACTTAAATATTACGTATAAATCTGGACCTTTATGTTGTAGCATGGTAATGTGTGTGTGAAAGAAAACAAAGTGGGTCATTGATCTGCTGTTGTTAAATAAATGTTCCTGAACATTTACTGTTGTTTTCTTTATCATTTCAATTCTCATGCTTCTACAAGTATGCTGCAAATATAATATTCTCGTAGGACTACCGGGACCTTCAAATAAACCTACACTAGAACATGAAAGGCGGCTTGGTGCATTAATTTTGCCAGTAGATGGAGACAGAGCCCGTGCTGTGGAATCCTCTGTTTCGCGCCCTCACTCATTTTACCACCTGATGGATATTTTCCCAAAGATCCAGCAGTCTGCACAGGTGCCAAAATTGCGTTTCCCGCATTAGCAGCAACGTTCTTACAACATGAATTGGGAAAGTAGCTTATACTGTAAAATAGCATCGATGATCAATGTGGCGCATCTTCTGTATACAAATACCTATTATTTGTTTACCTAACCGGAGCGCACTCCCCATTATCACACACTCTCACGTGCGGAAGATTAACTCTCATTCTCATAATTACAGGTTGCTTTTTCCTCTTGAATAAACAACATTACTTTTCCAATAAGACTACATTATAGTGTTTTCTTCGCTTTTCTGTAAATGGCTTAGGCATGTAAACCATTGCGTGAGACTGAATTTGAGCATAGAGAAGCATTTGAGAGATCTAGTATCGACGAGTAGGGATTGGACTCCATTTAGCAAGAGCAACGTTAGCTTGAACACGGAAAATACGTACCGGGTGAAACTTGAGTTTTTCATACGTCTGCTGATCATGAATAGGCAAGGTAAGTCGGTTGCATTTCATTTACTAAGTCTAGATTGTTCAATTGTTTAATTACCAACTGACATACTACTCAGAATCACGCGGGTAGATACAATACTTTATATTAGACTACCTAGCCTCTACTGCTATGCGTGATTGGCCACACGCAATGTTATTGTTAGATCTACAGGTAGCCATATAATTCCTTACCATGGACAGCGCACTGGGCGAAAATGAGTACAACGTACTGGGTCAACACAGTGGCTGCCCTACATGATGTAGCTACACATTTGTTCAGGACATTTTCAGCCTGTCCTTGACTAGACTACATGAATGTATTATTTACTTCATGAAGATGATTTACTTCATGAAGATGAACTGTATGTTTGAATGGCCAGTAGCTACTGTAATTAATGTCAACAACTGATCGAAAATGTATGCCCAAGCATCTATGGTTTGCATCTCAGACAGTAACATCTATACTCCTTTAAAAGGTTGCAGTGGGGGGAATGTTTCACCAAGGAACATTTCCATTGGAATATCAAGAAATGGTCTGACTAACGGTTTATCAGAGGAGGATGAGGATGATTTAAAGATGGAGCTAGCAAAGGTAATATTCCCTCTGTGTCTGTCCAACGTTGCCATTTTGTCCCATTCTTCATGTTGTCAAACATTGTCATACTCATGTATGATGAATGTGTCTCTTAGGATAATACTTTGTAAAGATTTGATTTAGCACCGTACCCAAATGAATGGAAAAAGACAAGTCATAGAATAATTTCCAATACAATTATTATTACCTCTGGTTCCTTGAAGGTAAACTTTTCTGTCATTTTGTTCTGCTCAGACAGAGGATGAGATGCAGACATTGCGGCAGGTGCTCTTGGCCAAAGAGAAATATGCGGTGGACATCAAGAGGCAGCTGGGTATGGGCCCCTTCAGTGAGATTAAACAGAACATGTCCAAAGGCTGGCATGAAGTCCAAACCTCCAACATGTAAGTACTTCCTGTGAGATGCCATCATGATGTCACGCTGTTTCAACCACCTATACACCATCACCACCACCAGAAAAATTTCTTAAAGTAACCTGAGGTATTAGAAAGAGCTTGACAATAGTACATCAGATATAGCATCAGAATAGTATCAGAATTGAAGGCATTCCAAAACTGTGAATAGATTTCAAACTAATGAAGAGCCTTTGCAAATGAACCAGGGAGGTTTTGACTCTGACCTAATGTGAGTAAAAGTTGGGCAAAGGTCAAACAACAACCATGCCTGCCAAAGCAGCTATTGTAGCTATTATTATTTCTGGCAGAATGTTGTGGGAAAGCATGCAACGTCAGCACCCTGTTTTAGCCTGATGTGATAGTTGCTGGGTACTCCTGAAAGGCACACTCATGTTTGGTACTTAGTGTTCTCCAAGATGGAGCCGTGATGATAATCTACCTCTATTTTTACAGATATCTGACCGCCTCAGCTACTCTGGAGGACATCAGCCAATCTAACGCGTGAGTGGTTACTATGTTTACATCCTTCATATGCATTATATACTATATGTTGATTTAACCAAGATGGGGTTTTCCGAAAGTGTTGTTGTTCTCACATGTCAACTAACAAGTAATATGTGGGGACAGCTGATGGGATTTTAAGGTCAACTAGGATCAGATGCCTGTTAATAGCCTGTCTAATAGCCTGTCTTAACACTGGCAGTAGCATTAACACAACAGGCTGGCCTGGCCAGGGAGGAAGCACTTCATTTGGTGAAAACAGAGGGGGTGGGGATATCTGGCTATATGCACTAGGACGGGGGTGAAGATGATGTACGAAAAATGTATGCACTCACTACTGTAAGTCACTCTGGATAAGAGCGTCTGCTAAATAACTAAAATGTAAATGTCCATCCATGTTCACTCCCTTTGTCCTGCTGCTGCTGTTTGCTACACGGAGCTCGTCACTGTGACGTTGTCTCAGAGATTTCCCTTTTTGTTGTTCCAATTCTAAATCTACTTTAAGGAATGGGAGGAGACACAAAAGTGGAATGTGAGGATGTGGTCGAAATACAAATATGAATAGAATACCACTTATTGGGTAATTGAACACAGTACCTCAGTGACATAGAGATTGTGAATTGCCCTTTTCAACAATAAAAGAAACTCCTGTCACTTCATATAGTCAACACTCTCTCCCTCTCTGTGTCTCTAGGTATAAGATGACCCATGACACTATTTCTCATGCAGGACAGATCAGCACTGCTGCCATGTCCACAATGGGTGTGGCCATCACAAAGAGACTGGGAGAAATGAGGTACCTTTCAGCCTTCCCTTGACTCTTTTATTATCCTCCCATACATCCTCCCATTCTTTCCATCTTCCTTTACCCCCTCTAAAACTCATCCGTCCACCATTGGGGCCACCCTTCATATTCGTAATCTCTTTTCTTAATCCGTTAAATTATCCATCCATCTTTTTAATCCAGCTAAATACTGTATATTCAGCTATTTTCATGCAGTTCATCTTCACAGGACACATTTGTTGAGGACAAAGGTTTCTTCTTTCGGACTTGTTTATGAATGCCAGGGAGAAAACAACAGCCTTAATCCAATCAGATCAGCCTGTCTTAGTTGGCAACAATATCTGTTTATCTACTGTACTGTTCCTACAAAGCCTTTAAATGGAGCCTGTGTAAAGGGTAGCTACCGATGTGATGCATTTTTGCTTTCCATTAATGGCAAGCACACACAAACACACACACACACACACACACACACACACACACACACACACACACACACACACACACACACACACACACACACACACACACACACACACACACACACACACACTCATACAGCGCACTGCCAATTTACACCTCCATGTGGCCTCTTGATTACTGTATCTGACCCATCTCTCTATCCCCATCTCTTTCCTGTGACGCTGCACACTTACCGGATAGAGCACTGCCTTTGCCAAGCCCACCTCGGTAAGGATAGTACGAGTGCCTTGGCCTCCAGCCTACTGCACCAGATTGTCTCACCTCTGAAGCTTTGTGATGATGAAACATCTTGATTTCGATGTGATGTATTCTCAAACTGTTGCATTAGCTTTAGCCTCGGGATCCAGGCTCCTCGGCCCTGCAATACTATATTACCTTAGACCTGAGTGAACTACCTAAACTAACTAACTAACTAGTTAACTATAACTAACTAACTACTGAGTGAAGTGTTGCATTCGTTTAGACCTGAGTGAACTGCTGATAGAAGCACGTTAATGTTGCTGACCTTTCACCCTTCACCTAATTAAGCTGCTACTGATATTATCTATTGTTCTTGCTGACATGCTGTACTATTGTAGGCCTGCCCTACTACATGCTGTACCGCTGTAGGCCTTCCCTACTACATGCTGTACTGCTGTAGACCTGCCCTACTACATGCTGTACTGCTGTAGACCTGCCCTACTACATGCTGTAGACCTGCTCTACTACATGCTGTACTGCTGTAGGTCTGCCCCACTACATGTTGTACTGCTGTAGACCTGCCCCACTACATGCTGTACTGCTGTAGGCCTACCCTACTACATGTTGTACTGCTGTAGGCCTGCCCTACTACATGCTGTACTGCTGTAGACCTGCCCTACTACATGCTGTACTGCTGTAGGCCTGCCCTACTACATGCTGCACTGCTCTTACTCATCTCTCTTTGTCTCTCTTTCTGCTCTCTGAAACACCAGCCCCTCCTTGGGCCACTCCATCAGTGTGCCTGCTATGAGTATGAGGTAAGACACTGGGCACGCCTGTTTCACTCTCTGACATCCCTGAAATTCTGCCCTACTACCACTTCCTGCAGTACCTCCATAGGCGGTGAATGACATTTGAATGATATTAACCTCGTCCCCAGGCTAATTGCGAACAGCGCTTGGGGAGGAAGACTCTGGTGAACGAGATTAGAATTACATTAATGCTGCAAGTAAAAAAAGTTTAATTTAAAGTTAAATTTAGTTTGATTTATCTTTCAGTGAATCGTTTAACCTGAAATGGTACTGTACCTCAAAGTGATTTCCATTGTTTTAGAGATCATTCTTTCTGCCTTAGACATTCCAATACATTCAAGTCCTTTGAAGACATGGTGGGAAGCGTGAAGGTTAGTGTCTGTGTTCTCTCACAATCACAAACAAACACAAAGAACAGAAAATATTGTATTGTCTCGTCTTTGATATTCAATTCCTCATCTCTCTACTGTTTCCTGTCTCTCACATAGAACAAGGTGTCCGGGAGTCGAGGGAATGACGGAAATGTCTCTGGGTTTGGCAGAAGCCCATCTCAGAACAGTGGTTCCTTCTAACATAATCCACCTAATTTTCCATCTGTAATCTTATTACAGTATACTCCCTTAATCACTTTCACCTGATGTCATTGTCCACACTATCCCATCAGACATTAAACATTTGTAGGATGTTGATGAATGAATAAATTACCAAATACAGTTTCTATGGATTCCATGTGGGCTATGCAGAGATATTTAACTTTTTTGTTGATGTTGGAGTGGGGTGGGAGAGATTTAAAATGTCATACTGTGAATTGAATGTCATCAAGGTACAAATGTTTTTCTACAATTTTATAGGATGTAGCTTCACTTTTGAGATAGGAGTAATGCATTTTGTATAGCTTTGTCAGTGTTGGTTCCAACCATTCATTAATTTAAAATGGTAAATAGTATTTCCAATATCCAGCTATTTATATTGTCCTGTTGATTGAAGGAAAATATTACTGTTAGCTTATATCCTGCTACTGCATTCTAAGAACATAACAATCCCAAATGTACAGTGAAGTATTTTTGTACTTTGAGAATTTTTTATTAAAACGTATTATATGTGGTCTGGTCTCATGTGTAATGATTTTGGATAACATAACTTACGGTTAGCATAACGAGATACATAAACATGATTATTGCTGTTTCACATTGACAGTCATTTTTGTCAAAGAAAAATGTGTTCCCTGACCGGGAATCGAACCCGGGCCGCGGCGGTGAGAGCGCCGAATCCTAACCACTAGACCACCAGGGAAGGTTAAAATAATTGATTACAATATAGTTTTTAACCTTGAAAATCCGAAGATATTATACAGTTCTTTTAGGAACAATTGTTACACTTGTCTGATTCCAAACAACTTACAAACACTGAAAATAATAAATTCTGATAATGACATCATGGCATATGTTCTGCTAGAGTTATGATTCATTCCTAAATGCGAAATTCCACGCCATAGCTAGAAAACCAAATTAAAACAATGAATCAGAACATTCACTGGGTTAAAGTTCGCTGACTTATAATCAGTTCTTCGTGTTGTTTATTGTTTCCACAGAATTGACGTGGCAAGGGCATTGCAACCAAATGATTGTGATTTCATTGATTGCAACGCATGTTTGTGCTTGCCTTGCCTTGCCTAGTGCAAACGCTGTATAAAAGTGCCCTGTCCACGCCCATGAGCAGCTCGTCCAGTAGGCGTCATATTCTGCACTGTATAAAGCTACCTGCCTTTCGCTCTTCAGTAGCCTGCCTATTCCTACAATAACGACACCATAAAGACCTTGAAGGGTCCTTTCAGAGAATATACCCACAAATGGGCAATAATAGTCCTTTAGTGTAATTCACTGATCTTTGCCAACCGACCCTCATCCTCAATCCTTTGTTGTTTTTCAGCATCACCAAACGCCAAGTAAAAAGGTAAGATTGATTTGATTGCTTTTAGATTAAGGCAAACAATATGGGCCTCTGACTATGCCATCTTCAATGTCAATTGTATAACCTATATTTTCTAATAATGGACAATGTATTTCCAATCCTATATATTAACCTATTAAAGAAAGAGCTATGGTACTAAATGATATTGTATTTATTGTCCTGGCACAAATCATTACAAATTCACATTTCACATTGTCTTTAATAATGTAATAGGTATGTGGTATGTGGATTTTGACTGCTGATGTTTTAGTCTCTTTGCATCTACATTTTATCTGGATAGTCTGTTGTTTATTATGCACCTGCCAGTGCCACTGTCATTTATTGTACTGCACATGAGGTTATATTGTATTGGTCCCCTGCTGGCATTGTCTTTGCTCCCTAGGATCCTTGGGACCTCCCTACTCTAAACCCTAACCCTTACCCTAACCTTAACCATAACCTAACCTTAACAATATACACACATAAAAAAATATCAGAATGAGCAATGTCAGAGTCCGGAATATAAATATATATGTATATACAGTTTGGACAGTACATGAATATAAAAGGTGTGTACAGCAGTAGTTATAAAGGTTGAGCCTTGACTAGAATACAGTAAAACAGTATGAATATAATGTGTAATGCGGATGCATATTCACACACATCTAATGTGCCCCACAGCAGTAAACATTTATTTAAACTTTATTTTTCCACTGTGTGAAGGGAATTGGTTTATCCTTGAGATGTTTTATTTGCAACTGCCTATGTAGCACAGACGAGAATTAGGCTGGCAATCCCCAGCCATCTGGACAAGAGCTTCTGTCCTGTTTGGACCGGTTCGGACATGATAGAACTGACTTAGCATCGAACATGTAATCATGAGGTTGCTTCTCAGTAAACTATTCACTTTTGCTTATAGTAATGTAGTTTGGTTGGGGAGTAAAATCACATTTTTGGCATGTTTCATTCCACTGCAGTGTTTGAGATGTCAGTGTGAGTGATTACCACAGTTGAACTGTTGGCAACCTTTCTCTTAGAAAAAGGTTTTTGATTCCTGTATAGTCCTGCTTACCGCTATATTCTGTTTTTCGAGTGGCTTAGTCAGTACCTTAGAGGTCCTGTAGCGGCTAGCCCCAGTGTTGAGCCCTGCCACGCACCTAGCCGGTACACAGCACTCTGTTTCCTGGCTAGGTTCCCGGAAGTTGGGACATTATACCTGCAAACCCCAGCCCCGCACTGTCCAGTTATTTTCAGAACATGGTGTTGAAATCAGACTCTCAACTGTTGACCTCTCTAAGCCAACATTGAGACCTGCCTATAATAGGCTAATGATATGCTTCTGTTAATGGATGATGCTAGTAATCATGAAATAGGTCGTCAATTTGCACAAAGGCTTTTGCACAGCTTTTTGTCTATGTTCAGGATGTTGTGTTATGGCACATTCAGTGAGATCTCATCCCAGTATCACTTGCCTCTACTTGCAAGGTTCCTGTTTCCACACTCGTAATAACCCATTCTTCTCTCTCTCCTTTCCTCTCTCTCCCTAAGGTTTCCCATCTTCCATCTTTGAGCGTTTTTGAAGGAAAGGTTGAAGAAAATGGCAGCAATTCCATCTACCGGCTCTCTCATCGCCACCCATGATTACTACAGAAGGCGCATAGGATCCACCTCTAGCAACAGCTCTTGTGGCAGTTCTGAGTACGCTGGCGAAGTCATTCCACACCCCCCAGGTACAGATGATCAGATAACTGCAACGGTGCCTCTGAAATGGCACCCTATTCTCTATATAGTGCACTACCAAGGGCCCTGGTCAAATGTAGTGCACTATGTAAGGAAAAGGGTGCCATTTCAGACAACTCTCACTCTAACAAATGCCTTTAATTAGGAACATATCCTATATCTCTCTGTGCAACTTGATCTGACCAGGTTCCTAATCTTCCTTTTGTATTATTTTTCTTAGGTCTGCAGAGACAGGACTCTGGTCACTGGTGGTCTTCTTTCTTCTTTGCAAACAAACAGAACCAGCCTGGCAGCATGGTTGGATCTGAACAGAAGTGAGTTCACTAACCTAAGAGTCACATAAATTAATCAAATCCATGCATGGTTTAAATGTTGTGCTTGATTTCTCCTTTCTTTGTAAAATGTCTAATTTTGAGTAACCAGTTGTTAGGCCTAATTGTAGCCATGTACCTCTGTCTAAACAATATTTCCCTCTTGTTGCAGGAGTGGAACATACACGGTGAACAACGGTCGGGTGACTTGTATTGCCAGGGAGATGGTGTTGAAGAGGCAGCTCAGTGAAAGCAGCGACTCTGGGAAGATGGAACATGGGAGCCCACCACCCTCCTAATTCCTTCTCCTCAACACCCAACATCCCACTCCTCACCACCCCATGGAGATGGAGGCAGCGGAGACTACTTTTTTTTACCTTTTAGTGATGGAGGCTGCTTTTCCTCCCTCTTTGTTTATAAGTAATATATTCTATCTTTTTATAATTAAAGACTAAAAAAGACAAACAAATTTTTTTCCCCCCCAGTGTCTGTCTGATATGCTTTTTGCTGTTAAATAAATCAAAGTATTTAATACTTTTTTCTTGAATTGTATAAGTCCCTAAATATTTTATTTTATATATTTTTTGTTAATATTTTTGTTTATATAAACTTTACACACAGAAAAGATTAGGGCAGAAATTGCTCTCTAGTTATTTCACCTGATTAGCCTAGTTAGTGAGAAAGTGTAGTTTATAATAACTTACTTTCTATAACAAGCGTGAATATTCCTATAACTCATAGCCACTATATTGAACATGTGAAGTGTCCATGGCTCTGATGAAAGGGGATAGACAGACTTTAGAAGGAGCAGTTCTGGCATCCACAATATGTAACCCGATAACAATCCTGAGAACTCCATTGTCAGGTTTGTTCATGTCATTACTGATGTGTAGAATCTGTATTACAACATGCTGCTAGCCAGTGTTGATGTACTTGCTGAATGGAATTAACACGGTTAGGCTGCAATGTGATTAGCAACAGCTAATTGATAAAGACGATGGCTTATATAATACATTACACCTGTTCTGTTCTGAAATATAGATCAACCACCTGTGGAACATTCTGCGTTATTGCAGTCATTAACATTGTTTCGCACAACCTCTTGGGGATAAAAGTGAATGTCAACTATATTTTTGATACAGTCTTTCTATGATCTCAACATATTGGCATGGTGGAGTCAACACCTAGTTATATCAACAAGGATCCGATAAAATACACTTTCAGGATTGTTCATTAAAGCATGGAGTTAATGGGAAGAGTTTACTAGTTTTACACTGACTGAAGTCATCAACAATGTTTACTCCAGTTACTGTAGTTAACCATTTAATTGAACCTACTGTATAGTTATACAAGTTATTCTCATTGAGATAAAATCTATTTAGCAAAAGAGACCTGTAGACATGGCTCTTACATACAGTGTCACACCCTGACCTCTTTTTATGTCTCTATTTGGTTTGGTCAGGGTGTGATTTGGGGTGGGCATTCTATGTTTTTGTTTTCTATGATTTTGTATTTCTATGTTTTGGCCGGGTATGGTTCTCAATCAGGGACAGCTGTCTATCGTTGTCTCTGATTGGGAACCATACTTAGGTAGCCCTTTTCCCTCCTTTCTTTGTGGGAAGTTAACGTTGTTTGTGGCACTTAGCCTTAAGCTTCACGGTTGTTTTGTATTGTTTATTGTTTTTGTCGGCATCATCCTAATAAAAAGGAATATGTATGCTCACCACGCTGCACCTTGGTCCAGTTCTTTTGACGGCCGTGACATACAGGCTACATATAGTTGAAGTCAGAAGTTTACATACACTTTAGCCAAATACATTTAAACTCAGTTTTTTACAGTTCCTGACATTTAATCCTAGTAAAAATTCCATGTCTTAGGTCAGTTAGGATCACCACTTTATTTTAAGAATGTGATATGTCAGAATAATAGTAGACAATGATTTATTTCAGCTTTTATTTATTTCATCACATTCCCAGTGGGTCAGAAGTTTACATACACTCAATTCGTTTTTGGTAGCATTGCCTTTAAATTGTTTAACTTGGGTCAAACGTTTCGGGTAGGCTTCCACAAGCTTCCCACAATAAGTTGGGTAAATTTTGGCCCATTCCTCCTGACAGAGCTGGTGTAACTGAGTCAGGTTTGTAGGCCTCCTTGCTCGCACACGTTTTTTCAGTTCTGCCCACAAATTCTCTATAGGATTGAGGTCAGGGTTTTGTGATGGCCACTCCAATACCTTGACTTTGTTGTCCTTAAGACATTTTGCCACCTCTTTGGAAGTATGCTTGGGGTCATTGTCCATTTGGAAGACCCATTTGCGACCAAGCTTGAACTTCCTGACTGATGTCTTGAGATGTTGCTTCAATATATCCACATAATTTCCCCCCCTCATGATGCCATCTATTTTGTGAAGTGCACCAGTCCCTCCTGCAGCAAAGCACCCCCACAACATGATTCTACCACCCCCGTGCTTCACGGTTGGGATGGTGTTCTCCGGCTTGCAAGCATCCCCCTTTTTCCTCCAAACATCACAATGGTCATTATGGCCAAACAGTTATATTTTTGTTTCATGAGACCAGAGGACATTTCTCCAAAAAGTACGATCTTTGTCCCCATGTGCAGTTGCAAACCGTAGTCTGGCTTTTTATGGCGGTTATGGAACAGTGGCTTCTTCCTTGCTGAGCGGCCTTTCAGGTTATGTCGATATAGGACTCGTTTTACTGTGGATATAGACACATTTGTACCTGTTTCCTCCAGCATCTTCACAAGGTCCTTTGCTGTTGTTCTGGGATTGATTTGCACTTTCGCACCAAAGTACGTTCATCTCTAGGAGACAGAACGCGTCTCCTTCCTGAGCGGTATGACGGCTGCGTGGTCCCATGGTGTTTATACTTGCGTACTATTGTTTGTACAGATGCACGTAGTACCTTCAGGCGATTGGAAATTGCTCCCAAGGATGAACCAGACTTGTGGAGGTCTACAATTTTTTTTCTGAGGTCTTGGCTGATTTCTTTTTTGATTTTCCCATGATGTCAAGCAAAGAGACACTGAGTTTGAAGGTAGGCCTTGAAATACATCCACAGGTACACCAACGATTGACTCAAATTATATCAATTAGCCTATCAGAAGCTTCTAAAGCCATGACATCATTTTCTGGAATTTTTCAAGCTGATTAAAGGCACAGTCAACTTAGTATATGTAAACTTCTGGCCAACTGGAATTGTGATACAATGAATTATAAGTGAAATAATCTGTCTGTAACCAATTGTTGGAAAAATGACTTGTGTCATGCACAAAGTAGATGTCCTAACCGACTTACCAAAACTATAGTTTGTTAACAAGAAATTTGTGGAGTGGTTGAAAAACGAGTTTTGACGACTCCAACCTAAACTTCGGACTTCAACTGTACGTACATGTTACATGTTGTGACATAGCCTACAGTACATGTTGTGACATAGCCTACAGTACATGTTGTGATGCACAGTGTGATATGTATAGCACCAAATAGTTATTGCGGTCGCTTAAGCGTTTCATTTATGCATGGAAGATATTCTGTGCGCATGCACAATACACTTTCACGTTCTTGCCATGCTGACAGATCTGTAACTGGAGAGGAATCAACAATCTGTCAACATCGGAGTTGATAGAGCAGGTGCATGTGTCTTGAACCAGGCTAACCAAACACCAAATCGGTGTAAAAATATCTACAATCTCCAAAAAACAGTAGTTGTTTTGTTTTGCAGACTGACCGTGAAACTAAACAGAAAAAAATAAGGTTTGAGAAGCCACTGTACAACCGGGAGAGCTTTAAGAACAGAATCTTGAACTTATCTTACTCAGCCACTGGAACATAGGAAATGAACATAACAGGCCAGAAAAACGGTAGGAGCAATCCTTATTAACAGTTTAAAACGGGTTCAAACAAAACAATAACCTGGAACAAAACTAAACATGTGACTGACAAAGATTGTTCAGAGCACCTGACCTGTGTCAATGTGTGATTTAAAGATTAAGCACCTAAATACCATTGCCTCAACAAACACCATAACCTTCAACAAATACACTCAACGCCCCCTCCTCCCCCCTGCCCTCCCTGTTGCTATTCCTGACTTAGCATTTCTAATTATATTCCAGTCTCTAAATCTGTCACACCTACAGACATGGGAATCTCGCATCCAGCACACGCATGGTCCGAGCATGCGCTGTGACTGGCACTCCTTATTTTACCTCAGAGGACAGAGGATATTGTAGGTTACCCTGCTCAAAGTTTAGGGGAGCACAGTATGTGAGAAAGAGAGAGGGGGGGGGTCGAGAGATAGAGAGACACAAATATCACTTTCACTACCGTATGAAAGGGCGAGAGGTAAAGACAAACAGACAGAGAAACAGACATTACGTAAAGTGGGTAAGAGGTGAGTGGGTTCAGATATCATTTTTATATGTGGTCTCAGGTTGGGCCTTGTGTGGCAGCAGGCCCGGTAGTCCCGGATAGACAGTCCCTCATCATGGGCTCAGTGATATAAGGGGAATCTGGGGCAAACCTATAGCAGCTGCCTGGCCGAGTCTGAGCTGTGACTCACTAGATCTACTGAGCTAGAATGCAGCCTCCAAACTTTCACAGTAGAGTTGGGAGGTGGAGGAATGGAGGGGATGTGGGATGACGGGGTTCTCCACATCACACAGAATATTACAGTAACATGGAGTCTATTAGGCGTGGGACACAGAGTTAATATTACTCTGGTTGGGTGTTTTTTGTATTTTGTATTAATTATTTGTGTACTTGTTTGACATTTTACTGCATATTTAGAAGCTAGTAACATAAGCATTTTGCTACACCCGCTATAATATCTGCTAAACTGTGTATGTAACAAATAAATGTTGATATGATTTGTTAGGGTTAGGTTTAAGGTTGAGGGTTAAAGTTGAACTGGGATGTAGACATGAAGCTAGGGTTAGAGTTAGGGTTGAGATTAGTGTTAGGTTGAACTGGGATGTAGACATGAAGCTAGGGTTAGACTTAGACTTGAGGTTAGTGTTAGGGTTGAACTGGGATGTGGAGACGAAGCTAGGGTTAGAGTTAGGGTTGAGATTAGTGTTAGGTTGAACTGGGATGTAGACATGAAGCTAGGGTTAGACTTAGACTTGAGGTTAGTGTTAGGGTTGAACTGGGATGTGGAGACGAAGCTAGGGTTAGAGTTAGGGTTGAGATTAGTGTTAGGTTGAACTGGGATGTAGACATGAAGCTAGGGTTAGACTTAGACTTGAGGTTAGTGTTAGGGTTGAACTGTGATGTGGAGACGAAGCTAGGGTTAGAGTTAGGGTTGAGGTTAGTGTTAGGATGGAACTGGGATGTGGACATGAAGCTAGGGTAGGGGTTAGGGTTAGGTTTAAGGCTAAAGCTAAGGCCAAGGTCAGGATGTTCTCCCCTTTAACCCTTTAAACAGAATAAACCAGTAACCTATAAGTATTATGAGTGGGAAAGAACACATTGTTTGTATCACTGTCTCAGTTGGTTTGTGGCTAGGGCCACCAATCTCTGAACGCAGGGAGAATGTGTACACACTGGGATCATGTATTGAGTATTTGCACATGTCCCAATGTGAAATTTCAACATAAACACAGAGATCCCGGAAGTGATTGATGATTGATAAGCTCAGTTACGTCTTTACGCAACAACAACAGAGGGCTCCTGGCAGTAAACTAACACTCAGGTCACCTCCACATGTTTCTGGGAAACTCAGAAGCATAAAGTGATAAAGAATAAACTCTGGAGAATAAGTTGTGTAATACAAATAGTAAGTTAGTGTTATAATGCTATAATAATATGTTTCTAAGAATATGTTTCTAAGAATATGTTTATAAGAATACTGTTATGATTCAGTTATAACGCAACCCCAATCAGCATCAGAGGTCTGATAAATTGCTGCATGTGAAACATGGTAGAGGGAAATCCAGCCCATGCTTCTGGTACCTTCTCGGCAGGTCAAGACAGGACTAAGTTCTCCCTCCAACTGGATGCTTGGTCCATTTCCGTGCCCTGATTGTGAAATTGCTTTTGCTTTTTGATCCTAGCCAGACATGTAACCGTAGGCAGCCAGAAACATGTAACCTATTCGTTCAAAACCTCTACTCAGTCGCCATTAAATGTAAATATAATTGTCCCTAGAATTTCTGAGCAAACAGCTGGAGGCAGGGCTTTCTCCTATAGAGCTCAATTTTTATGGAATGGTCTGCCTACCCATGTGAGATGCAGACTCGGTCTCAACCTTTAAGTCTTTACTGAAGACTCATCTCTTCAGTTGGTCATATGATTGAGTGTAGTCTGGCCCAGGAGTGTGAAGGTGAACGGAAAGGCTCTGGAGCAATGAACCGCCCTTGCTGTCTCTGCCTGGCCGGTTCCCCTCTCTCCACTGGGATTCTCTGCCTCTAACCCTATTACAGGGGCTGAGTCACTGGCTTACTGGTGCTCTTCCATGCCGTCCCTAGGAGGGGTGCGTCACTTGAGTGGGTTGAGTCACTGACGTGATCTTCCTGTCTGGGTTGGCGCCCCCCCTTGGGTTGTGCCGTGGCGGAGATCTTTGTGGGCTATACTCGGCCTTGTCTCAGGATGGTAAGTTGGTGGTTGAAGATATCCCTCTAGTGGTGTGGGGGCTGTGCTTTGGAAAAGTGGGTGGGGTTATATCCTGCCTGTTTGGCCCTGTCCGGGTATCATCGGATGGTGCCACACTGTCTCCTGACCCCTCCTGTCTCAGCCTCCAGTATTTATGCTGCAGTAGTTTATGTGTCGGGGGGCTAGGGTCAGTCTGTTATATCTGGAGTACTTCTCCTGTCTTATCCGGTGTACTGTGTGAATTTAAGTATGCTCTCTCTAATTCTCTCTCTCTCTCTTTCTTTCTCTCTCTCGGAGGACCTGAGCCCTAGGACCATGCCTCAGGACTACCTGGCATGATGACTTCTTGCTGTCCCCAGTCCACCTGGCCGTGCTGCTGCTCCAGTTTCAACTGTTCTGCCTGCGGCTATGGAACCCTGACCTGTTCACCGGACGTGCTACCTGTCCCAGACCTGCTGTTTTCAACTCTCTAGAGACAGCAGGAGCGGTTGAGATACTCTTAATGATCGGCTATGAAAAGCCAACTGACATTTACTCCTGAGGTGCTGACTTGTTGCACTCTCGACAACTACTGTGATTACTATTATTTGACCATGCTGGTCATTTATGAACATTTGAACATCTTGGCCATGTTCTGTTATAATCTCCACCCGGCACAGCCAGAAGAGGACTGGCCACCCCTCATAGCCTGGTTCCTCTCTAGGTTTCTTCCTAGGTTTTGGCCTTTCTAGGGAGTTTTTCCTAGCCACCGTGCTTCTACACCTGCATTGCTTGCTGTTTGGGGTTTTAGGCTGGGTTTCTGTACAGCACTTTGAGATATCAGCTGATGTAAGAAGGGCTATATAAATACATTTGATTTGATTTGAAATACTTATTTTATTAGGCCATTGCTCAGGACCCCATTTGAACTGAAGAGGCCTGTGAAATGAAGTAATTTTCTAATTTAAATGAAGGATTGCATTTTAGGGAAATAGTATTGACATTTCTTCACATGATTTCTTCACATGATGCAGAATACTCTCAGTTCTTTGGAATGGATACACCTGATAATAACTTTACGCACACTAACTTAGTCAATTGCAAAGAGATTGTCCACTTGGACTGAGGTAATTCACTCAAACACACAGGCTATTAGCAGATGCTGTATGTATGGGCACACTTAAAGCATCTGTGAAGCTCAAAAAAATCGCACAAATCTGCAGTCAGTGCTGTTACTGTCAATTGGCCATTGTTCTATGCTGCGCCCTCGTGGCTGTTATTGGTTTGCTGAAGTTTAAATGGACTGGACTTTCAGTCTCCCTGCTGCTGCATTCTGTCTCGTTGCTGAACTCCTGTGGACTTAGGCTGTCACTACGGTTCTTTGCATAGTGGTACACGGTCAGAAGACCTTCCCCAAAGCAGAGAGACATTTACTCTGTTCCCTCGTTCTCAGGTGTTGTTTGATGTTTTGCATCTTATGACATCATCATTCTACTGGCTTCCAGAGCTGGATGGACTGGAAATGCTGCATAATTATCTCTACACGACAGATTAAGTATACACATTTTAAACGTATTTGAGGCCTTGGAAGGAGACAGTGAATAGTTATGTACTTCAACTCATTTTTTAAAAAGTGATTGGCAAGGCAAAGGTAAATGTGACAGAGTATGGACAAATCTTTATAACTGTGTTGGAGTCAGTGGATATAGGCACATTCAGGAGGTGCAGCAGCTCAGATAGTGACATCGAAAAGTATTATGTACAGCTGCATCCGTAACCTGGTCATTCTGTAGTTATTATATACAGTATCTATATAAAGAGAATGAAGGCCTCACCATGGCAACAGAGCACATCTATCCACAAGGTTAATCCATCTTTCCAACTCTATCTCTCCATATCTGTCTCTCCATCTCTCTCAAACATTGTCTGCACTACATTCCCAATCCAAGAAATTAATCAAAGTAGCCAAGTTTCAGTTTTATTCAGTTACTGACATCTCTGAAGAGAAGCTTGCAATTCTGCTGTTGGTAACCAACATTTTTTACCGTAGCGTTGACGTTACACTGAAAAAGCGCTATTTCAAAACAAGAACAAGTCCCTCATCATTAGTGATATGTAAGAGGCAGAGAACATCCTGCCTGGGCGGCATTGCATGAAACAAACAGATGAAAATGTTTCTGCCTTTTCTTTTGTCTTTTTAGTCGCTTCACATATATTAATTCATATTTATACCTATAAACACTTTTCAAAAAAATCTAAATATTCAGTCACATGTACTGGAAAAAGCTCCACTTTTAAATCACAATGATAAATGTACAAAACAATGATAAACGTTTCATATAAATGTTATGGTAACAGGTAGAGAGACTTTACTGTCATCAGTAAATATCATAATGGAACAAAAATAAACTCAGAGATTCAGCGTTTCCTGAGGTTCTTGTGTTTCCCCTTGAGGACCAGGAGAGGGGAATGGCTTTTACATCACATCACTGAGGAGCTGTTACGAGAGGTCAAAGTGTACCTTATAACAACCAGGGAATGTGATCACAATAGAATCATCATAGAATGAGTGGCTACCATTGCGTTTGAACTACTGTAATCCTCCTACCGTTATATTATGTTGCTCAGTGATTGAGTTACATGCTAATGATCCTTTTGACTTCACCCGCCAGAAGCTTGTTAAAACACGGCTATTCAGAAGGGAAAAGGTGGCTGGGTTATCTGCAATCGTTCAATAGGAATCTGTGTATCATTATGCTACTGATAAATCTGACAGAGGTAGGCTATTCATGGTGCACTTTGAACTGGCATGACGCTCACTCTCACTCCTGAATCCCTAAAGAGTCTGATGCTATCAGCCATCACCAGATACCAACCCCAACCTGGTTGTCTTAGTCTAGCCTCACTTCGACCATGTGAATGTCATCTGACCACCTTTCAAAGCAGTCACATCTGTCTGCATTTGATATAATGCACTAAAGAAATGTCTGAGCAAATATAAACAGGAAGGGTAGGTGAGAAAATATCATGGACAAAAATGTAAAGTATTTGGAAAAATCTGTACATGTAAACATCACACTTTCACTGAGTCCAAAAAAACAGAAATAAAAAATACAAAGCTTCACATTGGTATACAGTACATTACAACCCCCTGCACAGAACTACAGTCTCTGGCCAATGCAAGAGAAGTAACAAGTAAAATAATATCAAGAACAATAGAAGTTTTACAGAGCACCACCAACTGTTAAAACAGGCAAGGGTTGAACTTGAAACCACATACATTTTCTGGAACCGTGCTGTACACCACAGAAAAATTATTTAGGTTTAAAATGTTTCTTTTACAACCTTTTGTACAGCTATACATATATCTGACCACATCAGCAATCCACAAGTTACTAGGGCTTTTACGCTACATTTTTATAAAACATCTATACATTAAATTGTCCTGCCAATGCAACGAGAAATCCACTGGAATAAAATATGTCTACAAATGGTTGCGTTTCATTGGTCACAGTAACTGCAGCACACACATGAAATGTAGCTTGTAGTCTTAAGACAAATTAAGAAGAGACCCTTTTCTGGACACACAAAGAAAAGTGATGCGTTAGAAACGTGAATTTAGATCAACCCGGCATCAATAACATAATGTGTATCTGCATTGTGATATGTTGTTGTCTCACCTAGCTATCTTAAGATGAATGCACTAATTGTAAGTCGTTCTGGATAAGAGCGTCTGCTAAATGACTAAAATGTAAATTTAAGTGTAGATGGCAGTTTACTGATGGCTGTTGGAGCTTATGGCTGGCCAAAAGTAAAATAGGGGCAAGGTGAAGGAGACATGGAAGACATTTGAGTGTATCAGGACAGAGCCCTACCCACTGAGCACAGATGTCAATTCAACGTCTATTCCACATTGGTTCAATGTAATTTCATTGAAATGACATGGAAACAACATTGATTCAGCCAGTGTGTCCCCCAGCGGGTACACTCTTAGAAAAAAGGGTTCTAAAATGGTTCTTCGGCTGTCCCCATAGGAGAAACTTTTTTGATTCCAGGTAGAACTTTTTGGGGTTCCATGTAGAAACCTCTGGGGAAAAGGTTCTACATAGAACCCGGGTTCTACCCTGGAACCACAAATTATTCTTCAAAGGATTCTCGTACAGTATGTTCTAGATAGCTATACCTACACTCTTTGGAAAAAAGGTGCTATCAAGTTGATTAATCCAAATGAGTCTATTCAAATTAACTTTTTAAATGCATTCAAATGTGTACACACGCCTGAGCCCCCATGATTTTTCAAAATAACAGTTTCTAAAGCCTGACTAGTCTAGCTAAAATAAAATGTCTGAAGTCTGATGCGTGCAAAATATAATTCTCTTTTAAAACAGTCTTTTCTTGTGTTGCTAGTAAAAATTCAGATTGAAGTTATTTAGTTAAGACTGTGAGATTGGCTGATTCTTGCATGAGCCTTGCCATGTACTTTAAAACCCAATATTGTGCATTTTAATAATGATTTCCACAATAAGTTATCCATAAGATGATCAGTTTAGTGGACAAAAATCATGTACATTTAAATCAATACAGACATCCAAACTAAAAAGTTAAACACACACTCAGATCAGCTCTGATCATAGACCACCATGATCAACCCATTGTCAGGCATGAGTATCTTAAATATGTAAATTGAATATGTGAATCAAGTATGATTGTTCTGTAACAATGTCCGGTTACAAATATATACCATGTAATTTTATCCTGAGCTGTAAAGTGCTTCCAAACTTGCAATAGATTATACATTTGAAATATGATAAAGAAGTCAAATTTTGTCATGGATGGTGACCATAAATAAATTACAGATTATTTTGTGTATGTCATTTTAGACTGACCTGTTCTTGGAATGATCATCATCACAGCAATGTAGTAGATATGTGCTGCTGACATCATTTATTATTAATTACACTGAAATGTATTCCTCTCTTATATGAATTATCTGACAAATCTACAGTACATTCGGAAAGTATTCGTACTCTTTCCCTTTTTCCACATTTTGTTACGTTACAGCCTTATTCTAAAATTGATTAAATAAAACATGTTCCTCATCAGTCTACACATAATACTATATAATGACAAAGCGAAAACAGGTATTTTGACATTTTAGCACATAAAAAAATAAATAATAATATTTACATAAGTATTCAGACCCTTTGCTATGAGACTAGAAATTGAGCTCAGGTGTATCCTGTTTCCATTGATCATCCTTGAGATGTTTCTACAACTTGATTGGAGTCCACCTGTGGTAAATTCAATTGATTGAACATGATTTGGAAAGGCACACACCTGTCTGTATAAGGTCCCACAGTTGACAGTGCATGTCAGAGCAAAAACAAAGCCATGAGGTCGAAGGAATTGTCTGTAGAGCTCCGAGACAGGATTGTGTCGAGGCACAGATCTGGGGAAGGGTACCAACATTTTTTTTACAGCATTGAAGGTCCCCAAGAACACAGTGGCCTCCATCATTCTTAAATGGAAGAAGTTTGAAACCACCAAGACTCTTCCTAGAGCTGGCCGCCCAGCCAAACTGAGCAATCGGGGGAGAAAGGCCTTGGTCAGGTAGGTGACCAAGAACTCGATGGTCACTCTGACAGAGCTCCAGAGTTCCTCTGTGGAGATGGGAGAACCTTCCAGAAGGAAATCCATCTCTGCAACACTCCACCAATCAAGCCTTTATGGTAACCACTCCTCAATAAAAGGCACATGACAGCCCACTTGGAGTTTGCCAAAAGGCACCTAAAGGACTCTGACCATTGGAAACAAGATTCTCTGGTCTGATGAAACCTAGATTTAACTCTTTGGCCTGTATTCCAAGCGTCACATCTGGATGAAACCTGGCACAATCCCTCCTGTGAAGCATGGTAGTGGCAGCATCATGCTGTGGAGATGTTTTTCAGCGGCAGGGACTGGGAGACTAGTCAGGATTGAAGGAAATATAAACAGAGAAAAATACAGAGAGATTCTTGATGAAAACCCGCTCCAGAACGCTCAGGACCTCAGACTGGGGCGACGTTTCACCTTCCAACAGGACAACGACCTTCAGCACACAGCCAAGACAACACAGGAGTGGCTTCGAGACAAGTCTCTGAATGTCCTTGAGTGGCCAGAGCCCGGACTTGAACCCGATTGAACATCTCTGGAGAGACCTGAAAAAAGCTGTGCAACAACGCTCCCCATCCAACCTGACAGAGCTTGAGAGGATCTGCAGAGAAGAATGGGAGAAACTCCCCAAATATAGGTGTGCCAAGCTTGTAGCGTCATACCCAAGAAGACTTGAGGCTGTAATCGCTGCCAAAGGTGTTTCAACAAAGTACTGAGTAAAGGGTCTGAATACTTATGTAAATGTATATTTCAGTTTTTAATATGTAATAAATTAAATGTTTTTTACTTTGCCATTATGAGGTATTGAGTGTAGATTGAGGGGGAAAAACGATGTAATCAATTTTAGAATAAGGCTGTAACGCAACAAAATGTGGAAAAGTCAAGGGGTCCGAAAACTTTCCTAATGCACTGTTTAAGGTGCTGACCAGGTTGACTACTTAAAATAATATTTAGTCTTTGTTTGGAATGTTTAAGTGTACCGAGCAATTTTTTTTACTAAAGAGCTTTGAAAGGGCAACTCCACTTCACTTACACAACAAACAGAAATAATGCCAACGTTTACCAACAATAAAACGACCACTTAGGACAGAGTGCTCAAATGACTGGCCTGTCAAAGTATGTTGATAGAGGATGTTACGGCTACAGTACTCTGTTCTGCTCTCACATACAGTACACACACCATAGCAAGGAACTGTTGAGTAAACTGTGATGCCATCACACATGATCAAGATTGTCTTTTGCTTCTTTTTTAAACAGTGTGTTTTATGTCATAATTTCTGCTAATGAGAAATGCAAAGACCGGTAAGAAAAAGGAGTTGAGGTGGAGAGAATATGGTGGGATTTTGAGGGAAATCGTTTTCTATAGCAGACCAACAGCCGTTACAAGGAGCACAATGCATTCACCATACATTTCCATGAGACGAACATGTGACGTTCATGAGACAAAGTTTATGACACAACCATATGCTGTTCATATCTGACTGACTTAAACCAACACAAACTGTTAGTCTCTGAAATAATCTCAAATGACTTAACAAAGGTTATTTGACCTCAAGTCTACTATCATTGTATATCAGGTCCTCTGTCCTATTCACATCTATCTGATTGGTGCCAGTCAATGAAAGGCCTCAGTTATGAGGTTCCAGATAAAGAAGAGCATCTTTCAGAACAGACAACAATGAAGCTACAGTGCTGCCATGAGACATACTTTCTTTTTACACAGCATTCCTGATTGACAAATTACGTTACTGCTCCCAGCGGAGCCTTACAAAATATTATGGGATGTTTGTGGTAAATCTGCTATCTCTGGGGAATGTTTTACATGTTAGCTCATCATGCTGAGACTAAAAGCATGAGGAGGAGGTAGAGGTACGCTAAGAAGACCTCCCTTTGCACAAAGTCCCACAAAAAGACTGAGTATGTGGAAATTGGCTTGCATTTACTGATTATCTTCCATGTTGCACCCTGTTACACACTTTTCCCAGAAGCATTAACCTTTTGCCGGCAATCCAAAGCCTGTAGGTTTGGACACATTACAGTACTTTACCCTACAGGTTTAACATCCCCCTTTTCTATGATCACACTTTGCATACCTAAACCTTCAAACTTTAAAAACTACTGTTGAGGTTAACAGAGCAGTGGCATAATGCCAAATCTGAAGCAGCAATTCATGTTTGACAAATACCTCCTCAGTTTAGAAAGAAAATCCGTGGAAGGAGGTGACTTGGCGGTGTTTCTGGGGGTATAAATTAAGTGGGTGAGGAGTAGGTTTGTTATGGGAATGTAAAAGCTAACTGGGCACTAAGATTAGTGTGAATGTATGGATTTTATATTTCTGTAAATTGTTTGTGTTCCTGTGACCATATATCTACTATCTACATGGCCCAATTGCGCGATGTAGTTTGACTCCTAGTTTTTACTTTGACACTTTACTGAGTTAAACTCTTAAGTGTCTGTCTGTCTGAATGTGTTTGACTGAGGGTGATAGTACAGACAGACAGCCTGGGGAGACGGGTCTTGGCACGGCATAGTTCGTCCGGTCTGGCCTGGTTATGGTTCAGTTCTGCTGCAGGATCAGGTTCTCCAGCTCGTCTGCAGATCGGAGCAGGAAGGCAGCAGACTCTCGGTACCCGGCGATGAGCTGCCTCACCGCTGTGACCTCAGGGGGGCTGAGCTGAGCCGAGGCACCCCCCCCACCTCCACCCTGACCACTGTGACTGTTAGAACTGGAGGAAGAGGATGTGGGAGCCACAGACTTCATACTGAGATCAGTGGGACCTGGAGAGAGAAATGATAGTGTACTTTAAGTGTGATAACCCCATACAGTAAAGAAAGCACAAGATTACTGGGTCACAATTTATTAGATTAGTCCATCTGTAGATGCTCATACTGTCAACAAACTAGCTGTTGCTAAGCAACTGCTTCCTAAGGTTAGGGTTAGGGTAAGGTTGAGAAAAACATTAGGGTAAGGGTTAAAGTTAGAGTTAGGGCTAGGGTTAGGGTAAGGGTTAAGTTTAGGGTTAGCATAAGGGTTAAGGTTAGGCTAGTAGATAGTTCGTTAAAAAATGACTGATAGTCTGTAGATACCCTGTTGAGCATCTTCAGATGGACTATCCAAATAAAGTGTTACCGATTATTTATATACAGAAGGCCTATATAAAATGTTACATTATTGATATACAATATAGGCAATCAATAATCACACTAATATAGATAGAGGTACATACAGTACAAAAACACATTCTAACTGAATCTCAGTCTAGGACTTAGGTAGAAGCTAATTACCATTGGTCTGTGTGGTGGTGGCACCAGTGGTCGGCAGGTTGTTGCTCATTGCTCCGTAACTGCGGAAGCTGTAGTTGAGGCCCCTGTTGGTGCCGTTGGTGTATGCTGGGTCCTGGGACTGGGAGTAGGCTGAGGCAGCCAGGGAGAAGCCTGAGGGGGCAACTGAAGCTGGGTCCCTGGAGCCGTTCTTATCAGCAGTAGCAGGTTCCTCCTACAGGAGTAGCTACAATAGTTATTACACTGTACTTATTGGAAAAATCACATAGTAATAAGAACATGTAAATTTTTAGCAAGATATACAGTATTTGAATCTACTGTAGCTACAGTATGTACATACTGGTAATGATGTTACCGACAGAAGAACATGGACTTCATTTACTGTCATGGATAAACAAACACACAAATGAACACACTCCAAAATAACATTAATTAACAAATACACACATGCTGTGAACACACAAATACTGTAACGGCTGTTGGAAGGAGAGTTGACCAAGGTGCAGCGTGGTACGTGTCTATATTTATTTAATGAACACTGAAATAACAAAAATAACAAAGAGAACGACCGAAACAGTTCTGAAAGGTGCAAACACAAAACAGGAAACAACTACCCACAAAACACAGGTGGGATGAGGCTACCTAAGTATGGTTCTCAATCAGAGACAACGATAGACAGCTGCCTCTGATTGAGAACCACACTTGGCCAAACACATAGAAATATAAAACATAGAACAAAAACATAGAATGCCCACCCCAACTCACACCCTGACCAAACCAAAATAGAGACATAACAAAGGAACTAAGGTCAGGGCGTGACAAATACATGTACACTCACAGGGCCTTGATAGACATCTAGTCGCATCCTCTTGGCAGCGTTGCGTGTCTCACTTTCACAAGCAGCAGCGAGAATGTTCTCAGCCATGGCAGATGTGAGGTGTGGGGGTGTGGGCCGTGTCTGACAGCACAGACAATAGTGTTAAGGGTGTGCAGTATAATATTCATGTGTGAGTGAATTTAGTGTATATTTATGCATGTTCATGAAACTTGAAATTGTACATTGGCAGATACAAAATGATAGCTTTCTACAAATCCTGGCCATCCCAGTCTCTACAAACAATCAACCCCCTTCAAATGAAATTCCAAGTTCAAGAACACTGGGAAACTGCGGCACTCCAAAATGTTTCTAAATCAGAGAATCAAGAGCATCTTAGAGTTACAGTTGGTGCACAGTCTCTAGTAGAACTTTCGGCCAGTGAGAGGGTGTGGGAAGTATTTACAGGTTGCAGTGTTGTTACATTGAACCAGTGGTGACACGTCATTCTGTTTTGAGCACCACATTTTTAGCTACAAAAAACTAAAACAAACTGAAAATATATATACACGTATTAATGCCAAAATATATATACACATATTTATGCCAAAATAACATGCAAAACAGGCAAACCCAACCCCCCAAAAAACTATAATATATATATTTTGGGGGGTGGGTTTGCCTGCTTTGCATGTTATTTTGGCATTAATACGTGTCACATATCACTTTGCAAACAATGTAAAAAAAAAAATCTAAATCATTAAGTTAATAAAGCTGCATACAAACATGGTCTCATTTTTGCTTTCTTGAGTAAGCAGCTCCAAAATGCAGGTGTTTCAGCCTAGCTCAATGCTTTCTGTGGTGGTGGGACAGCCAGGGGAAAATACGGAGCGTAGGGGTTGGTAATGTTCTCTAGTTGCGCCGTGACTGGCTCAGTGTTCTGTCATTCTTTGGGACTCTACGTCACAGCAAAATCTAAGGGTAGAGCTCCAAAATTCAAGCCCATTGGGTGCTGCCATATAGTTACATTCGAAGTGCCCATCTAAGAAGTCTCAAGGTTATTGGCCACAGATAAAATGACGTCAAATCACGTTATATCTACAGTAGCTTTGATTGGACATACTTTCTAAATGATCTTACGATCAAGATCATACTTATGATCAACATCATACTTTCTAAATCTTAGCTAGCAGTCATCATCATGAATTAAGTCAACAATCTACTGGCAAATCCTTTTAATCCTTGTTATATGAAGAGAAATAATTAAGAGAAATTATAGATAAAACGTATCGTGCTCATCGACCATTGAACATAAACATTACACAACAAGTTGGAAATCGCAAATTCAACAATGAGTGGTTCGGAAGTAATCAGTGGCTAACTGCAAGCATTGCAAAGCAATCACTAGCCTGCTATTCAGTGGAGTGGGTGTGTGGTCCTAATTCTGGGTTTAAGGGTCTCTTTTCCAAGCTTAAAATGATAAACATTCAACATTGGCCATGCTGTCAATCCAGCATGATTTCTGCCACGCTCTGTTAACTCGGAACTGGGAAATCTGACTTCAGTGAGTTCAAGACAACTGGGAATTTGGGAAAAAACGAGCTAACCTATAACCTGTTTTAGAGAAATGTAATCATTAAATATTGTAAGAGCTTTCATTGTCTGCTTATATGCCCCCTTTTATTTATCCTACGGTTCTGACTTGGTGTACAGGGAGAACACTGTAAGAACGGCCATGTTCTGAATTCTGTAGCTGTACATTTCAAAAGTGTTGAACAAATAGTTGTATTGACTACGTCCGTCCTAGCTCGCTCATTAATGTCTTAATCGAAATTACGGATTGCCTCTTATCCGCTTGTCGTCCCCTTATGCCATAGTTTGTGTATCTCAATTGTCAGTAGGAACCACATTTGTTTAAGCAAGTCAGCCATATCAGCTATGTTTTTTTAAAAGGCAGTAAATTAGGCTGAATGAACTGTTTCACTGCCAGACAAGATAGCCAGGTGTAACAGTGGTAAGGTGTTGGGACTGCTGTTGGGACTCTGCTGTTAGGACAGCTTTATGTAGGCCCTAACAGTTTGTGGGCAGAGTTTGTCACTGTTATAGTGCAATTAATGTATTGTTTCAGTGTTGTGTAGTGGCTTTGGAGGCATGCATCCCCAATTGTTTTATTTTGTTTGCCCCACCAAGATTTACATGCTAAAATCGCCACTGCATTGAGCACATCTTCCACACTTATAGTTCCCAGTTTGAACAGTAAGGCTTTTGGAAAGAATGGACCAGCGTATCTCTGATCGTCTGTATGAGAACACACCAGGCTGGAGCATCAGCTCTATTTGTAGAATAGGCCAATGTTTCAGGATATTTTTTTTTAACAATGATTGAAGTCTGTTATGAAGCACAGCCATGACGTGCTGTCCTTTTGGGGCTTCTGAGCTAGAAGTGATGGTCTGGGCATGTTCGTGTGCTGCTGTTTTCCAATGTTCTTGAACTTGGGATTTCACTTGAAGTCATTGTCATATATGGCAACTAATAAAGTCCACTCTACAATCAACCCCCCTTCGTAAGATCAAAAGACTACCATCTACTAAATAGGGGGGGGGGGGGGGGGGGGGGGGGGGGTTAGGGACTATGGGGAGGATACTGAGGGGAACAGTGCCTACCTCAAAACCAACCTTCTTCAAACGGCGGCAGGACTTGAGGTAGGTGCGGATGCGCTTGCGGGAGCGCTCCTGGAACTCAGGGAACTGTCGGCTGCATGACTCGATGATGGCCTGGATCTTCTCCTTGGGCTGCTTGGAGATGGGCACCATGCGGTCCAGGTTCTCATCCACAAACAGACGAACAAACATCTGAGAGGGTAGAGATAGAGGGGGGAAGGGAGGAGAGAGAGGAGGATGGGGTGTATAAGGGAGGAGAGGGGGGGGTAGGTTTAGAAGGGAGACGAGATGATGGGAGGTGTAGAGGGGAGAGAGGAGGAGGGGGTGTAGAGTAGGGGGAAGCAGGAGGGGTATGTGTAAACAGACAAAAAGAGCAACAGCAGAAGTGGGGGAGTAAACATGGAGGTAGAGCATGAAAGAGGGTGCAAAGAAAAGGAGCGGGATTAAATAAAGAGGGGGGAGAGATGAGAAGATATAGTGAATGCAAAAAAACATTTAAAATGCACAATAACATGACAATGGTCTTAAGGTTGAGGAGTGCCATTTAACATTTTCCCTCTGACATTTATATTATTTTGAAAAAGTGCTAACTTAACTTCTTTGTAGATATTTGGGTTGCATGAAGACAAATTGTGTTGCATAAAGGCCAATTTCTTCAATTTCTTGAAGTATATATTTAGTTGTGACAGCTGCGATGATACTCTTACATTAAATGCTTTCAGCCTCTCTGGGTCCATTCCCTCAGCGTCAGTGATCTTGTCACTGTCATCGTGGTCGTCATGATCGTCATCATCATCATCGATGATCTGAGCATGCCCAGAGGTCAGGTCCTCAGCACTCATGCTCAGTTCTGTCTTCAACGAGTCATAGCTTCCGGAGCTGTGCTGAGGAGACTGTAAACACCCACAAAGAAACAAACACTGTTACTATTGCCACAGATAAGGACACAAAACAGCATTCAAGTTGTAATAAAACATCTGGTGTGGCTATCACCAACACGCCATATTCAAATGTATTTTCTGTTCTTACCTTGTTGCCGTAGTCTGGTTTCCCAGGGGACTTTCTCGTAGGGTCAGCTGAGTAGGGCATCCCAACAGGGCTCCCCACAGGCAGCAGTCTGTCAGTCAGATTGATGGGTTGCTGGTCCTCTGATGAGGAAGAGGAGGAGGTGGTGGTGCTAAAGTCCAGGGGAGCACTCACCCCGTTCTCAGTCACCTCCCTGTATGGAGCCACACCATCTGAAGGGACACTGCCCACAACCATTGCCTCCGGGGGGGTCAGGGATGGCAGTCCGTTGGCACTCTCAGACTCGTCATCTGAAAGAGAAAGAGGGAGAGAGAGAGAGCGAGCGAGCGTGAGAGGGAGAGAGGGCGGGGAGAGAGAGAGAGAGATAGAGAAAGAGAGAGCGAGCGAGCGAGGGGGAGAGGGCGGGGAGAGAGAGAGAGAGAGAGAGAGAGCGAGAGAGAGAGAGAGGCATGATATAATAAATTAATTAGTCTCAATAAATCCAGATATTATTATTCATAAAATTTTCCTTTTTCCGGCCCCCATTTGAAAATGTGAATTGCCAAATCCTACAAATTGAGGTTTTTGCTAACTGTCATATAAGTAAGATGACTTGGTGTGTTGTGAGGATGTGCAATGTAGTTGTTTTTGTAAGAGTAAATGTGTGTTTATTTATTTACTCAACCATTTCTATCACAATCACTCTATTTGTGTGTGTGTGTGTTGAGGGCTGGGGTGGATTTACATGCTATATGTTGTGCTCTCAGTGTTTGTATAGGAAGAGGAGGGTATTGGGGTCAACTGTCAAACTAAATAGGGTGTGCTGCCACTGTGGAGGGCTGTGTTTCTAATGGGGGAGGGAGGGATGGAGATGAGGAGAGAGGAAAGGAGGAGGAGGACATGATGGGATGGTAAGGCAGGATGTGATGGGATGGTAAGGCAGGATGTGATGGGATGGTAGGGGAGGATGTGATGGGATGGTAAGGCAGGATGTGATGGGATGGTAAGGCAGGATGTGATGGGATGGTAGGGGAGGATGTGATGGGATGGTAGGGCAGGATGTGATGGGATGGTAGGGCAGGATGTGATGGGATGGTAGGGGAGGATGTGATGGGATGGTAGGGGAGGATGTGATGGGATGGTAGGGGAGGATGTGATGGGATGGTAGGGAAGGATGTGATGGGATGGTAAGGCAGGATGTGATGGGATGGTAAGGCAGGATGTGATGGGATGGTAGGGGAGGATGTGATAGGATGGTAAGGCAGGATGTGATGGGATGGTAGGGGAGGATGTGATGGGATGGTAGGGCAGGATGTGATGGGATGGTAGGGCAGGATGTGATAGGATGGTAAGGCAGGATGTGATGGGATGGTAGGGGAGGATGTGATGGGATGGTAAGGCAGGATGTGATTGGATGGTAAGGCACGATGTGATGGGATGGTAAGGCAGGATGTGATGGGATGGTAAGGCAGGATGTGATGGGATGGTAGGGGAGGATGTGATGGGATGGTAGGGGAGGATGTGATGGGATGGTAAGGCAGGATGTGATGGGATGGTAAGGCAGGATGTGATGGGATGGTAGGGGAGGATGTGATTGGATGGTAGGGGAGGATGTGATAGGATGGTAAGGCAGGATGTGATGGGATGGTAGGGGAGGATGTGATGGGATGGTAAGGCAGGATGTGATGGGATGGTAAGGCAGGATGTGATTGGATGGTAAGGCACGATGTGATGGGATGGTAAGGCAGGATGTGATGGGATGGTAAGGCAGGATGTGATGGGATGGTAGGGGAGGATGTGATGGGATGGTAGGGGAGGATGTGATTGGATGGTAGGGGAGGATGTGATAGGATGGTAGGGGAGGATGTGATAGGATGGTAAGGCAGGATGTGATGGGATGGTAAGGCAGGATGTGATGGGATGGTAAGGCAGGATGTGATGGGATGGTAAGGCAGGATGTGATGGGATGGTAGGGGAGGATGTGATAGGATGGTAAGGCAGGATGTGATGGGATGGTAGGGCAGGATGTGATGGGATGGTAAGGCAGGATGTGATGGGATGGTAAGGCAGGATGTGATGGGATGGTAAGGCAGGATGTGATGGGATGGTAAGGGAGGATGTGATGGGATGGTAAGGCAGGATGTGATGGGATGGTAGGGGAGGATGTGATGGGATGGTAGGGGAGGATGTGATAGGATGGTAAGGCAGGATGTGATGGGATGGTAGGGCAGGATGTGATAGGATGGTAGGGGAGGATGTGATAGGATGGTAAGGCAGGATGTGATGGGATGGTAAGGCAGGATGTGATGGGATGGTAAGGCAGGATGTGATGGGATGGTAAGGCAGGATGTGATGGGATGGTAGGGGAGGATGTGATAGGATGGTAAGGCAGGATGTGATGGGATGGTAGGGGAGGATGTGATGGGATGGTAAGGGAGGATGTGATGGGATGGTACGGGAGGATGTGATGGGATGGTAAGGCAGGATGTGATGGGATGGTAAGGCAGGATGTGATGGGATGGTAAGGCAGGATGTGATGGGATGGTAAGGCAGGATGTGATGGGATGGTAAGGGAGGATGTGATGGGATGGTAAGGCAGGATGTGATGGGATGGTAAGGGAGGATGTGATGGGATGGTAAGGGAGGATGTGATGGGATGGTAAGGCAGGATGTGATGGGATGGTAAGGCAGGATGTGATGGGATGGTAAGGCAGGATGTGATGGGATGGTAAGGCAGGATGTGATGGGATGGTAAGGCAGGATGTGATGGGATGGTAAGGCAGGATGTGATGGGATGGTAAGGCAGGATGTGATGGGATGGTAGGGGAGGATGTGATTGGATGGTAGGGGAGGATGTGATGGGATGGTAGGGGAGGATGTGATGGGATGGTAGGGGAGGATGTGATGGGATGGTAGGGGAGGATGTGATGGGATGGTAGGGGAGGATGTGATGGGATGGTAAGGCAGGATGTGATAGGATGGTAGGGGAGGATGTGATGGGATGGTAAGGCAGGATGTGATAGGATGGTAGGGCAGGATGTGATGGGATGGTAAGGCAGGATGTGATGGGATGGTAAGGCAGGATGTGATAGGATGGTAGGGGAGGATGTGATAGGATGGCAAGGCAGGATGTGATGGGATGGTAAGGCAGGATGTGATGGGATGGTAAGGCAGGATGTGATGGGATGGTAAGGCAGGATGTGATGGGATGGTAGGGGAGGATGTGATGGGATGGTAGGGGAGGATGTGATGGGATGGTAAGGCAGGATGTGATGGGATGGTAAGGCAGGATGTGATGGGATGGTAGGGGAGGATGTGATTGGATGGTAGGGGAGGATGTGATAGGATGGTAAGGCAGGATGTGATGGGATGGTAGGGGAGGATGTGATGGGATGGTAAGGCAGGATGTGATGGGATGGTAAGGCAGGATGTGATGGGATGGTAAGGCAGGATGTGATGGGATGGTAGGGGAGGATGTGATAGGATGGTAAGGCAGGATGTGATGGGATGGTAGGGCAGGATGTGATGGGATGGTAAGGCAGGATGTGATGGGATGGTAAGGCAGGATGTGATGGGATGGTAAGGCAGGATGTGATGGGATGGTAAGGGAGGATGTGATGGGATGGTAAGGCAGGATGTGATGGGATGGTAGGGGAGGATGTGATGGGATGGTAAGGCAGGATGTGATGGGATGGTAGGGGAGGATGTGATAGGATGGTAAGGCAGGATGTGATGGGATGGTAAGGCAGGATGTGATGGGATGGTAAGGCAGGATGTGATGGGATGGTAAGGCAGGATGTGATGGGATGGTAGGGGAGGATGTGATAGGATGGTAAGGCAGGATGTGATGGGATGGTAGGGGAGGATGTGATGGGATGGTAAGGGAGGATGTGATGGGATGGTACGGGAGGATGTGATGGGATGGTAAGGCAGGATGTGATGGGATGGTAAGGCAGGATGTGATGGGATGGTAAGGCAGGATGTGATGGGATGGTAAGGCAGGATGTGATGGGATGGTAAGGCAGGATGTGATGGGATGGTAAGGCAGGATGTGATGGGATGGTAAGGGAGGATGTGATGGGATGGTAAGGCAGGATGTGATGGGATGGTAAGGGAGGATGTGATGGGATGGTAAGGCAGGATGTGATGGGATGGTAAGGCAGGATGTGATGGGATGGTAGGGCAGGATGTGATGGGATGGTAAGGCAGGATGTGATGGGATGGTAAGGCAGGATGTGATGGGATGGTAGGGGAGGATGTGATGGGATGGTAAGGCAGGATGTGATGGGATGGTAGGGGAGGGGAGGATGTGATTGGATGGTAGGGGAGGATGTGATGGGATGGTAGGGGAGGATGTGATGGGATGGTAGGGGAGGATGTGATGGGATGGTAAGGCAGGATGTGATGGGATGGTAAGGCAGGATGTGATGGGATGGTAAGGCAGGATGTGATGGGATGGTAAGGCAGGATGTGATGGGATGGTAGGGGAGGATGTGATAGGATGGTAAGGCAGGATGTGATGGGATGGTAGGGCAGGATGTGATGGGATGGTAAGGCAGGATGTGATAGGATGGTAGGGGAGGATGTGATAGGATGGTAGGGCAGGATGTGATAGAATGGTAGGGGAGGATGTGATGGGATGGTAGGGGAGGATGTGATAGGATGGTAGGGGAGGATGTGATGGGATGGTAAGGCAGGATGGGATGGGATGGTAAGGCAGGATGTGATAGGATGGTAGGGGAGGATGTGATAGGATGGTAGGGGAGGATGTGATGGGATGGTAGGGGAGGATGTGATGGGATGGTAAGGCAGGATGTGATGGGATGGTAGGGCAGGATGTGATGGGATGGTAAGGCAGGATGTGATAGGATGGTAGGGGAGGATGTGATAGGATGGTAGGGGAGGATGTGATGGGATGGTAAGGCAGGATGTGATAGGATGGTAGGGGAGGATGTGATAGGATGGTAGGGGAGGATGTGATGGGATGGTAGGGGAGGATGTGATAGGATGGTAGGGGAGGATGTGATGGGATGGTAAGGCAGGATGTGATGGGATGGTAGGGCAGGATGTGATGGGATGGTAGGGGAGGATGTGATGGGATGGTAAGGCAGGATGTGATGGGATGGTAGGGGAGGATGTGATAGGATGGTAGGGGAGGATGTGATGGGATGGTAAGGCAGGATGTGATGGGATGGTAGGGCAGGATGTGATGGGATGGTAGGGGAGGATGTGATGGGATGGTAGGGGAGGATGTGATAGGATGGTAGGGGAGGATGTGATAGGATGGTAGGGGAGGATGTGATAGGATGGTAGGGGAGGATGTGATGGGATGGTAAGGCAGGATGTGATGGGATGGTAGGGGAGGATGTGATGGGATGGTAGGGGAGGATGTGATAGGATGGTAGGGGAGGATGTGATGGGATGGTAAGGCAGGATGTGATGGGATGGTAGGGCAGGATGTGATGGGATGGTAGGGGAGGATGTGATGGGATGGTAAGGCAGGATGTGATAGGATGGTAGGGGAGGATGTGATAGGATGGTAGGGGAGGATGTGATGGGATGGTAAGGCAGGATGTGATAGGATGGTAGGGCAGGATGTGATGGGATGGTAAGGCAGGATGTGATAGGATGGTAGGGGAGGATGTGATAGGATGGTAGGGGAGGATGTGATAGGATGGTAGGGGAGGATGTGATGGGATGGTAAGGCAGGATGTGATGGGATGGTAGGGGAGGATGTGATAGGATGGTAGGGGAGGATGTGATAGAATGGTAGGGGAGGATGTGATAGGATGGTAGGGCAGGATGTGATGGGATGGTAAGGCAGGATGTGATGGGATGGTAAGGCAGGATGTGATGGGATGGTAAGGCAGGATGTGATGGGATGGTAGGGGAGGATGTGATAGGATGGTAGGCAGGATGTGATGGGATGGTAGGAGAGGATGTGGGATGGTAAGGCAGGATGTGATGGGATGGTAGGGGAGGATGTGATAGGATGGTAAGGCAGGATGTGATTGGATGGTAAGGCAGGATGTGATGGGATGGTAAGGCAGGATGTGATGGGATGGTAGGGCAGGATGTGATAGGATGGTAGGGCAGGATGTGATGGGATGGTAAGGCAGGATGTGATGGAATGGTAAGGCAGGATGTGATGGGATGGTAGGGCAGGATGTGATGGGATGGTAGGGGAGGATGTGATGGGATGGTAAGGCAGGATGTGATGGGATGGTAGGGGAGGATGTGATAGGATGGTAGGGGAGGATGTGATGGGATGGTAAGGCAGGATGTGATGGGATGGTAGGGCAGGATGTGATGGGATGGTAGGGGAGGATGTGATGGGATGGTAGGGGAGGATGTGATAGGATGGTAGGGGAGGATGTGATAGGATGGTAGGGGAGGATGTGATAGGATGGTAGGGGAGGATGTGATGGGATGGTAAGGCAGGATGTGATGGGATGGTAGGGGAGGATGTGATGGGATGGTAGGGGAGGATGTGATAGGATGGTAGGGGAGGATGTGATGGGATGGTAAGGCAGGATGTGATGGGATGGTAGGGCAGGATGTGATGGGATGGTAGGGGAGGATGTGATGGGATGGTAAGGCAGGATGTGATAGGATGGTAGGGGAGGATGTGATAGGATGGTAGGGGAGGATGTGATGGGATGGTAAGGCAGGATGTGATAGGATGGTAGGGCAGGATGTGATGGGATGGTAAGGCAGGATGTGATAGGATGGTAGGGGAGGATGTGATAGGATGGTAGGGGAGGATGTGATAGGATGGTAGGGGAGGATGTGATGGGATGGTAAGGCAGGATGTGATGGGATGGTAGGGGAGGATGTGATAGGATGGTAGGGGAGGATGTGATAGAATGGTAGGGGAGGATGTGATAGGATGGTAGGGCAGGATGTGATGGGATGGTAAGGCAGGATGTGATGGGATGGTAAGGCAGGATGTGATGGGATGGTAGGGGAGGATGTGATAGGATGGTAGGCAGGATGTGATGGGATGGTAGGAGAGGATGTGGGATGGTAAGGCAGGATGTGATGGGATGGTAGGGGAGGATGTGATAGGATGGTAAGGCAGGATGTGATTGGATGGTAAGGCAGGATGTGATGGGATGGTAAGGCAGGATGTGATGGGATGGTAGGGCAGGATGTGATAGGATGGTAGGGCAGGATGTGATGGGATGGTAAGGCAGGATGTGATGGAATGGTAAGGCAGGATGTGATGGGATGGTAGGGGAGGATGTGATGGGATGGTAGGGCAGGATGTGATGGGATGGTAGGGGAGGATGTGATAGGATGGTAGGGCAGGATGTGATGGGATGGTAAGGCAGGATGTGATGGAATGGTAAGGCAGGATGTGATGGGATGGTAGGGGAGGATGTGATGGGATGGTAGAGCAGGATGTGATGGGATGGTAGGGGAGGATGTGATAGGATGGTAGGGGAGGATGTGATAGGATGGTAAGGCAGGATGTGATGGGATGGTAGGGGAGGATGTGATAGGATGGTAAGGCAGGATGTGATTGGATGGTAAGGCAGGATGTGATGGGATGGTAAGGCAGGATGTGATAGGATGGTAAGGCAGGATGTGATGGGATGGTAAGGCAGGATGTGATGGGATGGTAGGGCAGGATGTGATGGGATGGTAGGGCAGGATGTGATGGGATGGTAGGGGAGGATGTGATAGGATGGTAGGGGAGGATGTGATAGGATGGTAAGGCAGGATGTGATGGGATGGTAGGGGAGGATGTGATAGGATGGTAGGGGAGGATGTGATGGGATGGTAGGGGAGGATGTGATGGGATGGTAAGGCAGGATGTGATGGGATGGTAGGGGAGGATGTGATAGGATGGTAGGGGAGGATGTGATGGGATGGTAGGGGAGGATGTGATGGGATGGTAGGGGAGGATGTGATGGGATGGTAGGGGAGGATGTGATGGGATGGTAGGGGAGGATGTACTGGGGGAGAAGCTAAGGGGGAAACAGACCCTCACAGGGTGGCATGCAAAGTACAAGTGACCAGTAATAATCTGTCAAAATAACACTAATGTGGGGTTATGCTGTTAAACCACGAAGACGACTCATTTCTACCATCACCTTTTCCTTGAGGCAGGGGAGCCATCAAAGTCTCCCTTTCCCCCATCCAAATCTAAAAGGCCCCTCTCACAGGCATTTCCATTGTTGTGCTGAGCCTGTGAGGGCTGATATGGCTTTTTTCTATTGTGTTGACTAGCTAGAATCCAGCCAGTGCAAAATCTGTGACTTTTACTTTGAATATACTATTCAATACAAACTGGTAACCAGAGTGTCTGGTTGTCTAGAGTTTTTAATATCTGTAGTTTCTTAGTGGATGTCCACTTTCCCATCATGAGTTAGTCATGGATGGAGGTGGGGGTGGCTGGAGAACCCACAGACATTAGGGATGATTGAGGTTGGGGTGGGGTAGTGAAACACAACACATAATGATGGATTTGGTTGGATTAGTACATTAATAGAAGCACAAAGTGCTCCCTATCCTATACTACTAGTACATGGTTCTCCCACACCTGCTTAACGTACAGTCGTGGCCAAAAGTTTTGAGAATGACACAAATATTAATTTTCACAAAGTTTGCTGCTTCAGTATCTTTAGATATTTTTGTCAGATGTTACTATGGAATACTGAAGTATAATTACAAGCATTTCATAAGTGTCAAAGGCTTTTATTGACAATTACATGAAGTTGATGCAAAGAGTCAATATTTGCAGTGTTGACTCTTCTTTTTCAAGACCTCTGCAATCCGCCCTGGCATGCTGTCAATTAACTTCTGAGCCACAACCTGACTGATGGCAGCCCATTCTTGCATAATCAATGCTTGGAGTTTGTCAGAATTTGTGGGTTTTTGTTTGTCCACCCACCTCTTGAGGATTGACCACAAGTTCTCAATGGGATTAAGGTCTGGGGAGTAGCCTGACCATGGACCCAAAATATCGATGTTTTGTTCCCCGAGCCACGTAGTTATCACTTTTGCCTTATGGCAAGGTGCTCCATCATGCTGGAAAAGGCATTGTTCGTCACCAAACTGGAGGATGTGTTGGCACCATTCTTTATTCATTGTTGTGTTCTTAGGCAAAATTGTGAGTGAGCCCACTCCCTTGGCTGAGAAGCAACCCCACACATGAATGGTCTCAGGATGCTTTACTGTTTACATGACACAGGACTGATGGTAGCGCTCACCTTGCCTTCTCCGGACAAGCTTTTTTCCGAATGCCCCAAACAATCGGAAAGGGGATTCATCAGAGAAAATGACTTTACCCCAGTCCTCAGCAGTCCAATCCCTGTACCTTTTGCAGAATATCAGTCTGTCCCTGATGTTTTTCCAAGAGAGAAGTGGCTTCTTTGCTGCCCTTCTTGACACCAGACCATCCTCCAAAAGTCTTCGCCTCACTGTGCGTGCAGATGCACTCACACATGCCTGCTGCCATTCCTGAGCAAGCTCTGTACTGGTGGTGCCCCGATCCCGCAGCTGAATCAACTTTTGGAGACGGTCCTGGCACTTGCTGGACTTTCTTGGACTTCCTGAAGCCTTCTTCAAAACAATTGAACCGCTCTCCTTGAAGTTCTTGATGATCCGATAAATGGTTGATTTAGGTGCAATCTTACTGGCAGCAATATCCTTGCCTGTGAAGCCCTTTTTGTGCAAAGCAATGATGACGGCACGTGTTTCCTTGCAGGTAACCATGGCTGACAGAGGAAGAACAATGATTCCAAGCACCACCTTCCTTTTGAAGCCTCCAGTTTGTTATTCGAACTCAATCAGCATGACAGAGTGATCTCCGCCTTGTCCTCGTCAACACTCACACCTGTGTTAACGAGAGAATCACTGACATGATGTCAGCTGGTCCTTTTGTGGCAGGGCTGAAATGCAGTGGAAATGTTTTTGGGGGATTCAGTTAATTTGCATGGCAAAGAGGGACTTTGCAATTAATTGCAATTCATCTGATCACTCTTCATAACATTCTGGAGTACAGTGATCCCTCGCCACTTCGCGGTTCACTTATCGCGGATTCGCTATTTCGCGGATTTTCATAATGCATTTTTTTTTTTTTTTTGGTGCATTGTGCTCTGCATTCTGATTCGCTAAAAACTCACTCCCGCTTCTTGTATCAAAACATGCTACGAATTGTGCTATCATTTTGTCGTCTCGTGCAGTTATGTGTACGTACATAAAACAGCTTGGCAAATTTACATTAAGTTGGCCAAATTATCTTGTAATTTCGAACTTAGCAACCATGGTGCGAATGGCCACTGAACTTAAGCGAGTAGCTGAGGAATGGGACCCTTTGATGAGCCGTTCATTACAGTTCTCCAACGTAATCGATGGTGGCATGTCGGTGTACAAGGATCTTTTTGCAAAGAAGAAAAAAGAGCGACAACAGCTGCCTATCACTATGTTCTTCTCCCGAACAAACACACCTGCACCGCGGGCTTCAGAAGAAGAGAACACTGCAGAGCGCAGTCAGGATGCAGCGGCCCAGTCTGAAGAGCAGTGAAACGGCCTACACGTGAGTCACTGTATTTGTATACATGTAATAGTTGCTAATTGTAAAAAAAAAAAAAGTTTTCTATTTCGCGGATTTCACTTATCGCGGGTCATTTTCGGAACGTAACCCCCGCGATAAACGAGGGATTACTGTATATGCAAATTGCCATCATACAAACTGAGGCAGCAGACTTTGTGAAAATTTATATTTGTGTCATTCTCAAAACTTTTGGCCACGACTGTACATCCCAAATCCCACTCAACCAATGGAAACAGGGACATACTGTAAACAAACAAACATACAGTACGCAAAAACACACACACTCTCACACACAAACACACGAAAAGGCTTACCGTCTTCCTCTTTCAATGCGGCTTGTGGGCTGTGTACCATCCCTCCATTGGGGGGACTGAGCTCAGGGACAGGGGGACGCTCAGCAGAGACCCACGTGGGCTCAGCCATATCCATGTCCTCACTGCTCACCGAACTTTCATCCTGAGAAGAGAGAGAGATAGAGAGAGATAGAGAAAGAGGAGAGAAAGATTGAGACATTTCTCAAATTACGATTTCGTCCCTGAGGACGATTGAATAGGCTGCTGAAGATTTGATTGTATTTAATTTATTACGATCCGCATTAGCCGACGCCAATGGTGACAGCTAGTGTTACTGGGGTCCGACACATAACGAACAAGACATTACAGACTAAAGACTATACAATTGATATACATTTAAAAACATTAACATGTAGTGTGTGTGTGAGGGTATCGTTCAGTTACACATACATGTCGCGAGGTGTCGCTTTATTCGTTTTTTTAAACCAGATTTGCTGTTCACTTGCGCTATATAAGATGGAAGGGAGTTCCATACACTCATGGCTCTGTATAATACTGTATGTTTCCTTGAATTTGTTCTCAACACCTCTGGTGGCATGTCTGATTACAATAAAGAGCAAAAGTGGCTCTGTTCTGGGCCAGCTACATCTTAACTAGGTCTTTCTTTGCAGCATTTGACTATATGACTGGACAATAATCAAGATAAGATAAAACTACAGCCTGCAAGACTTGCTTTGTGGAGTGTGGTGTCCAAAAATCAGAGCGTCTCTTTATTACGGACAGACCTCTCCCCATTTTTACAACCATTGGATCTATGTTTTGACCATGACAGTTTACAATCTAAGGTAACACCAGGTGATTTAGTCTCTTCAACTTGTTCAACAGCCACACCATGCACTACCATATCCAGCTGAGGTCTAGAACTTAGGGAATGATTTGTACCAAATACAAAGCTCTTAGTTTTAGAGATGTTTAGGACCAATTTATTACTGGCCAACCATTCCAAAACAGACTGCAACTCTTTAAGGGTTTCAGTGACTTCATTAGCTATGGTTGCTGATGCGGATATGGCTGAATCATCAGCATACATGCACACACATGCTTTGTTTAATGCCAGTGGCAGGTCATTGGTAAAATAGAAAAGAGTAGAGGGTCTAGAGAGCTGCCCTGCAGTACACACACTTTACATGTTTGAGAAGCTTACATAAAAAAAGCTATTTACTCAACAACAGATTATGGTCAATATTATCAAAGGCTGCACTGAAATCTCACAGTACAGCTCCCACAATCTTCTTATTGTCAATTTCTTGTGTCAGTGCAGTACATGTTGAGTGCCCTTTGTTTACAGAGAAATGAGCAAAAAGCTCACCTCTAACTTTGTACAGTGCTAATGCAATTAGTAAAATCAGTCACACTACGAAATGCTACCAAATAAATCACAATTAATTTATAATACTGTGAATATATAGTTTCACAGACATATTGTTGCATTTTTTATGGTTTGAGCGAAATCGTTAAGAATAATATAAAACCAGTCTGCACACCACCAAGGTGAATTGGTTTAGTCTTGACTTGATTGACAGTGTTGAGGGATGGGTAATGTATTGATGCTCCAGTGCCAAATCAACACAAATGTGTTTCTATTTGTCATTGTTACTTCTTTTTGATATTTCTGAGTCTTATTTTTGTATATATTTTTATATTTATATAGTTTTAAATATTATGATTATTGATTTGTGTTGTTCCAAATGTCTGAATAAAAATTATAGTTAGTGCAGAATGGTGCTGTAACGTTCGTCTTGTGGTGATTGAACGGACCAAGGCGCAGCGGGTGATGAATACATACTGAATTTATTTACAACAAGACGAAAACACTAACGAACACTAGAACAAACTACAAAACAATAAACGAAGTCAACAGACTTGAAACAAATGAACTTACATATAGACGAAGAACGCACGAACAGGAACAGACTACCTAAAACGAACGAACAAACGAAACAGTCCCATGTGGTATACACTGACACAGGAACAATCACCCACAAACAAACAGTGAGAACAACCTACCTTAATATGGCTCTCAATCAGAGGAAACGACACACACCTGCCTCTAATTGAGAACCATACCAGGCAAACCATTAACCCAACATAGAAAACACATAACATAGACTACCCACCCCAACTCACGCCCTGACCAATTAAACACATACAAAACAACAGAAAACAGGTCAGGAACGTGACAGAACCCCCCCCTCAAGGTGCGAACTCCGGGCGCACCCCTAAAACTCAAGGGGAGGGTCTGGGTGGGCATCTGTCCGCGGTGGCGGCTCCGGCGGTGGACGAGGACACCACTCCACTACTGTCTTTGTCCCCCTCCTTAGCGTCCTTTGAGTGGCGACCCTCGCCCCCGACCATGGTCCAGGAACCTTCACCAACGCCCCTCTAAAATAGAGGAGACAACTCAGGACAGAGAGGTAGCTCAGGACAAAGAGGTAGCGCAGGACAAAGAGGTAGCTCAGGACAGAGAGGTAGCTCAGGACAGAGGGACAACTCAGGACGAATGGCAGCTCCGGACTGAATGGCAGCTCCGGACTGAAGGGCAGCTCCGGACTGAAGGGCAGCTCATGACTGGAGGGCAGCTCATGACTGGAGGGCAGCTCATGACTGGAGGGCAGCTCATGACTGGAGGGCAGCTCATGACTGGAGGGCAGCTCTGGCAGCTCCTGACTGGCTGGCGGCTCTGGCAGCTCCTGACTGGCTGGCGGCTCTGGCAGCTCCTGACTGGCTGGCGGCTCTGGCAGCTCCTGACTGGCTGGCGGCTCTGGCAGCTCCTGACTGGCTGGCGTCTCTGGCAGCTCCTGACTGGCTGGCGTCTCTGGCAGCTCCTGACTGGCTGGCGTCTCTGGCAGCTCCTGACTGGCTGGCGGCTCTGGCAGCTCCTGACTGGCTGGCGGCTCTGGCAGCTCCTGACTGGCTGGCGGCTCTGGCAGCTCCTGACTGACGGACGGCTCTAGCGGCTCCTGACTGACGGACGGCTCTAATGGCTCGGGACAGACGGGCAGCTCTAATGGCGCTGGGCAGACAGATGGCTCAGATGGCACTAGGCAGACGGATGGCTCAGACGGCGCTGGGCAGACGGATGGCTCAGATGGCGCTGGGCAGACGGATGGCTCAGATGGCGCTGGGCAGACGGATGGCTCAGACGGCGCTGGGCAGACGGATGGCTCAGACGGCGCTGGACAGACGAGCAGTGCAGGCGGCGTTGAGCAGACGAGCAGTGCAGGCAGTTCAGACGGCACTGGGCAGGCAGGCAGCTCAGACGGCGCTGGACAGACGAGCAGTGCAGGCGGCGTTGGGCAGACGGACGACTCTGACCCGCTGAGGCGCACAGTAGGCCTGGTGCGTGGTGCCGGAACTGGTGGTACCGGACTGGAGACACGCACCTCAAGGCTAGTGCGGGGAGCAGGAACAGGGCACACTGGACTCTCGATGCGCACTATAGGCCTGGTGCGTGGTACCGGCACTGGTGGTACCGGGCTGAGGGCACGCACCTCAGGGCGAGTGCGGGGAGAAGGAACAGTGCGTACAGGGCTCTGAGGACGCACAGGAGGCTTGGTGCGTGGTGCCGGAACTGGAGGCACTGGGCTGGAGACACGCACCACAGGGAGAGTGCGTGGAGGAGGAACAGGGCTCTGGAGACGCACTGGAAGCCTGGTGCGTGGTGTAGGCACTGGTGGTACTGGGCTGGGGCCACGCACCATAAGGCGAGTGCGGGGTGCTGGAACTGGAGGTACTGGGCTGGGGCGGGAAGGTGGCGCCGGATATACCGGACCGTGCAGGCGTACTGGCTCCCTTGAGCACTGAGCCTGCCCAACCTTACCTGGTTGAATGCTCCCCGTAGCCCGTCCAGTGCGGGGAGGTGGAATAACCCGCACTGGGCTGTGTTGGCGAACCGGGGACACCATGCGTAAGGCTGGTGCCATGTACACCGGCCCGAGGAGACGTACTGGAGGCCAGATATGTAGAGCCGGCTTCATGGCACTTGGCTCAATGCTCAATCTAGCCCGGCTAGTACGGGGAGGTGGAATAACCCGCACCGGGCTATGAACACGTACAGGAGACACCATGCGCTCTACTGCGTAACACGGTGTCTGCCCGTACTCTCGCTCTCCACGGTAAGCATGGGAAGTGGGCGCAGGTTTCCTACCTGCCCTCGCCACACTACCCTTTAGCCCCCCCCCCAAGAAATTTTTGGGTGAGCCTCTCGGGCTTCCAGCCGCTCTGCCTTGCTAGCGCCTCATAATGCCGTCTCTCCGCTTTTGGGCGGCGACACTCCTCTGGCTCTGCCCAGGGTCCTTCTCCGTCCAGAATCTCCTCCCATGTCCATTCCTCCTTGAACCACTGCTGCTGTCGCTGTTGCCCGTTAACCCGCTGCTTGATCCGGGTTTGGTGGGTGATTCTGTAACGTTCGTCTTGTGGTGATTGAACGGACCAAGGCGCAGCGGGTGATGAATACATACTGAATTTATTTACAACAAGACGAAAACACTAACGAACACTAGAACAAACTACAAAACAATAAACGAAGTCAACAGACTTGAAACAAATGAACTTACATATAGACGAAGAACGCACGAACAGGAACAGACTACCTAAAACGAACGAACAAACGAAACAGTCCCATGTGGTATACACTGACACAGGAACAATCACCCACAAACAAACAGTGAGAACAACCTACCTTAATATGGCTCTCAATCAGAGGAAACGACACACACCTGCCTCTAATTGAGAACCATACCAGGCAAACCATTAACCCAACATAGAAAACACATAACATAGACTACCCACCCCAACTCACGCCCTGACCAATTAAACACATACAAAACAACAGAAAACAGGTCAGGAACGTGACAGGTGCTTTTTTTACATTGGCGGGAGGGGCGGGGTCCGCCCAGGGAGCCATACAAGCTAAAAACGCCACTGGGTAGCGGAATGACTTTGACTTCCCTCCAGGCCTGTCGACAAAGGCTTTCCTCTAGACTCACATTAAAGACGACGGATAGGAGTGGTAATAGAGTCAACTACCATCCTCAGTAGCTTTCCATCTAAGTTGTCAATGCCAGGAAGTTTGTCATTATTGATCGATAACAATCATTTTTCCACCTCTCCTACATTAACTTGTAGAGAGCAGCAGACTACAGGAGTAAAATCACATACACTATTTTCATGTGAGCGAGCATTCAGTACACATGTCAAACACACATAATAATATGCATTATTACAAATGTCAATAGAAAGCACTGTACACAGTCACAGTTTAGCCAACGCCATTTTCTCCTGACACTGCCAACACCACTGTGGAACTTTGACAGCAAAAGGGTAAGAATGAGGGAAAAAATCTCCCTGTTAAATAATGTGTACTTGCAGTACTGCTATTTTTAACTGTGGAAAGAAGAAACCTCAAACATGCTCACTATAGCGGAACATAGACAGGAATGGACCAGAGTGGGTTAGTTGCCAGAGCTTGAGGAAAATAAACAACAAACACAGACTACGACGATGGTGGTGCTGAACATTGTTTTATTATATAGCGGGAGGAAGGGTCCATAGTCAGTTGTACAACAATGCATTCAACTGAAATGTGTCTTCCACATTTAACCCAACCCCTCTGAATCAGAGAGGTGTGGGGGGCTGCCTTAATTAACATTCACCTCATCAGCACCCAGGGAGCAGTTGTTGTTCGGGGTAAACTGCCTTCCTCAGGAAGAGAAAGACAGATTTTTACATTGTCGGCTCAGCGATTTGATCCAGCAACCTTTGGGTTACTGACCCAACGCTCCTACCCACCAGGCTACCTGCTACTGAACCTCTACCAACAGGGAGGACAACAACTCTGAATGTAACATTCTGCAATACACTGGAGTACCTAGTCACAGAGAAGCAACCCAACACAGAGAAACAACCTCCACAATACGTCCATATTTGATATTGTCTCTGTCAACATCTCAGTGTTGTCTTGTCGCCGCCAATCAACATGCTTTTGGTCCTCTTGTAGAATGAATGACCAATACTTTGGTAAAGTGGTTACTTACAAGCTAGCCTTGCAAGCCGCCTGATCTCGCTAACTTAAGTAATTTAGGCTACTTACAAGCAGCCCTGGTTTATATGCATGATGAAAACAAAATCTGCTCTTTCCAGGCCAAGGGTTTTGCCGATGGGGTTAGCTAATTTATGAATACACTTGCTAATGCCTCTGAATAAAAACCTTGAAATATATCATGAATGCAAGAGAACACGTTTGGCAGAACCCCACACATACAGTACAGTACAATAAGCACTAAGCACACACTGCTATCTTCCTGAGGAAACACAACACACCCCTCTGAGGGTTCTGTAGAGGACTGAGGCATTTACTGAAGGCTCTATTAGTGATTCATGACATAATAAAGAGAGGGAGAGGAGGGGAAGAGAGGGGAGAGAGAGAGATTGAGAGAGAGGGAGAGAGAGAGAGTGGCAGAGAGATATAGAGATTAATTTAGCCACTTATGCATGTCTAAACAACATGCACAATCTCCAAACAAAAGCTGTGAAAAGTGACATCATGATGACATAGGCTAACATTCCCTGCTGCCATAATGTCATCTGGGCACGCAAAGGCGAGATTCATTCAAAACGGAACTGACAGTGAGCTGCATCATTACAATATCTGAAAAATATGTTTAGTAGGCATAATATTGCTACTAGCCAACACAGACGATGGATCAAATTATTGTCAATATTGTAAATAAATATAAATGTGTAAAATACACATTACTACACATGGGTTTAAGCACAGGGAATAGCTCTTACCTAGATAGGGTCCTGGTTTTCACCTAAATAAAAAACAGCAAGTTGTATAATACATGCTTCCTCTCTTTGTCAACAACACTTCTATCCTTCCGGTGATTTCACAAAAATCCTACTGCACGGGTATGCATTGAAGTCCAGTGTTGGAGGAGAACAAGGCGGAGCGTTGCCTCTGATGTTACTATCATGGTACAGTGAGTTCAGTATCCTACAGTGGCATACAGTCTAATCTCTTGGTGTCTTTAGATTTTGATTGGTAAATCTGCTGCTGCCTCCTATGCTTTGTTTGGTTAATTTGTTGATTCCCACCCCTCCATCTTTAAAAAAAAATTCACACTTTTTTATAATTTCTAGTAGGCCTATGCCTTGTGCTGAATGGGAAATTCTAGACTAAGATGATGAACTGAGTCAATCTGGGATTTTATTTTTGCAAAAAATTACAGTTGAATGGGTCCTCCGGTTCCAGAGAATGTAAACCTCTCAGTGTCTCTCCAACTCACAAAGTAATAGAAAGTTGTGGATATGTGAGAAATGTTGATGATTTCTCTCAATCAGCCCCCCCACACACACCAACGTCACTCTCTTCTTTTTCTCTCTCTCCCCCTCTCTTTCTCACACACACACAGCACAGCATTCACACACACGCACGCACGCACACACACACGCACACACACTATGCCTTACCCGCTCATTGGCAGTCATGCACTGTAGTTTCATCTGTTTCAGGTAGGTGGCCGTCAGGGGCATGTTGTAGTCAATGAGGTCCGGGACCAGGGATGTTGGTCGATCATTTTCTGTACAGAACATAGAGCAAAGTAGGTTGGTGGCACCTTAATTGGGGATTACGGGCTCGTGGGAATGGCTGGAGCGGAATAGGTGGAATGGTATCAAATAAATCAAACACATGGTTTGATGCCATTCCATTTGCGCCGTTCCAGCCATTATTATGAGCCGTCCTCCACTCAGCAGCCTCCACTGACATAGAGATAGATACAGTAAGATGTTTTTCAAGACAAACAATCAAGTAAAACAAGCCAGGTATGATCTCTTTTGTACCACTTTAACTGAACAAAACTCTCATGGCTCAAACCAAACAGAGATGCCTTTAGAACTTTTTGACTTCTCCCACTTTCCCTTTGGGCTCTGCCACTCCCCTGCACTGTCTATTGGTTTTCTTTGACCAGAGAGTTCATTCATCTGATCTGGTTTCTCTGGTTTCTCTGATCTTAATTAGAAGCAGTCTCTGATTTTAAGGCAATAATGACAACCGGTAGGCACTGTGGCCCTTTTTTCATATTCTGTTATATACTGTTGTTTTCTCACTGTGTATGTACAGTATATACTGTATTCTCAAAATAGCTCATCCTAATATTTCCTTTCCAAATGGTATACTGTCTATACACAACACATATTTATATTCTGGATTCTGACACATGCTCACTCTAATATATCTACTCTGGATTGTTAATTGGACTCTATATTTCTTGATTTTTTGTTTTGATTTCTCTTTTGTATTTGTATTCTATTTGAGATACAATCTACTGCACTGTTGGAGCCAATAAACATAAGCATTTCGCAGCGCCTGCTATAACACCTGCAAACCTGTGTACGCGACCAATAATCTTTGATTAGATTTGATCTGGAGTCATGGACTGCTGTTCTAATGCTGTAAACCAGGGGCGTTAAACTCATTCCATGGAGGGCCTAGTGTCTGCAGGTTTTTGACAACCAGGTGAGGGGAGTTCCTTACTAATTAGTGACCTTAATTCATCAATTAAGTACAAGGAAGGAGCGAAAACCCGCAGACACTCGGCCCTCCGTGGAATGAGTTTGACAACTATGCTGTAAACTAAATGGGAGCCCTCTGTGTTCCACACTATGGCCACTAGAGGGACCCCATGCTACTTCTCTTGGAACATCTCTTTCATAATTTAGGACCTCTTGGGTCTTTCTTACATCATTTGATGGCCTCTGCTTTCAACCAAAGTCCACACCTTTAATTGGCTGACGAAACATACACAGAGACCTAAGATATATTTAAACGACAGATTGGACATTGAGTTGAGGGTGTGAAACACAACGAATATGAGCTATAAATGTACTAGCAGTCAATTAAATATTTCATTATTTGTGGTAGCATTGCAATTAATAATTTTAACAAAGGCAGTAGGAAGGTGATACATGTTATAACGATGCATTAGAAGTCTTTGGCATTGTTGCTATTCAGATAGATATCAAATTGAAAGAAGCCTTTCTTTTCAAACAAGGATTTAATGACTGAATAAATATATACAGTAAATTAATAAAAAGGAACCAGTAGACTGACTGGGAAGTTAGTTACCTTTAAACTCTGCAGTGTTGGGATTGATGTGCATCCTTTTCTGACACTCTCCACAGCTCATTAGGAAGCGTGTCACTGCCTCCCTGGGCAGGAAGGCATATGTCTCCGCTATCTGTGCCAGGGGAAAGGTCAGAGGACAAAGCACAGGTCAGGAAGGACAGGAGCAAAGGAGGCATGAACTGTTATTAAAGCCTGAGATCAATGATTATGTTAATACTGTGTTATGTGGCATGGTGAGGAATGAGGAAGGAATCCTCCCTCAAGGACTCCAACAACCTCTCTCTCTCTCTCTTGGCTACTGCCGAAGCCCTGACCGTTTGACTCTACCATCTACTTACAGTGCATTTGGAAAGTATTCAGACCCCTTGACTTTTTACACATTTTGTTACGTTACAGCCTTATTCTAATATGGATTAAATGCCCCCCCCCCCCATCAATCTACACACAATACCCCATAATTACAAAGCAAAAACAGGATACATTTTCTGTTGTTGCAAATATTACATTTACATAAGTATTCAGACCCTTTACTCAGTACTTTGTTGAAGCGCCTTTCGCAGTGATGACAGCCTCAAATCTTCTTGGGTATAACGCTACAAGCTTGGCACACCTGTATTTGGGGAGTTTCTTCCATTCTTCTCTGCAGATCCTCTCAAGCTCTGTCAGGTTGGATGGGGAGCGTCGCTGCACAGATATTTTCAGTTCTCTCCAAAGATGTTTGATCTGGTTCAAGTCCGGCCTCTGGCTGGGCCACTCAAGGACATTCCTATGTTGTCTTGGCTATGTGCTTAGGGTCCTTGTCCTGTTGGAAGGTGAACCTTCACCACAGTCAGGTCCTGAGTGCTCTGAAGCAAGTTTTCATTAAGGATCTCTCTGTACTCCGTTCATCTTTCCCACGATCCTGACTAGTCTCCCAGTCCCTGCCGGTGAAAAACATCCTGACAGCATAATGCTGCCACCACCATGCTTCACCGTGGGGATGGTGCCAGGTTTCGTCCAGACGTGAGGCAAGGCATTCAGGCCAAAGAGTTCAATCCTGGTTTCATCAGACAAGAGAATCTTGTTTCTCATGGTCTGAGTGTCTTTAGGTGCCTTTTGGCAAACTCCAAATGGACTGTTACGTGCCTTTTACTGAGGAGTGGATTCTGTCTGGCCACGATATCATAAAGGCCTGATTGGTGGATTACTGCAGAGATGGTTATCCTTCTGGAAGGTTCTCCCATCTCCACAGAGGAACTCTGGAGCTCTGTCTGAGTGAACATCAGGTTCTTGGTCACTTCCCTGAACAAGGCCCTTCTCCCCCGATTGCTCAGTTTGGCCGGGCAGCCAGTTCTTGGAAGAGTCTTGGTGGTTCCAAACTTCTTCCATTTAAGAATGGTGGAGGCTACTGTGTTCTTGGGGACCTTCAATGCTGCAGACATTTTTTGGTACCCTTCCCCAGATCTGTGCCTCGACACAATCCTGTCTCGGAGCTCTACGGACAATTCCTTCGACCTCATGACTTGGTTTTTGCTCTGGCATGCACTGTCAACTGTGTGACCTTATATAGACAGGTGTGTGCCCTTCCAAATAATGTCCAATCAATTGAATTTACCACAGGTGGACTCCAATCAAGTTGTAGAAACATCTCAAGGATGCACCTGAGCTCAATTTCGAGTCTCATAGCAAAGGGTCTGAATACTTATGTAAATAAGGTATTTCTGTTTTTCGAAAAACCTGTTTTCGCTTTGTCATAATGGGGTATTGCGTGTAGATTGATGAGGAAAATGTTTTAGTTCATCCATTTTAGAATAAGGCTGAACCGTAACAAAATCTTTTTCAGATTGTTTTTATTACTTGTTAAACTAAATCTCTTTCTCTGAGCAATTGTATTAGTATAAAATAATATAATTTCCCACTTTTTGTAGCATATAACATAGCTCAGTATTTGTATTATTTATATTATACAGTGTTTTTTGCTCATCTTTATCAAGGGTGCCAATCATTTCAGACCTGGCTGTATATTTCCCTCTCTCACGCTCTAGCTCCCTTCCCTGTTTATCTCTGCTTCTCTGCCCCCCCTGGCATTTCCCTGCTAAACAAGGCGACCTTCATGTGACCATGGCGAGGCAGCAGGGGTGCCCAGCTCACCCCCCCCCCCCCCCCCTTTCCTTCCCCCAGAGGCAGAGGAGAAGGAAAGGCCACCCAGAGGAATCTGCACTTCCCAGAAGGCCACAGTGACAGCTTCATATTATGCCCCAATGGCGCTCAGTGCCTTCTCAAAAGGGTACGTACTATGAGACATGACAGGACCTCTCTACGGGGCAGGGGCGAGAGGCGCGAGGGAGAAAAGGCCCTGGTCCCTGGGGGGTGTAACAGCCATGCTTCCCAAAAAACTATCTCACAAAACAGACAAAGACCTCCCAGCTGCAGACACAGACATGGCATCTCAGACCTAACTAGATGCTGAATACACTGGGTGAATACACTAGGACTGGGTGAATACAGATACACCATAAAACAATTTAATCTGGGAATGCATATGCTGTTGATTATGTGGTATATATGGATTTGACTTTTGTCTCCCGTTGAGGATGCCTTTTTTCCTTAGTAGCTACTGATGCTATGAATAAGAAATAGCCAGTCTATAATATGTATATTTTATGTGGCAGTCTCTAAGAGAATAGGAAGAATATGTTTTAGTACAGTCTTTAGCAGGGGTAGGCAACTAGATTCAGCCGAGGGCCGATTTTTGTCGGCGCGGATGATGAGGGGGCCGGATCATAATTATAATAATTTGTACACAGCAAATTGACCACAACTAAGCCCCAAACAGATTGTATTTGAAAATAACAATAATTTCATACCTTGATTACATTGAGACACAATCACATACAGTATGTCTCTTTTTTCATTTGTGTGAATACTTGGTGAACAGATTTCCTAAATGAAACTCATTCTTAGCAGAATACTGGGTGATTTTAGTATTTTTTTTAGCAAAAACGAACCCCCCCAAAACATATATATATATATATATTTTTTCTTCTAAAAACTTTGGAGGGACAAAATAAATCACTTGCGGGACGGCTTCTTACCGCTTTGTAGGTCTTCTTCTGGCCAGCGTGTTTAGGTGCTCTACCAGGGTCGGCACCCATCTCCACATGCATGGCATAGATGATGTCGAAGAAGTCCTCCACCACTGCCACCCTCTTCAGGGACAAGCTGTACTGGGCCGAGCCTGCATCTGCACACTGGAAGACAGAGAGGGAAACATTCAATACCCTGCCTGAGGAAACTGAGGCCTGTGTGTGTGTGTGTGTGTGTGTGTGTGTGTGTGTGTGTGTGTGTGTGTGTGTGTGTGTGTGTGTGTGTGTGTGTGTGTGTGTGTGTGTGTGTGTGTGTGTGTGTGTGTGTGTGTGTGTGTGTGTGTGTGTGTGTGTGTGTGTGTGTGTGTGTGTGCATGTCTTTACAAAAAAAGCACGTCAAATTAGCAGTTTCACATGTGAAAATTGCATTTTCACATGTATTACATTTAGAGTTCACATGTTAACACCACTTTTTCACGTGAGGAAAATAACATGTTTTCACCTCACGTGAATTTCAATTGCAAATGTGAAAATCATATTTTACATGTAAGAAAACTCCAACTGTGTAAAAAATCTCACTTTGACATGTGGAATTGCAGATTCACATGTTTGGTTGAACTAATGTTATTCTCCGTACATGTGAAAGGATGGTGTTAACAGTAGCAATGTTTCCACTCGTGAAATTAGGGAGACCACAACTAAAAATCCCAAATGTGGGCCAAGGCAACGATTTTGCGGGACATTTGCGGAACAGTCGACAGAATACATTTTTGGGAGGTAGGTTAATGGATCATGTGCAAATGGCGACATAGTTCTGCTGTATGAAGGTCACTGCCTGTCAAAGGGGTAATCCTTAGTTGCTACATCCATATAAATTAATGATATGTACCCTTTGATTCTTGAAGAATATAACGTATAAATGCCTCTTGAGCTTAATTCAACTGTTGTATCCCATCAGAACCCAAAATATAAAATGTTTTACTCCAATGTTCGAAACAAAGTAGATGTAAACAACCACTGTATAGCCTCAAAACATGGTTAAAACTATCATTTTGATATCATGGACAGCCCTCGCATCCATAGCGTAGTCTACTGATTGAGAGCAGGACATTTCTCCAGTCTCATCCATCAGATTTGTACTGAAACTGTGGTGGGGAAAACACTTTGTTATTGTTTCAATTAAGGATTGCCGCTTTAAACACCTTAAATAGAGTAATAGTGTTATTATATGGTGCAATCTTCTAGTGAGTGAGTTACTTTTATGCCATTAATATCAAGCAAACTTCTGAAGTCGAGAACAAAATTCTTACTATTGCAAACAAAAATAATGATATTGAAAGCAAAACATAAACCCAAAATATTGATAGCAAAAACAAAACATTTCAAGGAAATAATTTCGAAATGTGAGAACAAATAAAATCTAAATGATTGCCCCAAAAAATGTAATCAGGGATTTTTTAAAATGATAACATGATTAAATAAAACGTCTCCCTCTTTCCTGCAATTTTCTCCATCTTTGGTTATGTTACACTGGCCTTTGCTTTCGCTGCCTTTTTTCCAGTTGCAAGTTTTGGCAATTTAATTCCAGAAACATAGTATCCTGCATCGCATTACTAGTTTGCCTCTGAAAGTAAGCAGGGTTGGTTCCTGGATGGGAGACCAGAAGTAGCTGGATGTGGTAAAAAAGAAACCAGAGAAAAAAAAGTAAAAGGTGGAAACTTTTTTTTTCATGAGGGGAAACAGCTGAAACTTCACACCTGTCCCAAAACCACGTCTCACTCATATGATATAGATGTGTTTTTATTTTTCACGTGATTTGTTTTTTAACGTGTTTTTTTTGTAAGGGTGTGTGTGAGCACATGCATGTATACCACATGGGGATGTGTGAAACTCATTCCTCAGCCTGAAGTGTCCCCCCTTGCGACAGCAAATAGCTAGCTTTTAGTGTGGCGCCAACTGGTAAGAGGCTTTAGGAGAGCGGTCACGTGTGCTAGCAAAGCAGAGGTCCCGAGTTCGCACCAACTGTGGGCCCAATCGGGAGGAAGTGTACTCACTAAGCAAGCAGTGTGACGTCCTTTACACATGCACGTGTGTGTATCAGTTCTATATGGAAAAATATATCTGAAACATAATAGTCATGAAAATCTGAAAATATCCTAACCCCCAAGGCTATTAGCTGATGCAGGGCTCGTAGTGTGAATGTTAACAAGATGGCTTTCTTATTCAAGCATTGAGAACAGTGAATATGATTCAGCAGAGTAATATGGATCAGCACACAGGAGAGAAGAATATGGAGCAACTCAAACAGGGTGCAGGAAAAATCACCACTGGGTCAGCTCTCCTGAGATGTCCAGTGCTACGGTCTGTGTCCATGTAGATCCCAGCTCTACAGGCTGGGTGCCTGTCTGTGTCCATGTAGATCCCAGCTCTACAGGCTGGGTGCCTGTCTGTGTCCATGTAGATCCCAGCTCTACAGGCTGGGTGCCTGTCTGTGTCCATGTAGATCCCAGCTCTACAGGCTGGGTGCCTGTCTGTGTCCATGTAGATCCCAGCTCTACAGGCTGGGTGCCTGTCTGTGTCCATGTAGATCCCAGCTCTACAGGCTGGGTGCCTGTCTGTGTCTATGTAGATCCCAGCTCTACAGGCTGGGTGCCTGTCTGTGTCTATGTAGATCCCAGCTCTACAGGCTGGGTGCCTGTCTGTGTCTATGTAGATCCCAGCTCTACAGGCTGGGTGCCTGTCTGTGTCTGGGGCTAGCCTAACAGAGTGTCTCCTGACAGATGTCACTGATCCAGGCTGCTGCTTCTGGCTTTTGGTATCATCACCCACCCACTGTCCAGAGCACTGCTGGGACTGGGGATAGCACTGGGTCTAGTGTACTGCGGTGGGCACTGATTTATTTTGTGTTCAGGGAATTAGCTGCCAGATTAGCTTCCCCTTAGCAGAGCTTCTTCACCCCTGCAGAGTCAGTCTCTTTCTCTGTTACACACACTCTGAGATTGCTCCATTGCAGAGAGAGAGAGAGAGAGAGAGAGAGAGAGAGAGAGAGAGAGAGAGAGAGAGAGAGAGAGAGAGAGAGAGAGAGAGAGAGAGAGAGAGAGAGAGAGAGAGAGAGAGAGAGAGAGAGAGAGAGAGAGAGAGAGAGAGAGAGAGAGAGAGAGAGAGAGAGAGATGTCTGGGGCTTCATTTGATGGGCACCACCAACACCACCTCATCCCTGCAGTCAGTGTTTAAAAATAACACCACCTCTAGTCCTGTCCATTGCAGAAAGCTACTCCTACAGCAGCTACCCTGATTCCCATGTAGCTGACCCCGTAACCATAGAAACTGCCACAATCTCTCTCTCGGGCAGGTGTGGTTGGAACTCACATTGCTACTACAGCGGCCTCTCTGCTTAATAGCCTACCTACCACATGGGCTTTCTTTCGCGTGGTCACCGCTGGGTTTTCTCTCTCTCCTTTTCTCCCTCAACTTTTCTGTATTTCATTGTTACACTTGTCTCTATTCTTTATAACTTCCTTGTTTAGGTTTATCTGGTGTATTATTTCCTCGAGAAATTAGTTTTATGTAAACAAAAGAACATGTGAACTGAGGCTTATGTGCATGGTTAATAGCTCTGAACAGAAGCTGAGGTCAGTGAAACAAAATAATGGAATATTATATGCATCTAGTTGAGTTCCTGGTAGACAGCACACATGTAGGTTCCAAAAGCTGTGCTTTGTGACTAGCTGTGAGATGTCAGGGGATGTGTTCTAGTGTTCCCGGAGGAGGGTCCAGAGTTCAGAAAGTTCTCCTCTGGCATCACTGAGGAATCTCACTATTTTTCTCTCCTTTGACATTTCTATCCTGTTCCTGCTATCTGACGTTTCTTTCTCTCTTCTTCCTCCAACTGTGTCCTTCTCCTCCTCGCTCCCTCTGTCCCGTTCATTCTTTCTTCCCCTTCTCCTTGCTCCTGCTCTCCCAAGTGCAAGGTAATGATCGTTGCCATGGCAACTAAAACCAGCTCCCAGAGCAGGTTTGTTTTAATCCGGCCCCACTCCCCTCTCTCTCTCTCTCTCTCTCTCTCTCTCTCTCTCTCTCTCTCTCTCTCTCTCTCTCTCTCTCTCTCTCTCTCTCTCTCTCTCTCTCTCTCTCGCCACTCTCCTTCCCTGTCAGCATGTTCTAAATGTAATAGCCTAATGATAATGCTAACATCATCACTCCTGTCTCATTTTCCTGATGACATCATCATTATTCAGGACAAAAATAGTGAGTGAGCCGGTACGTTATTTTTTTTGCATTCTCTCCAAAATAGTAATCCAACCTAGGATGCTTTTGTACTGCACATACTTGGACATCTACCAGTGTTAGATCTGCTATTGTCCTCTAACACAGCAACACTTTATATCTCACTAACCAAGATTATAGCTGTTGTTGCCTCGTATGCCTCCTCGTTTTTGAGTGAACTGTGGTACAGCAAAGATTCCATCACCCTTGGCAGGAATCAACCCAGAGTCAATACAGCCATCCATTTTGTTAAAAGATTTTGGATCCCTTTGAAGGGTTGCGTGTGTGTGTGTGTGTGTGTGTGTGTGTGTGTGTGTGTGTGTGTGTGTGTGTGTGTGTGTGTGTGTGTGTGTGTGTGTGTGTGTCAGTGTCAGTGTCAGTGTCAGTGTCAGTGTCAGTGTCTGTGTCTGTGTCTGTGTCTGTGTCTGTGTCTGTGTCTGTGTCTGTGTCTGTGTCTGTGTGCGTTTGCGCACGCTCATGTTTGTGTGTTTAAATGCTCCTCTGTCTGTATATTCAGCATAGTCCACAAGGTATATGTTGCGTTGCTGGAGGAGACCAGCTGTTGAATGGTTGTGTAACTATGTGTTCTCATCAGCATCACAGCGTTTTACAGGAGGAAGACATGTCAGCAGCCCTAATCACCATCACCACATAAACCTATCAACACTCAACTCCAACTCTCTCTCGCTCTCATTCTTCCCCTTTCTCTTTCTCCCCATCTTTCTAATCCCATAGGACTTTGCTCTCCCCATCCCCTCCTATCTCTCTCTCTCCTCTCCCTGTCCCGCTCCAAACAGCTCTGTTGCTAGGAGACTGGGGGGTTGAATCAGACGCCCCCCCCCCCCTCCACAGTGAGAGGAGAGGAGGAGAGGAGAGAGCAGGAGGAGAGGAGAGAACGGAGAAGAGGAGAGAGCAGTCCTGCACATAGACGAGTCGGGGGGGCTGGAGGCAGCTGGGTCACACAGACAGGCCAGTGGAGAGAGGAAGGGAGAAAAACACAGCAAACATTTAAAATGGAAAGGGCACTTTATCCTCAATGGAGTAGTGGGAGCAAACACTATAAAGCCCTACAGCCATCACACCACATACATCATAGGATTTACAGTTATATGTTGTCTCAAATACCGCCAGCAGCAATACTACAGGTACAGTACAGCTACACTACCAGTCAAAAGTTTCAGAACACCTACTCATTCAAGGGTTTTTATTAATTTTACTATTTTCTACAATGTAGAATAATAGTGAAGACATCAAAACTTGGAAATAACACATATGGAATCATGTAGTAACCAAAAAAGTGTTTCATATTTTATATTTGAGATTCTTCAAATAGCCACCCTTTGCCTTGATGACAGCTTTCAACACTCTTGGCATTCTCTCAACCAGCTTCACCTGGAATGCTTTTCCAACAGTTCCCACATATGATGAGCACTTGTTGGCTGCTTTTCCTTCACTCTGCTGTCCGACTCATCCCAAACCATCTCAAATTGGTTGAGGTCGGGGGATTGTGGAGGCCAGGTCTTCTGATGCAGCACTCCATCACTCTCCTTATTGGTCAAATAGCCCTTACACAGCCTGGAGGTGTGTTGGGTCATTGTCCTGTTGAAAAACAAATGATAGTCCCACTAAGCCCAAACCAGATGGGATGGAGTATTGCTGCAGAATGCTGTGGTAGCCATGCTGGTTAAGTGTGCCTTGAATTCTAAATAAATCACTGACAGTGTCACCAGCAAAGCACCCCCACACCATAACACCTCCTCCTCCATGCTTTACAGTGGGAAATACACATGCGGAGATCATCCGTTGACCCACGCGCGTCTCACAAAGACATGGCGGTTGAAAGCAAAAATCTCAAATTTTGACTTCAGACCGAAGGACAAATTTCCATAGGTTTAATGTCCATTGCTCATGTTTCTTGGCCCAAGCAAGTCTCTTCTTCTTATTGGTGTCCTTTAATAGTGGTTTCTTTGCAGCAATTCGATCATGAAGGCCCGATTCACACAGTCTCCACTGAACAGTTGATGTTGAGATGTGTCTGTTACTTGAACTCTGTGAAGCATTTATTTGGGCTGCAATTTCTGAGGCTGGTAACTCTAATGAACTCTGTAGCAGTTAACTCTGGGTCTTCTATTCCTGTGGTGGTCCTCATTAGATCCAGTTTCATCATAGCGCTTGATGTTTTTTTGCAACTGCACTTGAAGAAACTTTCAAAGTTCTTGAAATGTTCCGTATTGACTGACGTTCATGTCTTAAAGTAATGATGGACTGTCATTTCTCTTTGCTTATTTGAGCTGTCCTTGTCATAATATGGACTTGGTATTTTACCAAATAGGGCTATCTTCTGTATACTCCCCCTACCTTGTCACAACATAACTGATTGGCTCAAACGCATTAAGAAGGAAAGAAATTCCACAAATTAACTTTTTTCAATTGAAATCCATTCCAGGTGATTGCCTCATGAAGCTGGTTGAGAAAATGCCAAGAGTGTGCAAAGCTGTCATCAAGGCAAAGGGTGGCTATTTGAATCTCAAATATAAAATATATTTTCATTTGTTTAAGACTTTTTTGTTTACTGTCACACCTTGATCTGTTTCACTTGTCTTTGTGATTGTCTCCACCCCCTCCAGGTGTTCCACATTATCCCCAATGCATTTATACCTCTGTTTGTCTGTTGCCAGTTCGTTTTGTTTCGTCGAGCCTACCAGCAATCTTCCCTTGCTCCTGTCTTTCTCTAGTTCCTGTTTTCTAGTTTCCCCGTTTTTTACCATTCTGCTTGCCCTGACCCTGAGCCCACCTGCCGTTCTGTACCTTGTCACACCTCCCTGGATTACTGACCTTTGCCTGCCCTGACCTTGAGCCTGCCATTCTGTACCTTTTGGACACTGCTCTGGATTACTGACCTCTGCCTGCCCTTGACCTGTCGTTTGCCTTGTTTTTGTAATAAACTTTTGTTACTTCGAAACAGTCTGCATCTGGGTCTTCTCCTGAGCCTTGACAGTTACTACATGATTCCATATGTGTTATTTCATAGCTCTGATGTCTTCACTATTATTCTACAATGTAGAAAATAGTAAAAATAAAGAAAATCCTTTGAATGAGTAGGTGTTCTAAAACTTTTGACTGGTAGTTTATGTGTAAACTAATTAATAATTATGAGGTATAATAGGCTACAGTACATGAAAATATAGCTGTAATCATATATTTTTTTACCTTTATTTAACTAGGCAAGTCAGATAGGAACAAATAAATTCTTATTTTCAATGACGGCCTAGGAACAATAGGTTAACTGCCTTGTTCAGGGGCAGAACGACATATTTTTACCTTGTCAGCTGAGTGATTTGATCTTGCAACCTTCAGCTACTAGTCCAACACTCTAACCACTAGGCTACCTGCCGCCCCAATGCAGTTGGTTATGGGTGGCTGTGACAGAGAGACGGCGCTCCAAAGAAAGAAAGAAGGACAGTTGGGGTAAAGGTTGGCTGTTTCAACAGCGCCAATGATTCAGATTATCTCATTGCAGATGTGACAACAGGTCACCTTTTAAAGTCCCATCTCATCATGGTAAACCCATCAGCGAGGTAATAGACGCATAAATAGGAAAGCCCTAGTGTCCTCAGTGGGGAGGGGGTAGAAGGGGGGTAACACAGTGAGGAAGGCGCTAAGGGACTAGGACGACCTAATAGGGTGAAAAATATGTAAAATATAATCTCCTTGACCCTCTTTTTAATACATACCTTCACCCTCTCCTCTTTCTGCCAGCCACCCTCCTTTATTTCCCCCATTTCTCTTTTTTTTCTCCCTGTTCCTTTGCTCACTCTGTTCTCTAGACTCTGTTGATGTTCCAGTCACCACCCCCAAACGGAACATTCTGATGTACTACACATTCATTCTGCAATCTGGGCCTAACACATTCCTTTTATCATTGTGTTATTACTACATAATTACTATATATTTTCTATTTATGTTACTCTGGTGTAGTTTGTTAAATATTGGTCCTACTACTGCATAAGAAAATTACAGTAGCAGAGTGTAGTAGTAAGATTCAACACTGAGTCGTAAGGCTGTGTGTGTGTGCGTGCGTGCGTGTGTGTGTGTGTGTGTGTGTGTATGTGTGTATGTGTGCATGTGTGTGTGTGTGTGTGTGTGCGTGTGTGTATGTGTGCATGTGTGTATGTGTGTATGTGTGTATGTGTGTGTGTGTATGTGTGTATGTGTGCATGTGTGTGTGTGTATGTGTGTGTGTGTGTGTGTGTGTGTGTGTGTGTGTGTGTGTGTGTGTGTGTGTGTGTGTGTGTATGTGTGTGTGTATGTGTGTGTGTGTGTGTGTGTGTGTGTGTGTGTGTGTGTGTGTGTGTGTGTGTGTGTGTGTGTGTGTGTGTGTGTGCGTGCGTGCGTGCGTGCGTGCGTGCGTGCGTGCGTGCGTGCGTGCGTGCTACGATCTGGAGCAGAGCTCAAACTCTCTCCCACACAGGGGCGAGGCCTCCTGACCAGTTAAAAATTGTGTTAATTTCTCCTCCTATGGGAGCAAAGAACTGTCTCTCCATGGCAACAGAGAGGGTGCTTAGAGGAGGAAAACCGAGCAGGGCGATCAACGACCCCCTCTTTGTACAGACACACACACACACACACACACACAGTAACATACACATTTTTACACAAAAACACACACACTCACATATGAACCCACTGTGACACTCCGTGCACAGCTTACTAGAGATCAATTACAAAAATATTATCAAAAGGCTAGGAACACATTGGCTTAAAATATGTAGACATATCGAATTCCCTTGTCCTATAAAGAGGCGTCATTCACACAAAAAATTGTTAAATTGTGTGTCTATGTGTGTCATCTACATCCAACGCAGAGGAACCTTGCACATTACTTATTAGGGGACACTGAGGGCCCAAATTCAATATATTTTATTATGTGTAAAATGAACTGTTTAGGGATCAGATTGAGGAGGCACTGGAGGCACTCCCCCATTGCCAAAGAAGCACTAAAATAACCACAGCACACAATCACTCCTAAAAAAGTAGGTAAATTGGAGATATGGTTTGAGAGAGGCCTTGTTGCAGAAACATCGACATCAAAAGCAGTCTTTATTATAATGCCTTGTCCTTTTTATATTAAGTGGGCAATCTGCTTCATCCATTTTTGGACATCTGAATTAATAAAATGTATCCATTTATTCTTGAAGAATATTTTTTTTAACCTTTATTTAACTAGGCAAGTCAGTTAAGAACAAATTCTTATTTTCAATGACAGCCTAGGCACAATGGGTTAACTGCCTTGTTCAGGGGCAGAACGACATATTTTTACCTTATCAGCTTGGGGATCTTGCAACCTTTCGGTTACTAGTCCAACGTTCTAACCACTAGGCTACCTGCCACCCCATGATATTAACCTAGAAATGTTTCATGAGCTTAGTTCAACTGTCGTTCCCCATCAGAACCCAAAAAATGAGCTTATTTCACTCCAAGGTTTGAAACAGAGCAAATGCAAACAAACATTATATAGCCTCAAAACATGGTTAAAGCTATAATTTTGATATACAGTATATAATGGATGGCCAATCCTTGCATCCATAGTTATGTCTATGAATTTGAGAGTGGTTACATTTCTCCAGCCCTATCCCTCAGCTTTTTACCGAAACAGGGGTGGGGAGAACGCTTTATTATTGTTTCAACTGCCGATTGCCGCTTTAAGGTCAATTCTCCCCCATCTCGCCAGGTGGAGAGTGAAGTGGTGGCTTTGGGTATTCAGCATTTGGTGTAGACTTAATAACCCATGTGCCAACCCATAGAGACTGAACAGGAGGGATAAAACAATGGCTAGATTATGCTGGAGTTGTGCCATGCAAAACTGTTAGCATTAATGCAAATGTTGTTGAATGAAAGGAGCACTATTCTTTTGACTCTGTGCCCTTCTGACAGAGGGGAGCTATCAGGAGAAGTGGAATAATTAATCAGATAATAATGATGATGTTCATGCTCCATTTTGATGGCAGAACACAAATATTTAGTACTTCCTTTCCGTTCCATGTCTGCCTCAGAGGGGGACATACTCAACTACTCCAACACCGCTCAGCCTTTTCTTTCTGTTGTCTTTCATTAAGTTACAATAATATATTCACTGGTTTACAGTTCACTGGGTTACAGGGTTACAGAGCGTTTAAGACGTCAATTAACCCTTTATGCCCTTTATGACAGCACTTCCTACAACCTTAGTCTCAACACGGGTAGCTTACATATGGAGTCCCATGCCTACGGCTGTGCTGTGTGTGGTGAGAAAGTCCTACCAAACCCAGACTGTGAATGAGGGATAGAGATATTTACAGGTTGCTGTTGGCATGGCAACAAAAAGCAACCGCTCTCATCCATTAAAAAAACATTCACTGCCATATTCTGAGCAACAAAAGAGAAATTAACACAACATTCGTCTTTGAAATGGAGGGCACACCTATTGCTGAATAAATGATTATATGTGCAAACCAGATTAGTGTTAGACTATACTATATGGTGGCAGAGTATTTTATATCTGCTAATAATAATGTATAACTAAAAATAACAGGCCGGTATGAAGTAATAGTGGTGTGTGAATGTACCACTACAGTGTGCATGTCTACAGTAGTGTATGACTGCAGAGAGTCTCACCGTGCCGTGGTCTATCTATGGTTATATTCACCTCCTCTCTGCTTGGGCTCTAATCACGACATAATGAGTTAAACGAAGTTGCATCCGCACACTGAGGCCTGCTGGATTCTCTAAGCACTGGCTGCTCTGCTGCGTTCACGACATTTTAGTTTTTTATTTTACCTTTATTTAACTAGGCAAGTCAGTTAAGAACAAATTCTTATTTACAATGACGGCCTACCAAAAGGCAAAAGGCCTCCTATGGGGACAGGGACTGGGATTAAAAAGAAACATAAATTCAATAAAAATATAGGACAAAACACACATCACGACAAGAGAGCCAACACAACACTACATATGTTGGAAACTCGGAACTACCGAGTTAAAACGAACATAAGTTATTTGCTAGAGCTTCTTATTGGTTGATTCTAAAACTTCCCAAGTTGGAAACTCGGGTATCATCGTTCTACAATTAGTAACCAAGTCGGAGATGTCTCAGTTTCCGACATGACTTGAACGCAGCATTAGTCATACAGAAGGAGAGCAAGAGAGAGAGGACTGGGATATAGGCAGAGACAGAGAGTGTGAAAGAGAGATAGAGATTCCATACAATCCCATCAACTGTCTGAAATTAAGATTACACTAGGCCCGTGCTGCAAAACTGTTTAAATCCACAATTCCCTTTAGTCAGTATCTGTCTCCTTCCTTCCACTCCTGGGCTATCCTGTATAACTATCTCTGTGTTTACACCAACTGAAAACAGGTTCCTTTCAGCCCATCAACCACCACACCATCCCCGCCGACACCCCCACCCCCTCATTTAGACCCCACAGTGAAACTTGGCACACCCCAGGAGCAGCTGCAGAGAGGCCGCCAACGCACACGCTGTGGAAACACACCCCCACCACACAGGGGGGGTACCGGGGGGCATTGTGGTTTTGTACTCTCTGTCTGTCTGTCTGTCTGTCTGTCTGTCTGTCTGTCTGTCTGTCTGTCTGTCTGTCTGTCTGTCTGTCTGTCTGTCTGTCTGTCTGTCTGTCTGTCTGTCTGTCTGTCTGTCTGTCTGTCTGCCTGTCTGCCTGCCTGCCTGCCTGCCTGCCTGCCTGCCTGCCTGCCTGCCTGCCTGCCTGCCTGCGTGCGTGCGTGCGTGCGTGCGTGCGTGCGTGCGTGCGTGCGTGCGTGCGTGCGTGCGTGCGTGCGCGCGTGAGAGAGACAGAGAGAGAGAGAGAGAGAGATTGAGAGAGAGAGAGAGCGAGAGAGAGAGAGAGAGAGAGAGAGAGAGAGAGAGAGAGAGAGAGAGAGAGAGAGAGAGAGAGAGAGAGAGAGAGAGAGAGAGAGAGAGAGAGAGAGAGAGGGAGGGAGGGCAGGTCTAGGTGTACCTTTTCTCTGTATCTTGTATGTATTTATTTGGGTGGCACAGGCGTAGGCCTGAAGCAGACAGAGTGAGAGAATGAAGAAGAGAAAGAGATCTGAGGACTGATAGCACATGACCGTTAAATCGACTGATACACTATCTACCACTCAGCAAGGGAACAGTCCAGGATGACATACCACTGGCTGACAGACAAGAGAACAGACACACAAACCCCCTCCACACTCACATTGATACACATGGGCCTTTCTCGCATCTAATTGCACCTCAACTTCACTATTTGACTTTCTACTTCCCACTTTAATTAATGATTTAATTAATACTGTAATTACTGCCTTGTGTTTGCTTATGTTTTTCTCTTTGTTGTGGAGTTTTGCACAGGTGGGGGCTGGACATGGGGGAGTCCACTGCTGTTTCCCATCAATAATTACATATGTGATATTCAGGAATACTCTCATTTAGTAGGACTGGAAATCCCACATAGTCCTCTATAACATAATTTGCATGCTCTTCTCACTCATGCATGGAGTAAAAAATTGTTCCCTGCCCAGGCTCCAACCTTGTATTCCTGTAGATTAAGTTACTGTACATTTACAAACTTGGCCCTTACAGATTGACTTCAGTTTAGCAATTTCTGGGTTTGTTCCTTGGACATCAATCTGTGTCAAAATAAAAGGCTGTGGCCCACAAGCAATGTAAGATTGATAAAGTGTTGAAAAAAGGGACATTTAAGAACTATAATATGACATAATAACACGTAAAGTGTAGACTGATTCCTGTGGGTAATACATGTTGTTGCTCAAAAATCTATCATGTCATCGATAACAAACATAAAAGAAAAAGGTAATGTGACGCTCCATCATCAAAAAGGTAATGTGACGCTCCATCATCAAAAAGGTAATGTGACGCTCCATCATCAAAAAGGTAATGTAACACTCCATCATCAAAAAGGTAATGTGACGCTCCATCATCAAAAAGGTAATGTGACGCTCCATCATCAAAAAGGTAATATAACGCTCCATCATCAAAAAGGTAATGTAACACTCCATCATCAAAAAGGTAATGTAACACTCCATCATCAAAAAGGTAATGTAACACTCCATCATCAAAAAGGTAATGTAACGCTCCATCATCAAAAAGGTAATGTAACACTCCATCATCAAAAAGGTAATGTAACACTCCATCATCATAGACAGAAAAAAAGAAAGACTAACAAAACTAAATATCAGACTCTAGATGCACCTGCCAAGAGGCTTTATCATGAAAACAATATAACCTATTGGAAATAAGTGTTTAATTAAGCAGAAAAATAAAGGCTATGCATTTACACAGGTAACACACCTGAGGAAGAATCGGTTGAATAATACACACCTTAGTGGTACTGATATTTCAATCTAGATATTGTAATTTGAGTCTTTTGTTCACACTAATCTTAAGGGTCCTTGGAGAGCTTGACCCAACACCATGGTGGGGGTTGGTGTGATTGGAATGAGAAGAGGAGGACCAATGCGCAGCGTGGTAAGTGTCCATATTGATAATGTATTATCATGAACACAAAACAAAATAACGAGAACGAAACGAAACAGTCCTGAATGGTGAATACAAAAAACACTGAACAGAAAATAATCACCCACAAAACACAATGAAAAACAGGCTACCTTAATATGGCTCCCAATCAGAGACAACGATAGACAGCTGCCTCTGATTGGGAACCACACCAGGCCAAACACAGAAATAGACAACCTAGATATACAACATAGAATGCCCACCCACATCACACCCTGACCAAACAACACATAGACACATACAAAGCAATCTATGGTCAGGGCGTGACAGTACCCCCCCCAAGGGTGCAGACTCCGGCCGCAAAACCTGAACCTATAGGGGAGGGTCTGGGTGGGCATCTGTCCGCGGTGGCGGCTCTGGCGCGGGACGTGGACCCCACTCCACCATAGTCTTAGCCCGCTTAAGTGGCGTCTTTGGACCGGCGACCCTCGCCGCCGACCTTGGACTGGGGACCCTAATAAAGGGCACCTCTGGACTGACGGACACCTCTGGACTGAGGGGCAGCTCCGGACTGAGGGGCAGCTCCGGAATGAGGGGCAGCTCCGGGCTGAGGGGCAGCTCCGGACTGAGGGGCAGATCTGGGCTGAGGGGCAGATCCGGACTGGAGGGAGACTCTGGCAGATCCGGACTGGAGGGAGACTGGCAGATCCGGACTGGAGGGAGACTCAGGCAGCTCCTGACTGACGGGCGGCTCAGGCAGCTCCTGACTGACGGGCGGCTCAGGCGGCTCCTGACTGACGGGCGGCTCAGGCGGCTCCTGACTGACGGGCAGCTCAAGCAGCTCCTGACTGACGGGCGGCTCAGGCGGCTCCTGACTGACGGGCGGCTCAGGCGGCTCCTGACTGACGGGCGGCTCAGGTGGCTCAGGACAGACGGGCGGCTCAGGCGGCTCAGGACAGACGGGCGGCTCAGGCGGCTCAGGACAGACGGGCGGCTCAGGCGGCTCAGGACAGACGGGCGGCTCAGGCGGCTCAGGACAGGAGGGCGGCTCAGGCGGCGCTGGACAGGAGGGCGGCCAGGCGGCGCTGGACAGGAGGGCGGCTCAGGCAGCGCTGGACAGGAGGGAGACTCTGACAACGCTGGACAGACGGGAGCACCTGGAGGAAGGAGACGGAGAGACAGCCTGGTGCGTGGGGCTGCCACTGGAGGCCTGGTACGTGGAGGAGGCACCGGATAGACCGGACCGTGGAGGCGCACTGGAGGTCTCGAGCACCGAGCCTGCACAACCCTACCTGGCTGGATACTCCCCGTAGCCAGGCCAGTGCGGCGAGGTGGAATAGACCACACTGGGCTGTGCTGGCGAACCGGGGACACCATGCGTAGGGCTGGTGCCATGTACCCCGGCTCGAGGAGACGCACTGGAGACCAGATGCACTGAGCCGGCTTCATGGCACCTGGCTTGATGCCCACTCTAGCCCGGCCGATACGAGGCGCTGCGATGTAACGCACCGGGCTATGCCTGCGCACCGGGGACACCGTGCGCCTCACGGCATAACACGGTGCCTGCCCGGTCCACCTCTCTCCACGGTAAGCACGGGGAGTTGGCGCAGGTCTCCTACCTGGCTTAGCCACACTCCCCGTGTGCCCCCACCCAAGACATTTTTGGGTCTGCCTCTCGTCCCAGCCGCGCTGCCGTGCTAGCTCCTCATAATGCCGCATCTCGGCTTTCGCTGCCTCCAGCTCTGCCTTGGGGCGGCGATATTCTCCCGGCTGTACCCAGGGTCCCTTGCCATCCAAGATCTCCTCCCAAGTCCAGGAGTCTTGAACCCTCTGCTCCTGGGTACCACGCTGCTTGGTCCGGTTGTGGTGGGTGATTCTGTAACGCTCGTCGTTGGAATGAGAAGAGGAGGACCAATGTGCAGCGTGGTAAGTGTCCATATTGATAATTTATTATCATGAACACAAAACAAAATAACGAGAACGAAACAGTCCTGAACGGTGAATACAAAAAACACTGAACAGAAAATAATCACCCACAAAACACAATGAAAAACAGGCTACCTTAATATGTCTCCCAATCAGAGACAACGATAGACAGCTGCCTCTGATTGGGAACCACACCAGGCCAAACACAGAAATAGACAACCTAGACATACAACATAAAATGCCCACCCACATCACACCCTGACCAAACAAAACATAGACACATACAAAGCAATCTATGGTCAGGGCGTGACAACTATACTGTGCCTAAATGGTGTATGTATTCTTAACCTTTGGTCAGTCATCCTAGACAATTACTATATCAGAATGGCTATCCATCCATCTCCAACCCTAAAAATAGCCGACCTAAATAAATCATTTAGATTATGACCTTAGATTAAAACAGGATTAACAAAATCCAAATCAATCTCTATTGTATGAGATGATCAAATGGTGAAATCATTCGAATTTAAATCCTAAACAGAAGTGGTTTTAACTTTAATGGAGGAAGGATGCCATTATACTGATGCTGAATAGCCTACTCTTTTGTTCCTGCCTGAGATCCCCATAAAGACCAAATACGCACGGTTACTGCGCTCATGTCAAACACTGTACAAATGCAATATCACTGTTATCTATTTATAAGCAAACATCATAATAGAACGTTTGATGAATGTGAATAAATGCCCCAATGGGGATAAGTCATAAAAATACATGCAATGTAGTGTACCAGCGCAAGGAGTGCATGTGGACCGATCCGCATCTATCCTGCACAGGACAATGCTAAGTGGTGGGGTGCACACATATCCTACTGTAACTATAGCTAGTTTTACTTTTCATAGCATGACCATCTTGTCAATAGAAATTAATGTTTGTCAATTAGTTCAAGACATTCAAACGGAAAAAATATGCTAATGGCTACAATACATTTAGGCTAGGATGTTCAAGGCTTATGGTGCGCAATTAGCCCTCCCCATTGAAAATAGGATGGCTTTTGTGGATTTATGCTATCATACGAGGTAAAGGTGAACATGATCAAATATTTGGATAATCTATAAACCCTCATCTCCACCTTCCATACAATGCCCTCCTCCAAGGGACACACCAACCCCCCACACATCCCCCATTTTGGGCACGCTGCTTGCACCCAATGTATGCGCGTTCACTCAATTGTTCTACATGGCAGGAGTCTGGACCAGACATAGGCTACTAGGCATATGCCTACTTTTTATCATTGTTTTGTGAATGGGCTATTTACTCATAAATACTGCTTAGTAGCATAACGCACTGTATCACAACCGGCCGTGATTGGGAGTCCCATAGGGCGGCGCACAATTGGCCCAGCGTCGTCCGGGTTTGGCCGGTGTAGGCCGTCATTGTAAATAAGAATTTGTTCTTAATTAACTGACTTGCCTAGTTAAATAAAGGTTACATTTAATAATAAAAAAATAATGATAACGATTCGTTAACAGAACATTAACCGAGTCATTCGCGAGACGAGCACAGAATGATACCCCACACTGGCGATGTTGCCTCTTTATGCACCGGCGTTGCTATGACAGCTGATGGGGATGGGAGTATGACTGCTCTGTTCAGAGGATGAGAGTCGGAATAGGTTAGAGTTTGTGAATAGGTTAGGGTGAGGAGGGAAAACCAAACACTGAAAAGTTGTAATCAAATAGCCTATGACAGGTACATGTGGTTGTGGTGAAATCAAATAGCCTAGGTTTAACTGATGGTATGGGACGTGTCATGCGACCGCGCGCATACACACACAAACACGCACACTTTACCGTTGACTTGACCGGGACATATAGGACGGGCTTCCCTGACGCTCCTTTCTTGTGCTCCCCGAGGATGTTGCTCCCGACCTGAAACCCTTTCGACTTCACCCAGAATTTGAATTTAGCATTGATGTGACTATTGTCGACATACATGCTGTCAGACTCTTCGTTTTGCAACAATGTCTGCATGATTTTGTTGTATTTTCGCCGGGTGACGGTCTTTGTTTTACCCGAGTCCCCATATGTCCGGAGGCACCAGTCCTGAAATTCACGGAACATCTCAGCCTCTAAAACGACGGGACTCTGGCTCCTTTTCGTTATATCAGTGCATGATGCTTTTTTTGTTGCCATAGCGTTCGCTCTTATAACCCGTTTGTCCCTTCAAATAATAGGCTATAATAGCTAGGCTACTAAAATGCAGATTTCCCCCTCCTCTGCCCGTCCCGCGTCGAGGAGGATGGTTCCGCAAATGGGATGGCTTTCTCCCTTTCCTTAAACTGGATTAAAGGCGTAGGAAACTGATTCGGGCAGCAGCTGCACACCTGTTTGCAGAGACGCTTTGCCTGCTGTCCCGAACCACAACGGCAAAATGTCACTTGCTCACATATTCCGATGAGGAACTGAGGGAGGGGGCTGTCCTATAGAGCGGGTATTTCCCACCTGTGCGTAAACGAACTGTGGTCTCTTGACTGGAAGCTGAGATATGGATTAAAAAACACAGTGCTCACTAAACAATAAAGAACAAAGGATGAGGGAAAAACATTGAACTGTGGTTTTCTAATTACCTACTTTTAGACATCCGAGCTGATGCAGGCTCAAGTGAAAACCGTGACAATTCTCAAACATTTAGGTTACTCGGTATTGAGTTATGTAGGCTATCCTATCATCACAACCAGTCACGCGCACCGGGGATGTTTCCCTGCTTCCCACCTGTTTGAATGGGACCTGCGCGTGCACCATCCCGAACCGCCTATAGGACGTTCCGTAGAAATTATATTCTCAAAGAAGCAATAGGATATAAAGGCAACCTGTAAAACCAAGCATCTTAGGTTCATTTAAAGGCGTTATCTGTAAGGGAATGGGAAATTACAAGGTGCATTATAGGCAGCAGCCTAATCGTAAAATGTCCGATACACCGACGACGCCTCTGCATCAATGAAGAGCTATGATTCTTTGAAGAATCTCCTCAAATATGAATAAGACATCTTAAATATACACTGTTAATTTGGTGGTCATGAGAAAGCAGTCTCTTGTCTTCACTTACAAAAATAGACTGATATCAGATCTGGTCCGGACAGAAGACTGAATTATAGACCTATAGGAAATATAAATTTAGCATCTGTCCCACCCAAAAATTATAACTATTGCACATAGCCTACAGTGAGAGATACACAAGCATGTAAAGTATCAACTCTGTCTGTCTATGTGCTATTCCACCCACATTGACCCAAAGAAAATCCATGGAGTTCAATAGACTCCGATCTGAGGTAAAATGCTCTTAATGCTCTCTTTGTTTTGGCATTCACCTGGCTAGTGTTCTATAATGTTCCAGTGTGTTCTCTGTGTCCAAATGTGTGTGAGGCCTCTGTAGAACCATGCTGGGACTGCTGCTGGTGGTGACTGCTCCTGTTGCCATGACAGCAGGGCAGCAGAGGTGGGATGCCCCATCCTTATCTCTCCATCCTCCCTCCCTGACTCACACCAACACACAACGGAATTCTGGACAATAATACCACCCCTCTGCTCTCGCCTCCATATCCTAACACTGAAAAATGAACAGCTTCTACTCAATCAATAGGTCCCTGACCAAATAACAATGTGTGTGTGTGTGTGAGAGAGAGAGAGAGAGAGAGAGAGAGAGAGAGAGAGAGAGAGAGAGAGAGAGAGAGAGAGAGAGAGAGAGAGAGAGAGAGAGAGAGAGAGAGAGAGAGAGAGAGAGAGAGAGAGAGAGAGAGAGAGAGAGAGAGAGAGAGAGAGAGAGAGAAAATAAATAAATGTTTTACCCAGCCACACACAGATGAGACTATTGTTTTTAGTTTCTTCATGTGGTATTATTTTGATACATATCTCTCTGCATTAGTGAAGGTTGTGTGGATTAGCCAGCCCACTGAATGGCCCGGCTCAAGGCTACATAAGTCCCAGCATCTGCTAGGGACATGGTTTGAGATGTCGCCGGAGTAGGAATGTTAAGTTGTTTCACAGTTTTTCTTGTTTGTTAACTCTTGATGTCACAGGAACACTGATGTAAACGCTGCTCAATCTGATAAATCACATAACCAAAGGCACGTGTGTGTGGGTTTGGTATACTTGAACCTGAAATGAATTTGGATCAAACATAGACACACCATCACTGAGCACAGACATGGGCGAGCATACATGACACAAACACACACGCACGTGCGCACACAAGACAAGACCTCTGACTGAGAGGACCTTTAACCTGGTCCAGTGTACTACTGCATCCCATTCCACAATCAAATGAGGTTCAGCTGGTGGGAAGTCACACTTTCTCACTCCTAATGAGGCGATATAGTGCTGGAATTATTGCCACCAACCCCCACTTCAATGATTCTCCACACCAGGGGTGGCCAGGGGTGACTCTGGTATTGACAGGCTGAGCTTACAGTGTGTCAGGCAGCGAGGGAGAGAGAGAGACAGAGACAGAGAGAGAGAAAAAGAGAGAGAGAAACAGAGAAACATAGAGACAGAGAGAGAGAGAGAGAGAGAGAGAGAGAGAGAGAGAGAGAGAGAGAGAGAGAGAGAGACAGAGCAAGAGTGATGGAGAGAGAAAGACAGAGAGAAAGAGAGAGAGAGAGAGAGAGAGAGAGAGAGAGAGAGAGAGAGAGAGAGAGAGAGAGAGAGAGAGAGAGAGAGAGAGAGAGAGAACAAGAACGAGAGAGGAGAGAGAGTGTGGCTGAGATGGATGGAGACAGAGAGTGTGAGACTGAATGAGAGAATAAGAGGCTGCTGAATCAGTCTCAGTTAGAATGACTAGTTAACCTTGCACTGCGCACTGATCCCAAACATACTGGTAACTGCACCTTCTTCTTTCTGTGCTGATCTTCTCCATATGATACTCCACTCTCAGAGAGACGATCTGTTGACTGCTGCCACCTGGAGGTCATTCTTTAGAACTCCTGCTTTCAGTTTGGTGGGGGAGATTGGGTTACCTGTTTATTCAGGCATGGTATTATGGACCAGAAATTAGTCATCTAACTTCTGGACCACCAGAATTTAGATTACTGATCTGGAATGGTGGCGAGCTCAGGGTTGCAAAATCAAACAAACAATCTCAGTTCATCTAATTATGTTTTTAAATGTACTTATTTCTATAAAATATACAGTATGAGTCAAAAGTTTGGACACGCCTCCTCATTCACGGGGTTTTCTTTATTTGACTATTTTCTACATTGTACAATAATAGTGAAGACATCAAAACTAGGAAATAACAAATATGGAATCATGTAGTAAACAAACTAGACTGAGATTCTTCAAAGTAGCCACCCTTTGCCTTGATGATAGCTTTGCACACTCTTGGCATTCTCTCAACCAGCTTCACCTGGAATGCTTTTCCAACAGTCTTGAAGGAGTTCCTACATATGCTTCACTCTGCGTCCAACTCATCCCAAACCATTGGGACAGGAAAGCCAGGAGGCAGCCGGGAGACAACAGAATGGGCACAGTTACCATGGAAACACAAACGGCCCAGGCAAATCATGGCAACTGGTAACTAAGTAACAGGAAATGACAGACCATAGAGGCCGATAGGCCTGGTTAATCATGGAAGGAAAAGAGGTATGGGAGAGAGGGAGAGAGGAAGATATAGACAATTATGCTTGCATATTTCTTTTCATGCTTTAGTACAAAATTAAATATTGAATACCTTTGAGCATAGTCTGGCAATTGTTTGTGTGTGTGTGTGCTTGTACTTGCGTGTGCATGTGTGTGTGTGTGTGTGTGTCACAAAGACAAAGAGCTAGAGCATATACTGCAGGCCAATTATTTCTCCCCCAACCCCATTGCAGCTGTTTATGGGCTGGGCTCTGATCGTTTGAGAGACTCTTATAGGCTGATTAACTCTGGGTCTGTTTACTCAACTCTAATAGCGCTCCCAGAGAGAGGCTGATAACACAAAGAGGGGGCCTTAGCTTTGCTCTATAGACTACAGAAGAATCTACAGTTGGAAACCACATGGTATTAATACGCAGGAAGCACTTTGTGGAGAGGAGAGAAAGGAGTAAGCAATAGGTGTCATAGGATGTTGAATTGGAAGAGCTCCACTTTTCAAACTCATAAAACCCCACAAACATATACAGTCATTCTATTTATACCCATGCAGCAAACACTCAGCCAATAACACCTGCATTGAGATTCTCCAGTTTCTTCTGGCCTTTAGAGAAATAGAATTGCTACTTATAGTATTTGGATATTACAGATAATCTTTCCGATTTATTCTGCCAAATGTGTGAAATAAAAGGTTATAGAATAGCAAAAGATAAAAATGGATAGATAATACATTTGATAAAAAATATTATATTTTCTATCATCTGTATTATATATTTCATTGATCTATATATAACCATGGGTATCACAATTCTTAAAACGTCTGTGATTTTATTTCACCTTGGGGGGAAAACCTACAATACTGTGTAAATACAACAATGTGGGTTTCATTGCATTAAGTGAGTCAGAACCCAAGACGATAGATGGCGCTGTTCAACAATCCTAAAGTCTTAGTGAAGTCTACAATGTGAGGACTGTGTGTGCAAGTGCATGCATGTGCATGTGTGCAGGCTGTACTTTTTTGGGGACTTGTGTGGTTCCCATTGTAACTGAGACTCAGAGCCATGGAGGTCTTTGAGGTGTGCATCAAGTCCCTCTCTAGGCTGCAAAGCTATGTCCTCAGGAGGCTGCAGACATCCGGCTTGGCCCCTAAGACCCTCACAAACTTTTACAGATGCACCATTGAGAGAATCCTATCGGGCTGTATCACCGCCTGGTATGGCAACAGCACCGCCCACAATCGTAGGGCTCTCCAGAGGGTGGTGCAGTTTGCCCAAAGTATCACCGGGGGCACACTGCCTGCCCTCAGGACACTTACAGCACCTGATGTCAGCATCCGGCCTGTCCACCCTGCTATTATCCAGAAGGCGATGTCAGTACAGGTGTGTCAAATCTGGGACCGAGAGACTGAAAAACAGCTTCTATTTCAAGACCAATAGACTGTTAAATAGCCATCACTAGCTGGCCTCCGCCCAGTACCCCGCCCTAAACTTAGTCACTGTTACTAGCCGGCTACCACCCGGTAACTCATCCTGCAGCTTAGAGGCTGCTGCCCTATGTACATAGACATGGAATGTCCAGTCTCTTTAATAATGTTTACATACTGTTATACTCATTTCATATGTATATACTGTACTCTACTGTATTCTAGTCAATGCCACTCCAACATTGCTCGTCCTAATATTTATATATTTCTTAATTAAACATTTTTACTTTGAGATTTGTGTGTGTTGTTGTGAATTGTTAGATTCTACTGCACTGTTGGAGCTAGGAACACAACCATTTCGCTACACCCATAATAACATCTGCTAAATATGTCTTTGTGACCTATACAAATTTATTTAATGTGATTTGATTTATATACAAATGTTCATGATCTGGAAAATTGTGTTTCAGTTTGAAGAAGTTTTCCTGCTTCTGGCCCCTCTGAACCCCATCCCAGTGGAAAGACAGGTGTTGGCTCAAGTCCAATGTTTTACAACCCCTCACATACCATACCTTCCACACTTCCTGTGAAGCCAAATCCAACCCCTTACACTCTCTTTGCACAGCCATTGTGAAGGGTATAATGCACAACATATTATAAGTGTGTGTGTGACCCTGGTGACCTTGCCCTCACTTACCAGAGCACATTAAACTTTGACATACAAAGGTTGGCAAGCTCAAGACAATAAATCACAAATCCTGTTGGACAAGAAATAGTCTTCCTGGTCAGTTAGAAGGCCTACCAGAAAACATTTATACTATACCTATGTGTACTACCTGTGAAAAAATATTTACCCAAGAAAATTTTCCAATTCTGTCAGATGTGTGAAGGGTTCATTGCATTTACCCACTACTCCTTTGTTCATAATATTTTTTTTAATAAGAAGTTATTTCTTTACTCTACCAACATGACACAAACATGATGCAAATGCCACAAACTTTCCCTTCCTCTTACCTAATCTCATAGATACAAAAAGCCCTTTAGATCTCCATACATCTGCTTGTCTTACATACACAGGTACACTTTCACACTTTATCATGGCTGTCTTTTTTAACTGTCGCAGCCACCTGTGTTTATCCCTTCTCCCCTGTCAATCCCAGCTCTGATCCGTGGCAATAACAAGTTCACTGTGGTGGGGACACAAACACTCCCTGCACCCCAGTGTGGACACAAACACTCCCTGCACCCCTAATCTAGCTCCCTGATTGGTTGTGACATGCTTATAGTGATCCCCCATGCTCACACTGACAACCCCTTTGGCCTGGATATGTGACATGTCTGATCGCACCTGTCAGTGCTTATCCTTAAAGCATTATCCTACACCACAACCCTTCCTTCTCTCTGACTCCTGTCTCTGTTTTCTCTCCTTTTAAGACTCCCCCTTTCCCTTCCCTTTTTCTCTCACTAACGAATACAACCCATTCTCTCCCACCTCCCTCTCTATTTAACTGAGGGTTTGAAAGAAGTTATTACCTTGGCCCACATACTGACCTCTGTTTCTTAAAGGGATATTGCAAGATTCTGACAATTAAGCTGTTTTTCTTCTTACCCAGAATGGTATCCACCAGTTCATCTGACTCTGGGTAAGTATAAAAATGTCTTAATTACCAGAATCTCGCAGTATCCCTTTAAAGCTCACTCTTTGATGGTATGCATTAGCAACGTCTACAGTAACACTGCTAATTCAAACATTTCCAACAGACTATTGCCTTAGAAGCCTACCACAGCCAAGCAAACAAACTGTGTTTGGGCACCATGTGTTTGTCTCAAAGTCAAATCATTTACAGCAATGGCTAAACGCACATTTATTAAGTCTCTGTGGGTTAACAAACTCAGGTTGTGTTGGACAGGGGAGCTGCATGCGCAGTTTGGGTAGTGATAAAGCCACCTTCTGTAGTGTTTAATAAACTGGTCATTGTTGTGGCACTGTTTTAACTTTAGAAACACTCTGACGAAGGCTGTTGTAGCCACATCACATTAGTGTCCTCCTTTCCAAATGCATGAAAACGGATCTCACCTTGCTTACTCTTCATGGTGTGCTAATCTTCCTCCTTCTGTGTGACTCCTTTATGTTTGTGTGCTCTACTCTTTCTGACTGATTTCATCTCTGTGTTAGAATTGGAAACACCACCCACATCCTGTATTAGGAGGAAACTTACAAGAAAAATAATTTATAACATCTTCCACTTGTCTGCAAGACAATAATATTCAATCATCCTATTGGCAAGGTAATCATTCACAGAGTCCTTTAAGATTGACCGGCTGTTCCACACCGGTATCAGTCCCACATAGATAACTATTAGAGAGTATGTTCTGACAGCCTGCCGGTAGTGAGGAAATCTTCTTCTGTTCCACTGGTTGATAAGGACATCTCTAACGAACACTTCACCGTTGACTTTGTATCGTTTTAGGTACAGGGCTCGGGTCAGGGGTTATTGCTGCAGCCTCAGAAGGTAGATACTCGTAATCTGTAACGGAGGGGAAAAGAGTGAAAGTAAACATGTCCTGGTATCAGGAGAAATGTATATTTCACTTAGATCTCCCTAAGTAAGCATGCCCCGATTTTTTGGGGAAAAGTGAACATGTCATCTAGATATCCCTAACATGATGACTGCGGTGTACAACATAAACGCTTATCAGGTTCTGATTGGCTTACTATGCCTCTTCACCCGAGATCGGCCCCTGAAAGCTAATCAATCCGTTTTTTATTCTCCAGGCTCCACTTTGTCATCAAAATGGACAACCTTGCAATGAGTGACATGTATCCATTGTGATTTGCCCTGTACCTTCACTGCTGACCTCGTTATGAGCAAAACTTTATAAGGACCTTCCCATTTTGTCCCTAATGTGTCTGTTACGTATTTTTTTACCATCACCCACTGTCCTGGCACTATGGCATGTCTCCCCTCGGGCACTTTCCCCATGCCTTTTTCACTTGTCTGTCTGCATCCCCTACTGCATTATAAAGTTTTATGCAGTAAGCATTGTAAGCATTGTGTCACTCATAATGTGTACGTCTGCCTTTCTAAAATCTGACGTGCCTGGTAGTGACATGGGTCGACCTGTGACAACCTCAAATGGACTCAAACCTGCAGTTTTGTTGTGAGTGGCCCGTATACTACATAAGACCGTAGGCAATGCATCCAGCCACGCTATCCCTTCTTGATGCATATTTGACAGTCTTTCTTTCAAAACCCGGTTTGTGTGTTCTACCTGACCACTTGATTGAGGATGGTTAGGGCAGTGTAGTTGCCAGTCTATGTTCAGAAGACAGGCTACCTCCTGACACACTGTTCCTGTGAAATGAGTGCCTTGGTCTGAATCTAGTTGGTCCGGAAATCCCCATCTGGGAATTACTTCTCGAATCAGTATTTTGGCTGTGTGTTGTGCGGTTCCTTTCCTAGTAGGGTAGGTTTCAACCCATTGTGAGAAACAATCAACAACAACCAGCACATCTCCCGGCCCTTTACATTTGGGCAGTGTGATGTAGTCAAGCTGTAGATTTCTGAAGGGTCCTGGTGGGGCAGTTGCTTGTCGTGTCTGTACTTTCCCTCGTCCCTTGGTGTTGTTTTCCATACAAATGTTGTAATTCGCCATGTCAGCCTCTTTCCGCACACGAGGATTCCACCATTTGCCCACAAAGCGATAAATTATCTTATCCACACCAATGTGTCCCAAAGAGTGGATCTGTGTCACCAAGTAGGGTAAGAGTGCATTTGGCACTACACATTTCAGGTTGTATTTCCACACACCTTCTTGACTGAGTTTTTTCATTGCAGCCATCCATTCCCACACTTCATCTTTTGGTGCATTGCTCTGCATGTCTCTAATGTGTTGCATCTAAGGTGTATTTCCTAATCAGTTTAGGTGACAGAGGTGTTCACTTGGCAGCTGCCTTGGCAGCTCTGTCAGCCACCTTTACTCTTGTCTGTAAATATTTTTCCATGTGCTTTCATTTTCATAATTGCAACTTGTGCAGGCAACTGGAGAGCATTCAGTAGAGCCATCACCTCTGGTCCATTCTTCACAGGAGCGCCAGTGATGTCATGAATCCTCTGTTTTTCCATATTTTTCCAAAATCATGGGTAACACCTTCAGCCTGTTTGCATGCTTCTGTCAAAGCCACCAATTCCGCCACCTGTGCTGATGTTCCTATCACATTGTCCATTGTAGTAGTCCAAAATGGCGCCGGAAGAAATGGCAGCAGTTTTACGGGCGCCCAACCAATTGTGCTATTATGTGGGGTTTTTTGCATTATTTGTAACTTATTTTGTACATAATGTTTCTGCAACCGTATCTTATGGCAAAAAAAGAGCTTCTGGATATCAGGACAGCGATCACTCACCTCGGATTAGACAAAGATTTTTTCTTCTAAAAGCAAAATGCACAGGACACTCTTCAAACACCCGACAGGGCCAACATCCCCGTTATTTGCAAGAGGAAGCGACACAGGTACAGAGGACAAAGAGCCGGATGCCGGGTCAGGACCCGGAAAAGGCGAATGGGAACGCTGCCGTTACCGTCAATACTACTCACCAACATGCAGTCATTGGACAATAAACTAGACGAGGTACGATCACAAATATCCTACCAACGGGACATCAAAAACTGTAATATCCTATGTTTCACGGAATCGTGGCTGAATGACGACATGGATATTCAGCTAGCGGGATATATGCTGCACCGGCAAGATAGAACAACACACTCCGGTAAGACGAGGGGGGGCGGTCTGTGCATATTTGTAAACAACAGCTGGTGCACAAAATCTAAGGAAGTCTCTAGATTTTGCTTGCCTGAAGTAAAGTATATTGTGATAAATTGCAGGCCGCACTACTTGCCTAGAGAGTTTGCAGCTATACTTTTCGTGGCTGTTTATTTACCACCACAGACAGATGCTGGTACTAAGACCGCACTCAGTCAGCTGTATAAGGAAATAAGCAAACAGGAAACCACTCACCCAGAGGTGGCGTTCCTAGTGGCTGGAGACTTTAATGCAGGGAAACTTAAATCAGTTCTACCAAATCTCCATCAACATGTTAAATGTGCAACCAGAGGGAAAAAAATTCAAGATCACCTGTACTCCACACTCCATTTGGTAAATCCGACCACAACTCTATCCTCCTGATTCCTGCTTACAAGCAAAAATTAAAGCAGGAAGCACCAGTGACTCGGTCTATTAAAAAGTGGTCAGATGAAGCAGATGCTTAACTACAGGACTGTTTTGCTATCACAGACTGGAACATGTTCCGGGATTCTTCCGATGGCATTGAGGAGTACACCACATCAGTCACTGGCTTTATCAATAAGTGCATCGAGGACGTCGTCCTCACAGTGACTGTACGTACATACCCCAACCAGAAGCCATGGATTACAGGGCAACATTCACACTGAGCTAAAGGGTAGAGCTGCAGCTTTCAAGGTGCGGGACTCTAACCCGGAAGCTTACAAGAAATCCTGCTATGCCCTGCGACGAACCATCAAACAGGCAAAGCGTCAATACAGGGCTAAGATTGAATCATACTACACCGGCTCCGACGCTCGTCTTAGGTGGCAGGGCTTGCAAACTATTACAGACTACAAAGGGAAGCACAGCCGCGAGTTGCCCAGTGACACGAGCCTACCAGACGAGCTAAATCACTTCTATGCTCGCTTCGAGGCAAGCAACACTGAGGCATGCATGAGAGCATCAGCTGTTCCGGACGACTGTGTGATCATGATCTCCGTAGCCGACGTGAGTAAGACCTTTAAACAGATCAACATACACAAGGCTGCGGGGCCAGACGGATTACCAGGACGTGTGCTCCGGGCGTGTGCTGACCAACTGGCAGGTGTCTTCACTGACATTTTCAACATGTCCCTGATTGAGTCTGTAATACCAACATGTTTCAAGCAGACCACCATAGTCCCTGTGCCCAAGAACACAAAGGCAACCTGCCTAAATGACTACAGACCCGTAGCACTCACGTCCGTAGCCATGAAGTGCTTTGAAAGGTTGGTAATGGCTCACATCAACACCATTATCCCAGAAATCCTAGACCCACTCCAATTTTCATACCGCCAAAACAGATCCACAGATGATGCAATCTCTATTGCACTCCACACTGCCCTTTTCCACCTGGACAAAAAGAAAACCGATGTGAGAATGCTATTCATTGACTACAGCTCAGCGTTCAACACCATAGTACCCTCAAAGCTCATCACTAAGCTAAGGATCATGGGACTAAACACCTCCCTCTGCAACTAGATCCTGGACTTCCTGACGGGCCGCCCCCAGGTGGTGAGGGTAGGTAGCAACACATCTGCCACGCTGATCCTCAACACTGGAGCTCCACAGGGGTGCGTGCTCAGTCCCCTCCTGTACTCCCTGTTCACCCACGACTGCATGGCCAGGCACGACTCCAACACCATCATTAAGTTTGCAGAAGACACAACAGTGGTAGGCCTGATCACCAACAACGACGAGACAGCCGATAGGGAGGAGGTCAGAGATCTGGACGGGTGGTGCCAGAATAACAACCTATCCCTCAACGTAACCAAGACTAAGGAGATGATTGTGGACTACAGGAAAAGGAGGACTGAGCACGCCCCCATTCTCATTGACGGGGCTGTAGTGGAGCAGGTTGAGAGCTTCAAGTTCCTTGGTGTCCACATCAACAACAAACTAGAATGGTCCAAACACACCAAGACAGTTGTGAAGAGGGCACGACAAAGCCTATTCCCCCTCAGGAAACTAAAAAGATTTGGCATGGATCCTGAGATCCTCAAAAGGTTCTACAGCTGCAACATCGAGAGCATCCTGACTGGTTGCATCACTGCCTGGTACGGCAATTGCTCGGGCCTCTGACCGCAAGGCACTACAGAGGGTAGAGCGTACGGCCCAGTACATCACTGGGGCTAAGCTGCCTGCCATCCAGGACCTCTACACCAGGTGGTGTCAGAGGAAGCCCCTAAAAATTGTCAAAGACCCCAGCCACCCCAGTCATAGACTGTTCTCTCTGCTACCGCATGGCAAGCGGTACCGGAGTGCCAAGTCTAGGACAAAAAGGCTTCTCAACAGTTTTTACCCCCAAGCCATAAGACTCCTGAACAGGTAATCAAATGGCTACCCGGACTATTTGCATTGTGTGCCCCCCCAACCCCTCTTTTTACGCTGCTGCTACTCTCTGTTTGTAATATATGCATAGTCACTTTAACTATACATTCATGTACATACTACCTCAATTGGGCCGACCAAGAAGTGCTCCCGCACATAGGCTAACCGGGCTATCTGCATTGTGTCCCGCCACCCGCCAATCCCTCTTTTACAGTACTGCTACTCTCTGTTCATCATATATGCATAATCACTTTAACCATATCTACATGTACATACTACCTCAATCAGCCTGACTAACCGGTGTCTGTATGTAGCCTCGCTACTTTTATAGACTCGCTAAATCAAATCAAATTTATTTATATAGCCCTTCTTACATCAGCTGATATATCAAAGTGCTGTACAGAAACCCAGCCTAAAACCCCAAACAGCAAGCAATGCAGGTGTGGAAGCACGGTGGCTAGGAAAAACTCCCTAGAAAGGCCAAAACCTAGGAAGAAACCTAGAGAGGAACCAGGCTATGAGGGGTAGCCGGGTCCTCTTCTGGCTGTGCCGGGTGGAGATTATAACAGAACATGGCCAAGATGTTCAAATGTTCATAAATGACCAGCATGGTCAAATAATAGTAATCTCAGTGAACAGGTCAGGGTTCCATAGCCGCAGGCAGAACAGTTGAAACTGGAGCAGCAGTACGGCCAGGTGGACTGGGGACAGCAAGAAGTCATCATGCCAGGTAGTCCTGAGGCATGGTCCTAGGGCTCAGGTCCTCCGAGAGAGAGACAGAAAGAGAGAGAGAGAGAATTAGAGAGAGCATACTTAAATTTACACAGGACACCGGATAAGACAGCACTATTGGTTAGAGCCTGTAAGTAAGCATTTCACTGTAAGGTCTACACCTGTTGTATTCGGCGCACGTGACAAATAAACTTTGATTTGATTTGAGTAACTGCCCAGCCTGCCTTCCTCACACCCCCCTCCACAACGCTTGAATCGTCTGTGTATAAGATAAACTCAGGGTTTTCCAATGGATGGCTTTTAGTAAACCCATCAGAGAGCTGATCCAAAACCAGCTCACAACAGTCATGTTCAAGTGATGTGGAGTCTGGAGGAAGCATCCCAGTGGCTGGACTACATGGCGTGCCACGTTGTATGATGATGTTTGTAGCCTCCAACACAGTCGACCACTTGTTCCAACGAGCAGCTGTGACCTGTGCAACTTGATTTATTGTTAAAAGAGTATGAACAGCATGTGGACGATTGATGGTAAGATGTTGGTCGAGAACAAGCGATGCCACCATCGACACAGCGACGTAAGTAGCCTGCATAGCTCTGAGACACGGGCCCCATCCCAACGCCACATCATCCAGTTTCTTTGAATAGTAGCCTACAGGTTTCTGACAATCACCATGGTCTTGTGTCAGCACTGAGGTCATGTAGCCATTTTTTCAGCCACAAAGAGGGTGCACAAAGCCGGCACTGATGACAGCGCTAGTTTAAACTTGCCAAAAGCCTCTTTCTGTTCTTCCGTGAAGGCTACAGAGTCTTTTGAATCGGGGTCTCCCTTGAGGAGGTCGTTAAGGGGCTGTGCAATTTCGGCAAAGGAGTCCACCCAGCATCTGTTGTAGTTGCAAAAGCCCACGAAGGAGCTGTGTTCTTTAATAGTAGTTAGGCAGCACCTCATCTGTGTAACGGCTGTCCTCCTCCTCATCTGAGGAGGAGTAGTAACAAGGATCAGAGGACCAATGCGCAGCGTGGTACGTGTTCATGCTTTTTATTAACGAACGAACACAGAAACAAAAACAATAAACGACACGTGAAATACAAACCGAAACAGTTCCGTGTGGAACAAACACTGACACGGAAAATAATCACCCACAAAACACAATAGAAAACAGGCTCCCTAAATATGGTTCCCAATCAGAGACAACGACTAACACCTGCCTCTGATTGAGAACCATATCAGGCTAAACGAAAAACCCAACATAGAAAAACAAACATAGATAACCCACCCAACTCACGCCCTGACCATACTAAAACAAAGAAATAACAAAAGAAATAAGGTCAGAACGTGACAGTACCCCCCCCCCCCCCCCCCCACAAGGTGCGGACTCCGGACTGAGGGGCAGCTCCGGACTGAGGGGCAGCTCCGGACTGAAGGGCAGCTCCGGACTGAGGGGCAGCTCCGGACTGAGGGGCAGCTCCGGACTGAAGGGCAGCTCCGGACTGAAGGGCAGCTCCGGACTGAAGGGCGGCTCTGGCAGCTCCTGACTGACGGGCGGCTCTGGCAGCTCCTGACTGACGGGCGGCTCTGGAAGCTCCTGACTGACGGGCGGCTCTGGCAGCTCCTGACTGACGGGCGGCTCTGGCAGCTCAGGACAGACGGGCGGCTCTGGCAGCTCAGGACAGACGGGCGGCTCTGGCAGCTCAGGACAGACGGACGGCTCAGGCGGCGCTGGACAGGAGGGAGACTCAGGCCTGCCGAGGCGCACTGTAGGCCTGGTGCGTGGTGCCGGAACTGGTGGTACCGGGCTGGGGACACGCACCACTGGCGAGTGCGGGGAGCAGGAACAGGGCATACTGGACCCTGGAGGCGCACTGTAGGCCTGGTGCGTGGTGCCGGAACTGGTGGTACCGGGCTGGGAACACGCACCTCAGGGCGAGTGCGGGGTGCTGGAACTGGAGGCCTGGTACGTGGTGCCTGCACCGGAGGGCTGGTGCGTGGGGCTGCCACAGGAGAGCTGTTGTGTGGGGCTGCCACAGGAGAGCTGTTGTGTGGGGCTGTCACAGGAGGGCTGGTGCGTGGAGAAGGCACCGGATAGACCGGACCGTGAAGGCGCACTACAGGTCTCGAGCACCGAGCCTGATCAACCCTACCTGGCTGAATGCTCCCCGTAGCCAAGCCAGTGTGGCGAGGTGGAATAGGCCGCACTGGGCTGTGCTAGCGAACCGGGGACACCATGCGTAGGGCTGATGCCATGTACCCCGGCCCGAGGAGATGCACTGGAGACCAGATGCGTTGAGCCGGCTTCATGGCACCTGGCTCGATGCCCACTCTAGCCCGGCCGATACGAGGCGCTGCTATGTACCGCACCGTGCGCCTCACGGCATAACACGGTGCCTGCCCGTTCCCTCTCTCTCCACGGTAAGCACGGGGAGTTGGCTCAGGTCTCCTACCTGACTTAACCACACTCCCTGTGTGCCTCCCCCAAGATATTTTTGGGGCTGCCTCTCGGGCTTCCAACCGCGCTTTCGCGCTGCCTCCTCATACCACCGCCTCTCAGCTTTCGCTGCCTCCAGCTCTGCTTTGGGGCGGCGATATTCACCAACCTGAGCCCAGGGTCCTTCTCCGTTTAAAATCTCCTCCCATGTCCAGGAGTCCTGAGATCGCTGCTGCTGCTGCTGCTGCTGCTGCCCGTTACCACGCTGCTTGGTCCTTTGGTGGTGGGTGATTCTGTAACGGGATTCCTCGTCCTCCTCTGACGAGGAGTAAGAAATGTTGGACCAAGATGCAACGTGGTGAGTATTCATTTTAATTGAATACTTGAACAAAACAAAAACAAAAAACCAACAAGCAAACGACAACGACGAAACAGTCCCGTAACGTGAACACAAGTACACATAAAACAGGAACAATCACCCACAAAACACAATAGAAAACAGGCTCCCTAAATATGGTTCCCAATCAGAGACAACGACTAACACCTGCCTCTGATTGAGAACCATATCAGGCCAAACGAAAAACCCAACATAGAAAAACAAACATAGATAACCTGAGGAAATGTCCAAAAGTTCCGTAACAGTCCGTAGAAACATGTCAAACGATGTATTGAATCAACCTTTAGAATGTTTTTAACATAAATCTTGAATTTACTTGAACGTTCCTGTTTGGATTTTTTTCTCAGGTTTTTGCCTGCCATATGAGTTCTGTTATACTCACAGACATAATTCGAACCGTTTTAGAAACTTCAAAATGTTTTCTATCCAATACTAATAATAATATGCATATATTAGCAACTATGACTGAGGAGCAGGCCGTTTACTCTGGGCACCTCTGTGCACCTTTCATCCAAGCTACTCAATACTGCGCCTGCAGCCATAAGAAGTTAAAAAGGAGAACATCGTTCTGAGAGAAGCCTTACTTGACATACAGACTAGATCCATGAGAGAGAATCTGGTACTTACAGGTATCCAAGAGAAAGAAGTTCCTGAATCTGTAGTTCGAGTTCCTCCTTACAGCGTTTCAGATTCCACGCGAAGCTATCGACAAAATCCAACTCGAACGTGTACACCGCTTCGGACAGAGAGAACAAAGGTATGAACGCCCAATCGTTGCCAAATGTGCTTCCTTTATAGATAAAATAATGGTTAAAAGCCTGGGTAAAAGACTTGCTGGGACCAAAATTGGCATGAATGACCAGTTCCCGAAGGAAATTGCAGAACGGCATAATGTTCTGTATCCAATTTTCAAGGAAAATAGATTAAAAGGGAAACGAGTAGTTCTCGTCGTCGATAAACTATATATTGATAACCAGTTGTTCAGAGACACAAAGACTACTCCATGGTTAATATAAAAATTACAAAGTTCTTACAGACGAGGAAAATAATGAAACACAATTCTAGCCCGATTATGGATTGTAACAATACAATAAAAAATATAGCTTGTCTATATATCTTCAAATATAACTAATTGGAACACACAAGCACTAATTCAACATGGTGAAGATAAAAACTCAGTAAACAGAAGGCACAGTGTGTGTGGATGGTGTAGTGTGTGTCTTTTTTATTTTTATTTTTAATATATTTGGGAAAATGTGGCATTGAGTGAGAAAGGAAATGGTTGCATATCCCAGAACCAATGTATTGCTGTGAACGGGGATGTGAGAGAGCTTTCAATGTTGTTCAGATGATGGATATAATTTTTTTAATGAATTATACATCTTATTTATTTATTGTCCTATCATGGTGGAACTGTTTTAAAATAAATTATACATTTTATTTATTTATTTTCCTATCATGGGGAACTACATTTTTTAAATAAATTACATATCTATTTTATTTATGATCCTATATTGATGGAACGGTCCACAACCCTATACCCTAGACACCCACCTGAATGACCCAGATACTAAGGAGAAGTCCCTAACTGTTTTATGGGCCTGCTATAAGCGGCCTGTATGCAGCCAAAATGCGGTTAGAGACCTAGAGCAGCACTGCCCCCTCAAGATTCTGAGCCTGCTTGGCAGGGTTGGTCCTGCAAAACCAAAGCCCCCTAAAGGGAGAGCATACTACACAAGGAAATTCTCAAAGCTGCTAATGAGAACCTTGACGACCTTGTACCTAGCCGGTGGGGATTCCAGTGGGGTGCCCCCCACCCAGGCAGTGGCAGTGCTGGCAACACTAGCTGCAGTAACCCATGGGGAGGGGGTCACACTCGGACATTCAGAGAGGGGGTATATTATTGTGTCCCTGGTGGCACAAAATCAAAATACTGACTGCATGGAGATGCTTGGGAATATGGTCAATACGGGGGACCGTGTTGTGGGTGTTTCAGGGAAAAGGTGTACATTTGACCTCCATCATCTAGGACGTGACAATGGTTAATAAAATCTCTCAATTTCTGCTCATTTTTTTGCACAGTCTTGCAGGCCTTCTCATACAGCTGCAACTGTATATGCACTCGTAAATCAAGACCTTTCTTGAATTGGGCTCTGGGATGGTGCAACTGTTGAGAATGTGAGCCTATGGTTGTGTGGGGAGAAAAGGTTGAGTGTGTATGAGTGTGTGGGTGTATGTGCATATCCCACAACTGTTGCGAAGGAGTAAAAGATGTTAGGGACAATATAGGATGATTCACAATAATTGTTTGCTAATATAATAATTGCTTGTAATAATGTAATTTTGGTAATGGTGAGACTGGTAAAATCGTTTGCATACATTTCCTATATTACTACAAATATTAATAGCTAATTATGGAAAATATGAAACAGGATTTAAAAAATATATATATATTTTTTTTGATGGCTATACAGTCGTGACCAAAAGTTTTGAGAATGACACAAATATAAATTTTCACAAAGTCTGCTGCCTCAGTTTGTATGATGGCAGTTTGCATATACTCCAGAATGTTATGAAGAGTGATCAGATGAATTGCAATTAATTGCAAAGTCCCTCTTTGCCATGCAAATGAACTGAATCCACAAAAAACATTTCCACTGCATTTCAGCCCTGCCACAAAAGGACCAGCTGACATCATGTCAGTGATTCTCTCGTTAACACAGGTGTGAGTGTTGACGAGGACAAGGCTGGAGATCACTCAGTCATGCTGATTGAGTTCGAATAACAGACTGGAAGCTTCAAAAGGAAGGTGGTGCTTGGAATCATTGTTCTTCCTCTGTCAACCATGCGAAACACGTGCCGTCAACCATGCGGAACACTAACCCTAACCCTAACCCACACAAAAAGGGCTTCACAGGCAAGGATATTGCTGCCAGTAAGATTGCACCTAAATCAACCATTTATCGGATCATCAAAAACTTAAAGGAGAGCGGTTCAATTGTTGTGAAGAAGGCTTCAGGGCGCCCAAGAAAGTCCAGCAAGCGCCAGGACCATCTCCTAAAGTTGATTCAGCTGCGGGATCGGGGCACCACCAGTACAGAGCTTGCTCAGGAATGGCAGCAGGCAGGTGTGAGTGCATCTGCACGCACAGTGAGGCGAAGACTTTTGGAGGATGGCCTGGTGTCAAGAAGGGCAGCAAAGAAGCCACTTCTCTCTAGGAAAAACATCAGGGACAGACTGATATTCTGCAAAAGGTACAGGGATTGGACTGCTGAGGACTGGGGTAAAGTCATTTTCTCTGATGAATCCCCTTTCCGATTGTTTGGGGCATCCGGAAAAAAGCTTGCCCAGAGAAGACAAGGTGAGCGCTACCATCAGTCCTGTGTCATGCCAACAGTAAAGCATCCTGAGGCCATTCATGTGTGGGGTTGCTTCTCAGCCAAGGGAGTGGGCTCACTCACAATTTTTCCTAAGAACACAGCCATGAATAAAGAATGGTACCAACACATCCTCCGAGAGCAACTTCTCCCAACCATCCATGAACAGTTTGGTGACGAACAATGCCTTTTCCAGCATGATGGAGCACCTTGCCATAAGGCAAAAGTGATAACTAAGTGGCTCGGGGAACAAAACATCGATATTTTGGGTCCATGGCCAGGAAACTCCCCAGACCTTAATCCCATTGAGAACTTGTGGTCAATCCTCAAGAGGCGGGTGGACAAACAAAAACCCACAAATTCTGACAAACTCCAAGCATTGATTATGCAAGAATGGGCTGCCATCAGTCAGGATGTGGCCCAGAAGTTAATTGACAGCATGCCAGGGCGGATTGCAGAGGTCTTGAAAAAGAAGAGTCAACACTGCAAATATTGACTCTTTGCATCAACTTCATGTAATTGTCAATAAAAGCCTTTGACACTTATGAAATGCTTGTAATTATACTTCAGTATTCCATAGTAACATCTGACAAAAATATTTAAAGACACTGAAGCAGCAAACTTTGTGAAAATTAATATTTGTGTCATTCTCAAAACTTTTGGCCACGACTGTATGTATGTTAAAGGAGACATAGGTGACCATGTCTCTAACAACTTTTTATTGAATGCCTGGGATTAAATATCACTGATTCCTTACGCTGAGAAATGTACTACATTTGGCACAGAAAAAAATATTACATTTAGAGGGGTAACAGGAACAATCTAAGGCGAAACAGCTATCACATATTAGCTGGACATTCGGCTAGTAACGATACCAGGATAATTGTATCTTAGGTTAGCGCATGTTAAATTAAGCACATATAAACATTGAGGAAGTTTAAAACTAATGATTAATGATTTGAGGGAGTACAGTGGATTTATCGTTATTATCAGGTTTTGTTTGTAGTTAAAACTTTTGGGTTGCTGAATCGGTGTAGTAGAGTGAATGCTGACAAAATGTTTTGTATTTTTTCTGGGAAAATGGGGGTTTCATTGTCTCTCTTTGAAATGTTTGCTGGGGCTATAATCTTGGGGAGAGTGAGTGAGATTAAGGCCGTCAACTACCAAATTAATAAGGCCTGGACGTTTTTGTTTGTTTTTACCTTAAGGTTTGCAAATACCCACACACAACACACTTGTTATGACTATTTGTTGGTGTTTTTAAAATACTATGTTTGATTTGTGTGTTCTATTTTCTTTGGGTTTAGTGAGTGTTCCATTTGTCTTAGTGCCAAGGTATCTTAAAGGGGCACGCACAATAATGGAATTTTCAGAAGTTTTTATTTTCTGAGTTTTATTAAACACATTAATTATTTTGATAAAGGAATGTACTGGAAACCTGGGATACAACATGTATGAAATGTTTGACTGTTTTCCATTAATTTGTCCAATATAGTAAGAAACACTTCTTTGAAGGGTTTGTATGACCTATGACCTCTGTCATGACTTTCCATTGTGGTTTGATCACCCTCATTGGAAAGCCATTTGGATATTTATGGTCATTTGTAATACCTATTTGAAGGTCATTTGTAATATTGATAATTATGATGAACTTTATAGTTCTTAGCCATATTTGTGATTTGGACCAATGTGAAGAAGGAGAGGGCGTTGCCTTTGACTAAGGGTAGGCTGCCTTAAGTCTATTTTCCTATGACCATATGGGTACAATTATTTTTCTTTATGGAGTTCTTAAGAGCAGTGATTTTAATTTGATTTGTTTTTTGTAATTTTGTTTTATTCTTTGACCAGTAGTGTTTTTATACACATTACTCACATGGGGAGTTATGTGTAAAAAATGGGGGAGGGAACAGTCCTCTGAGGATTTGGATTGAAGTTCACACCTTGAGTGATGTGTAGGAGTGTATGGAGTGATATGTGAAGGAGTGTATTGTTGTGTTGTTTGTTCTGTTCTATTCCCAATGGGTTATAGGTCTAACTTCCTGATCCTGTGGCTCTGTGATGAAGTTGACAGTGTGATGGGGAGTATAAGCCAATTTGAAAGAATAGTTTCAATAGAATGTGTTGTTATTCTCTTTGACATATGTTTAGACATTTGTATTAAGAATAATTGGTAAAAGTAATAATTTATCATATAGTTAATGAACTAAACTAAACTGTTGTTCTGATCTGCCCTCTCGAGGTTATCATGAAAAGTGACATCATACAGTATCTTAATGCATGGAAGAGATAATTGGACCAAACACTGTGTGTACCTCAAACCCCCCTCTAGCTGGCTGAAGAAGAGTGACAAAGGCGTTCAATACGGCCCTGTCAGCACCGAGAGAAATTAGTTCGAGCCAGCAACCGGTGTACAGCATCCGATCTAAGCTATCAACTGCTTTTCTCTCATGTCTTTTCTCAGGAGTGTGAGAGGAGTCCACGTGGAGTGAGCATGGGGAGAGATCTGTTCTAAACTTCTCTTATGCTGCTGGTATACTGGTTGACGAATGGACAAAACATAATGGGTGGGAAAGGGGATGGCGGCTCAGGTGAGACATTGAAATTGGGACATTATCATGGTCATCCACTTTGAACTGTAAAGCTATCTGAAGAAGACGAAAAGGACGCCAGAAGAATCAGTGGGGGGGGTTTAGTCAACTTTGCCCAAAATTCTTTTAGACTTTTGGGGTATCGGGTTGATTGTAGAGGCCTACACCACATAAAAGTATAGTAATTTTGATTTGGAATGCATTGAGATACTGGTCTGTTTTATGATTGTGATTAAACATTTTTTTTATAGTATAATTATGGGATAATTATACTGGATGTTAATATAAATGTACATTCTGCCAATGTTGTATTAAATTGAGTTTTTTTTTACTTTGAGTGATAGGACCAATTTGAATTACTGAGCAATGTCATTCTAAATTTTGGTTGGATAATTAACTGTTTTTTTTATTATGATTTGGAAACGGAATGATTTTTAAAACTGAAGGATTGATTTGAGTTTAGTATGTTAATAACTATATGAGTGAAGCAATTAATGTATTAGGGATTGATTGTTTTGATTGTTGTTATGAACTAAAGATGTTGACACTATTCTCAGCATGGCTTGGTGAATGGAGAGGGTGAACTCTGATCCGAAGAGTGAAACTGATCCTAATCTATTGGATCTACAGGCATTGCCTTATAAATAGTGGAATCATGATGCTTGTCTTGGGTCATGTTCATTAGAAACCAATGGAATCCATTTTACTTTAACTAGGAGTCACTACCTGGATTTGTCCAACAAGATATGCTAATTTTAGTTTCTGGGATGGAAATAGTCATTTCCACCATACCATGCTGATCCATTGGAGTGTGATAGATAACTAAAGCTTATTTTATTAAACTCCATTGTTGCATGCGCTGCATTATGCATTAAATATGTGCTTTTCACTGTCTATGAAGATATAGCTTTGAATCTCATAAACTGTATGCATTTTTTGTTTTTCTTCATGGGTTCGTGCAGGTGACTGTGTATCAAAACCTTTTCAGACAAATTGCTAGAGTGCTTAGAAAATGTGTTGGAGGTTGAAATGGGAGACAGTGCTAAGTTTCTTGGAAGGAGGCTGAGCCAGTGCTATGGCAGCCGGTCACGTGCTGGAACCCATGCAATGAGTTATTGCTTTTATGCTTCTTGGATAATGTAGAATATATGCATTTTCTACATGTGAATGAATGTTCTTAAATCTTGTAATTTTCTTTTAAGTTGAGAGGATTCTCAAAATGGGGGATTATGGTGGAAAAATTGCAAGATTATATTATAATACTTTTATTGCATCAAATGTGTCACGTTCTGACCTTTATTTTCCTTTGTTTTTGTCTTTAGTTAGTATGGTCAGGGCGTGAGTTGGGGTGGGCAGTCTATGTTATGTGTTTCTATGTTGAGGTTTGTCATTTGGCCTGATATGGTTCTCAATCAGAGGCAGGTGTTTTGCATTGTCTCTGATTGGGAACCATATTAAGGTAGCCTGTTTTCACTGTTGGTTTGTAGGTGATTGTTCCTGTTCATGCGTTCATGTGTTTTATGTTTTCTAGTTCAGGACTGTAGCTTCGTTGGTTTTCGTTTGTTTATTGTTTTGTTCGTATTGAAGAAGTATTCTAATAAATATGGATACATACCACGCTGCGCTTTGGTCCTCCTCTCCTTCTACCGACGGAAGCCGTTACAAAATGGTTGTGTTATGCAACAGAATAGAGTATTCTTAACTATTGTGTGTGTGTTCTACTGAGGATGGGCCTCTGGGAGGTAACACTGACAGAGGAGATTTACGATGTCTTTTGGGTGATAAAACCTAAAGAGCATTCCAGAGCATGAGTTAATGTTTCTGTTCTATACCGTACCAGGGAGAGATGGTTCCAGTTTGGAGTCGGAGGGCCAGACACAATGAAAACTGTTGACACAGCAGATACTATCTGCTATGTATTATAGATATCTTTCATACAAATCTTAACCTTGTGACCCATTCTATATACAGTGGGGAGAACAAGTATTTGATACACTGCCGATTTTGCAGTTTTTCCTACTTACAAAGCATGTAGAGGTCTGTCATTTTTATCATAGGTACACTTCAACTGTGAGAGACGGAATCTAAAACAAAAATCCAGAAAATCACATTGTATGATTTTTAAGTAATTCATTTGCATTTTATTGCATGACATAAGTATTTGATCACCTACCAACCAGTAAGAATTCCGGCTCTCACAGACCTGTTAGTTTTTCTTTAAGAAGCCCTCCTGTTCTCCACTCATTACCTGTATTAACTGCACCTGTTTGAACTCGTTACCTGTATAAAAGACACCTGTCCACACACTCAATCAAACAGACTCCAACCTCTCCACAATGGCCAAGACCAGAGAGCTGTGTAAGGACATCAGGGATAAAATTGTAGACCTGTACAAGGCTGGGATGGGCTACAGGACAATAGGCAAGCAGCTTGGTGAGAAGGCAACAACTGTTGGCACAATTATTAGAAAATGGAAGAAGTTCAAGATGACGGTCAATCACCCTCGGTCTGGGGCTCCATGCAAGATCTCACCTCGTGGGGCATCAATGATCATGAGGAAGGTGAGGGATCAGCCCAGAACTACACGGCAGGACCTGGTCAATGACCTGAAGAGAGCTGGGACCACAGTCTCAAAGAAAACCATTAGTAACACACTACGCCGTCATGGATTAAAATCCTGCAGCGCACGCAAGGTCCCCCTGCTCAAGCCAGCGCTTGTCCAGGCCCGTCTGAAGTTTGCCAATGACCATCTGGATGATCCAGAAGAGGAATGGAGAAGGTCATGTGGACTGATGAGACAAAAATAGAGCTTTTTGGTCTAAACTCCACTCGCCGTGTTTGGAGGAAGAAGAAGGATGAGTACAACCCCAAGAACACCATCCCAACCGTGAAACATGGAGGTGGAAACGTCATTCTTTGGGGATGCTTTTCTGCAAAGGGGACAGGATGACTGCACCGTATTGAGGGGAGGATGGATGGGGCCATGTATCGCGAGATCTTGGCCAACAACCTCCTTCCCTCAGTAAGAGCATTGAAGATGGGTCGTGGCTGGGTCTTCCAGCATGACAACGACCCGAAACACACAGCCAGGGCAACTAAGGAGTGGCTCCGTAAGAAGCATCTCAAGGTCCTGGAGTGGCCTAGCCAGTCTCCAGACCTGAACCCAATAGAAAATCTTTGGAGGGAGTTGAAAGTCCGTATTGCCCAGCGACAGCCCCGAAACCTGAAGGATCTGGAGAAGGTCTGTATGGAGGAGTGGGCCAAAATCCCTGCTGCAGTGTGTGCAAACCTGGTCAAGAACTACAGGAAACGTATGATCTCTGTAATTGCAAACAAAGGTTTCTGTACCAAATATTAAGTTCTGCTTTTCTGATGTATCAAATACTTATGTCATGCAATAAAATGCAAATTAATTACTTAAAAATCATACAATGTGATTTTCTGGATGTTTGTTTTAGATTCTGTCTCTCACAGTTGAAGTGTACCTATGATAAAAATTACAGACCTCTACATGCTTTGTAAGTAGGAAAACCTGCAAAATCGGCAGTGTATCAATACTTGTTCTCCCCACTGTATCTGTTGTTCGTCGTGTAGGTTGAAAGGGGTGTATCTTGGCTATAAAATACTTTTGTCTCGGGGCTCTCAACGAATCATTTGACCATGAATCGTTGACCAGCCATGACCAGACATCATTATCGTAGAGCACTTAATCGATTAACTTTATATGTGTGCGTTCTATTGACCTGCTCCCTTATTTATTTATTTTTAACAGTATTTTTATTGGAATTTCACAATTTTCACCCATATTAAGAGATACAACAACAGAGACAAAGCAAAAAAAAACAGCACTCACTTACACATACCTGCGCATATATATATATACATATACATATACATACATACACACACATACACACCCACACACACGCACACCATTTTCCTCTCCCCTCTTCTCTCACCCCATCCCCATCATTGCATCTCTCAATACATACATTTTAAACAAACTTACAAACAGAAATTAAACAAAAAAGCTCAGTTTAAACTAAGAAGTTAGGTTCCACACATGGAACGTACAGTGTAATTCTGAAATACATAGATCACCACCATTCTAAGAGAATCCTTGCAGCATAATAGCTGATACCTCAGGTTCTAGGTAATTTAGATAGGGTTCCCATACTTTGTAGAACTGATCTGTTTTAGAATGCAATGTACATGTCAAATATTCCAGAGGCACCCATTCATAGTGTCTTATGCCAATCTTTAATAGAAGGAACCTTATCAGTAATCCACTGTAAAAGGATGTTTTTCCTTGCTGCAAAGGTAAGGATGTTGTAAAGCCTCCTCTTACCCACAGAAGTAACATGCCTACGAGGGAGACCCAACAGTAAAGAAACTGGGTCCAATTCTAGATCAACCCCTAGGATCTTTTCAATTTCTTGCAGAACACCAGACCAGTATCTTTGTATTTTGGTACATAACCATAAACAATGTGTTAGGGTGCCTGTATCAGTTTTGCATTTAAGACACTGAGGAGAAGAGGAAGAGGGGCTAACGGCATGTCTGTGATTTGGGGATATATGCAATCTGTGTATTACTCTTAATTGAATTGCTCTAGTACGATTACATATACATATTGTTTTTGCATATCTCCAAATGTCCTCCCACATCTCTTCATCAATAGTAACAGACAATTCTTTCTCCCACACTTGTTTCACCCTCTGTGTGTCGACAGCAGAAAAGGACCTTAAAGCATCATAAAACAGACATTTTCCTTTGTGGGAAAAAAAGCATTCTTTCAATGACAGACATATCAGGGTTACCAATTAAGGTGGTGCTCTTCACAATATAATGTCTTACTTGTAGGAAGCGGAAAAAGTCCTGCTTTGGGAGTCGATATTTCTCCACCATCTGCTCAAATGACAATACAATCTTATCAGCAAATAAGTCATTTAGTCTGCATATGCCCTTATTAAGTCAAAAGTTAAAGCCAGCATCCAGCAATCCTGGACCAAAATCTGGGTTGTTAAGAATTGGGGTAAGAGCAGAGGTTAGTTTGGACCTTCCCAGGAAGCGCTGAACTGACCTCCATACTTTGAGTGTGTTAAGTGTAATATGATTATTGCAGTGATCTTCTACAGACTTGAAACTTCTGAAAAAGAAAAGATCCTGTAAGGGGTATTTTGAAAGAGAAGTTTCAATGTCTAACCAAATAGAGGAGTCATCGTTTGTGATCCAATCAGAAATATAACATAGATGGACACTCCACTGATAGAACCTGATATTGGGCAGATACAAGCCCCCCATAGAACTTGGCAGCTGCAATATTGCCATCTTAAGTCTTGGCTTGCGTTTACTCCATATAAAGGAACTTAGCCATCCATTTACATCCTTTATTACCTTATTGGAGAGTAATACTGGGATCATTTGGATTGGGTAAAGTAGTCTAGGTAAAATGTTCATTTTCAAGAGGGATATTCTACCCAACCAAGAAATTGGGAGAGAGTTCCAGCGCTCCAGATCCTGTCTTATTGTATCAAACAAGGGAACAAAATTGTCTTTGTACATTTACTGGAATTTAGGAGTTACAAATATACCCAGATACGTAAAACCTGAGGGAGAGCATTTAAAAGGGAAGGGGGGAGAAGTATTAGGTACAGAGTGAAGGTTACCAAGTGGCATAGCCTCTGATTTAGTTAAGTTAATCTTGTACCCTGAGAATTCGCTGAATAATTCAATAATATTAATAAGAGATGTAGTTGAAGTCTCGGGATTAGAGCTGAATATCAGGACATCATCTGCATACAAGCTTATTTTATGGTGAACATCACCAATGAGCAGCCCCTGTATAGCAGGCGTTACCCTGATGGCCTCGGCCAGTGGTTCCATAACGAGTGCAAATAGGAGAGGGGACAAAGGACAGCCCTGTCTGGTACCTCTGTATATAGAGAAGCTATTTGACCTTAGCCCATTAGTAAGGACAGCAGCCTGAGGATCATCATATAAAACTTTCACCCATTTTATAAAGTTGTCCCCCAGACCAAATTTATTTAGAGCAAAGAATAGGTAAGACCACTCCACACGATCAAATGCTTTCTCAGCATCTAGGGAGAGCACAAGACCATCCCTAGCACTTTGTTGGTAGGCTTGAATTACATTAAGAAGCCGCCTGACATTGTTACATGACTTACGGCCCTTAATGAAGCTAGTTTGGTCTCCTTTCACAATTAGTGGCAGTGAGTCCTCTAATCTTGTGGCTAGAATTTTAGAAAGCAATTTTCGATCCACATTCAGAAGGGAAATTGGTCTGTACGAGGAACAAGACTCTGGACATTTTCCCTTTTTGAGAATAAGTGATATGTTGGCTTCCCTCAGCGTTTGAGGGAGCTGGTCATTTGAAAATGAGTGGTTAAACATATCACGCAATGGCTCAAGGATCAGGCCATGGAACTCTTTATAGAACTCACTACAAAACCCGTCTAGTCCTGGGGCCTTACCATTTTGCAGATTCTTAATTGCGAACATTATCTCTTCCTCGGTAATAGGGGCATTAAGGAGAGACCTCTGTTCTTCGGAGATAGTAGGGAGCTCAATCTTAGAAAATAAGTTCTCCATTAATTTGGGTGCATCATTTGGCAGTTCTGAGGCATAAAGATTTGCATAAAATTTCTTAAATTAGTCATTTATCAATTTATTTTCATATAAATGATTGCCATCAGAATCAGTAATAGTAGCAATTGACTGTGAGTCAGCTCTCTTTTTAGCTAGGTACGCCAAGTACTTTCCTGGCTTATCGCCATGTTCATGTAGCTTTTGCCTGACAAATCTCATTTTCTTTTCAGCGTCCTGTGTTAGGAGAGAGTCCAACGTTGATCTAAGAACTGATATTTCCTTTAATAGGGCAGGAGTGCGAGTTTTAATATAGTCCTTCTCTTTAGTTCCTAATTCACCCTCTAACGTTTTTTGCTTTTAACGCTTTTTCCGCCTCTTAGTGGCTGTGTATGACATAATCAGACCCCTGGCGTACGCTTTATAGGTTTCCCAAAGGAGCGAGGGGTTATCTGTTGATTGAGAGTTAATATAGAAAAATGCTTTAAACTCTGTAATAGAATATGATGTGAATGTATGGTCTTTAAGGATGGTTGTATTCAATCTCCAATGTCTTGACAGATTGAACGCCCCATTGAGTTTTATGTCCAGGATCACCTCTGCATGATCAGATATGACTATGCTTCCTATCCTAGCGGATAAAACAGACTGCAAAGACGTCCTGGGCATAAAAAAGTAATCTATTCTAGTCTGACATCCATGAGGTGCAGAGAAAAAAGTGAACTCTCTGTTGGAGGGGTGAAAAGTTATCCAAACATCAGCATACCCCAGGTCATCACAAATAGCTTTAAGTGACTTAGCTCGAGGAGAGAGTGGAGCTATACCGCTGGGAAACTTATCAATAAGGGGGTTCAACAAACAATTAAAATCTCCCCCAACCACTGCAGTGTCTGAGTTTAATTCTGAAAAGTCTAGAAATACCTTAGTGAGGAAATCAGGGGGGTGGGCAGGGGGGAAGTAAATATTCATTATGGAGATGTTCTGCCCTTGTAAAGTACCATTAATTATAACAAAGCGACCAAATTTATCTTTCACACAATTCAAGACCTTAAGTGGTAAGTTATTTTTCACAAGAATTGCTACACCTCTACTTCTGGATGTAAATGATGAGAAAAACACTTGACCAAACGCCCCTTGTTGTAATTTCAGATGCTCCTTATCATCCAAATGAGTTTCTTGCAACAGGGCAATATCCATATTTTTTTTTCTCCAAAAAGACAGTACCTTCTTCCTTTTAATGGGGTTATGGCTCCCTCTAATGTTCCATGTACATACACGCAGTCTGTTACCTGCCATTGCACTTTGACCATTCAATATCCAGACTGAATCCTACTGTAAAAGTGGGGTGGTACCTTTTCCATGTGTTGAACTATCTTCTATCTCACTGAGCATAAACAAACGATATGAACCCTGAACTCGAACTATACTAAACCCAAAAATTAAACATGTAAAGATCCAAAAGGGGGTTTTCCCACTAGCTAACATGCAGGGGATTTCAACTTTCCAATGTAGACTCTTAAGTCTGCATTGCCACTCAATAGCCTCATCCTTTATATATATATGGAAATGAAAATCAATAGGAGATTGAGGCTCTTCCACCTAAAACCAAGCCTGGGCACCAATATAGATTCACCCATATCTCAGCCTGAGCTATAGCGGCAGTTACTTTAGCAAGAAGAATAATAAAAATATGAATATTACTGAACCGGAGCACGTGAGAACTCACACGACTGTTTCATGATCAGATTCAAATAAAATAAAAAAGTTATCCAATGCTGCGGAGGTGCAGCTTAAAGTTATTTACCCGAGAGAGTCAATAAACGCTCGCTGAAACACAGTGTTCTCTCTACGGAGCCATTTTGTCCCCCCGACCTGCTCCCTTATTAATAATTGATTGAAATACGTGATTAAAGATTTAGTTTAAGTATAACTCTGACTTGTGTGATAAGTTTGTCTCTCCTCATTTGATAGTAAAGAAATTAACCCCCACACAGCTCAGGGATTTGATCCAGCAACCTTTCGGTTCCTGGCCCAATGCTCTAGCCACTAGGCTACCTGCCGCCCCTTTAACTGATAGGGCTTTAACAGATATGTATCACTAATTGCATGCACTTAGAAAATATTAACCTGATTTGGTTCTTAGATGATGTAGGTCTAGAATCACATAGCAATATGCAGTCAATCAGGAAATCATGAGCTGACTCCCGATATGGGTTGGGCGCCACCCTCCCTTTTTCTCCTGGATCAACACACAGTCGATGAGTTTTTTGGTCAAGACCAAGTCATCCGGGTCAAGGCACCATGTGTTAGCAGTTGATGTTATTCTTCGACACAGAGCCCAAAGCAGATCGGGGGAGAAAAATATATTTATTCAAAGAGAACAAATAATAGTTGTTGGTCGATGTTGTTTCTTCCGTTTTCATTTTTTTCTCCACTGAACAACATTTATACCAAAACCTAGCATGTGGTTGACCAATTAGAATTCATTGCAGTAAAATTGGGCCAATGGCCAAATACAAAGTATCCCGTTTCAGGCTTCAATGTATAGATAGTTTGAACCAATGAGAACTTGCCACACACAGCTATGAGTCCAAATTAGAACCCCTACACAGATTCTAAACAGATGTTGAACAAAAAAACAACTACTTCCATTGATCTTTAGTTCTCTATTAGAGAAAAACAACTAGTACCATTGATATTTAGTTCTCTTGATCTCTAGTTCTCTGCGTTGTATATTTATCTTTGAATGTTCTTACAGGAGTAAGACTCTACAAAAATATAAACGCAAACTTCCAACAATTTCAAAGATTTTACAAATAGTGTGGCTACTATTTGCCTCATGGAGCGCGACACATCTCCTTCGCATAGAGTTGATCAGGCTGTTGATTGTGGCCTGTGGAATGTTGTCCCACTCCTCTTCAATGGCTGTGAGAACTTGGTGGGAAATGGAACACGCTGTCGTACACGTCGATCCAGAGCATCCCAAACATGCTCAACGAGTGACATGTCTGGTGAGTATGCAGGCCATGGAAGAACTGGGACATTTTCAGTTTACAGATATTGTATACAGATTCTTGCGACATGGGGCCGTGTATTATCATGCTGAAACATGAGGTGATGGCAGACCATGAATTGCACGACAATGGGCCTCAGGATCTCGTCACGGTATCGCTGTGCATTCAAATTGTCATCAATAAAATGCAATTGTGTTTGTTGTCCGTAGCTTATGCATGCCCATACCATAACCCCCCCCCCCCCCCCCCCCCCCATAGGGCACTCTGTTCACAACGTCTGCCATCTGCCCAGTACAGTTGAAACCAGGATTCATCCATGAAAAGCACAGTGGCCATTGAAGGTGAGCATTTTTCCACTGAAATCGGTTACGATGCTGAACTGCAGTCAGGTCAAGACCCTGGTGAGGACGAAGAGCACGCAGATGAGCTTCCCTGACATGGTTTCTGACAGTTTGTGCAAAACATTCAGCAAACCTACAGTTTCATCAGCTGTACATGTGGCTGGTCTCAGACGATCCCTGAGGTGAAGAAGTAGGATGTGGAGGCCCTGGACTGGCGTAGTTCCACGTGGTCTGAGGTTGTGAGGCCGGTTGGACGTAGTGCTAATTTCTCTAAAACGACGTTGGAGGCGGCTTATGGCAGAGAAATTAACATTCAATTCTCTAGCTTTTTTTTTGTTGAAATATATTCAGCAAGGCCACTTTAACATTATGGGGTATTGTGTGTAGGCCAGTGATAAAAAAATCTGAATTTTATAAATGTTTTATGCAGGCTGTAACACAACAAAATGTGGAAAAAATCCTCAGTGAAAAAAACATTAGAAACATTAAAATAGTTATCCTTTTAAGTGTCACGTTCCTGACCTGTTTTCTCTTGTTTTTGTATGTGTTTAGTTGGTCAGGGCGTGAGTTGGGGTGGGCATTCTATGTTATGTGTTTCTATGTTTAGGTTCATTGTCATTTAGCCTGATATGGTTCTCAATCAGGGACAGGTGTTTTACGTTTCCTCTGATTGAGAACCATATTAAGGTAGGTTGTTCACACTGTTTGTTTGTGGGTGGTTGTCTTCCGTGTTTGTGTCTGTGCACCACACGGGACTGTTTCGTTTGTCGTTTCGTATATGTAGTCTGTACCTGTTCATGCGTTCTTCGTGTATATGTAAGTTCTCTAGTTCAGGTCTGTCTACGTTCGTTTATTTGTTTTGTAGTTTGTTGAAGTATTTTCGTGTTTCGTCTTTACTTTAATAAATATCATTATGTCATATCACAACGCTGCGCTTTGGTCCAATCCCTACTCCTCCTCTTCTTCCGAAGAAGTCTCCTGTACGTGTGCATAGCCCGGTGCGGTACATACCAGCTCCTCGTATCGGCCGGGCCAGATTGAGCATTGAGCCAAGTGCCATGAAGCCGGCTCTACACATTTGGCCACCAGTGCGTCTCCTCGGGCCGGCTTACATGGCACCAGCCTTACGCATGGTGTCCCCGGTTCGCCTACATAGCCCGGTGCGGGTTATTCCACCTCCCCGCACTGGTCGGGCGACGGGGAGCATACAACCAGGTAAGGTTGGGCAGGCTCAGTGCTCAAGGGAGCCAGTACGCCTGCACGGTCCGGTATTTCCGGCGCCACCTCCCCGCTCCAGGCCAGTACCACCAGTGCCTACACCACGCACCAGGCTTCCAGTGCGTCTCCAGAGCCCTGTTCCTCCTCCACGCACTCTCCCTGTGGTGCGTGTCTCCAGTCCAGTGCCTCCAGTTCCGGCACCACGCATCAAGCCTCCTGTTCGTCTCCAGAGCCCTGTACGCACTGTTCCTTCTCCCCGTACTCGCCCTGATGTGCGTGCCCTCAGCCCGGTACCACCAGTGCCGGTACCACGCACCAGGCCTATAGTACGCCTTGAGAGTCCAGTGTGCCCTGTTGTTGTTCCCCGCACTAGCCTGAAGATGCGTGTCCTTAGCCCGGTACCTCCAGTTCCGGCACCACGCACCAGGCCTACAGTGCGTCTCAGCCGGCCAGAGTCTGCCGTCTGCCCAGCGGCGCCTGAACTGCCCGTCTGCCCAGCGGCGCCTGAACTGCCCGTCTGCCCAGCGGCGCCTGAACTGCCCGTCTGCCCAACGCCGTCTGAACTGCCCGTCTGCCCAACGGCGCCTGAACTGCCCGTCTGCCCAACGCCGTCTGAACTGTCCGTCTGCCAAGCGCCGCATGAACTGCCCGTCTGTACTGAGCCTGCAAAGCCGCCCGTCTGCCATGAGCCTTCAGAGCCGTCCGCCAGACAGGAGCCGCTAGAGCCTTCAGCCAGACAGGAGCAGCCAAAGCCTTCCGCCAGACAGGAGCAGCCAGAGCCTTCTGCCAGACAGGATCAGCCAGAGCCTTCCGCCAGACAGGATCAGCCAGAGCCTTCCGCCAGACAGGATCAGCCAGAGCCTTCCGCCAGACAGGATCAGCCAGAGCCTTCCGCCAGACAGGATCAGCCAGAGCCGTCAGCCAGCCATGACCAGCCAGAGCCGTCAGCCAGCCATGACCAGCCAGAGCCGTCAGCCAGCCATGACCAGCCAGAGCCGTCAGCCAGCCATGACCAGCCAGAGCCGTCAGCCAGCCATGACCAGCCAGAGCCGTCAGCCAGCCATGACCAGCCAGAGCCGTCAGCCAGCCATGACCAGCCAGAGCCGTCAGCCAGCCATGACCAGCGAGAGCCGTCACCCAGCCATGACCAGCCAGAGCCGTCAGCCAGCCATGACCAGCCAGAGCCGTCAGCCAGCCATGACCAGCCAGAGCCGTCAGCCAGCCATGACCAGCCAGAGCCGTCAGCCAGTCCGGAGCTGCCGTCCCTCAGTCCGGAGCTGCCGTCCCTCAGTCCGGAGCTGCCGCAGCAACTGGCCCAAGCCTCCCCGCTTCTCCTTCACCCAAATCCAGCCTTTCTAAAGTCTTCGAAAGTCAAGTGAACAAACAGATCACCGACCATTTCGAATCGCACCGTACCTTCTCCACTATGCAATCCGGTTTCCGAGCTGGTCAAGAGTGCACCTCAGCCACGCTCAAGGTCCTAAACGATATCATAACCACCATCGATAAAAGACAGTACTGTGCAGCCGTCTTCATCGACCTGGCCAAGGCTTTCGACTCTGTCAATCACCGTATTCTTATTCTTATCGGCAGACTCAGCAGCCTTGGTTTCTCTAATGACTGCCTCGCCTAGTTCACAAACTACTTATCAGACAGAGTTCAGGGTGTCAAATCGGAGGGCCTGTTGTCCGAACCTCTGGCAGTCTCTATGGGGGTGCCACAGGGTTCAATTCTTGGGCTGACTCTTTTCTCTGTATATATCAATGATGTCGCACTTGCTGCGGGTGATTCTTTGATCCACCTCTACGCAGACGACACCATTCTGTATACTGTACATCTGGCCCTTCTTTGGACACTGTGTTAATAAACCTCCAAACGAGCGTCAATGCCATACAACTCTCCTTCCGTGGCCTCCAACTGCTCTTAAACGCTAGTAAAACTAAATGCATGCTCTTCAACCGATCGCTGCCCACACCCGCCTAGCATCACTACTCTGGACGGTTCTGACTTAGAATATGTGGACAACTATAAGTACCTAGGTGTCTGGCTAGACTGTAAACTCTCCTTCCAGACTCATATTAAGCATCTCCAATCCAAAATTAAATCTAGAATAGGCTTCCAATTTCACAACAAAGCCTTCCCTCACTCATGCTACCAAACATACCCTCGTAAAACTGACTATCCTGCCGATCCTTGACTTTGGCGATGTCATTTACAAAATAGCCTCCAAATTGGATGCAGTCTATCAAAGCTCCATATACTACCCACCATTGCGACCTGTATGCTCTCGTTGGCTGGTCCTCGCTACATATTCGTCACCAAACCCACTGGCTCCAGGTCATCTCTAAGTCTTTGCTAGGTAAAGCACCGCCTTATCTCAGCTCACTGGTCACCATAGCAACACCCACCCGTAGCATGCGCTTCAGCAGGTATATTTCACTGGTCATCCCCAAAGCCAACACCTCTTTGGCCGCCTTTCCTTACAGTTCTCTGCTGCAAATGACTGGAACGAATTGCAAAAATCACTGAAGTTGGAAACTTATATCTCCCTCACTAACTTCAAGCATCGGCTGTCAGAGCAGTTTACCGATCCCTGCAGCTGTACAGAGCCCATCTGTAAATAGCCCATCCAACTAACTACCTACCTCATCCCCATATGTGTTTTTGCTTTTTTCTGCTCTTTTGCAGTATTTCTACATGCACATCCTCATCTGCACATCTATCACTCCAGTGTTAATTGCTAATTTGTAATTACTTCGCCACTATGGCCTATTTATTGCCTGACCTCCTTACTTCATTTGCACACACTGTATACAGATTTTCTATTGTGTTATTGACTGTACATTTGTTTAACCCATGCGTAACTCTGTGTTGTTGCTTTTGTCGCACTGCTTTGCTTTATCTTGGCCAGGTCGCAGTTGTAAATGAGAACTTGTTCTCATCTAGCCTACCTGGTTAAATAAAGGTGAAATAAAAAATAAAATAAATAGACATAAAATGGCATAAAAGCATAAAACACAGCAGTTAAATATTACATTTAAATTTGTTAAAAATTACATGTTGTTAAAAACAATAGAAACAACCATGAATAAAAGTAATTTTTCTTGTAAAACATCCAATCTGTAAAAACCATTTAAAATGTGTACAAATGATTTAACAAAAGTAAAACATTTTTAAGACATGAAAACATTGTCACTTTGTTAAAAAGCTGTCTTCGGTCCTTTGTACAAGCTCGCCTTTTCCTGTCTTCCGAATCAATAACCGTCCTGTCCCTCGGGGCCCAGATGAGATCCCTCCCCTAGGCGGCGCAGCGCTGTCAAGCCGTGGCCGCCGGTACCTTGGATGTTGTGGGGGACCCTTCTCCTGGGGTCGAGGCCCCCCTTCTTCTGTACCACCCAGGGCTTACGTGGGTACCATGGCCACGGCCTGGGGGGTGGTCTCTACTCGAATTTATTTCAGTCCAAGTCTAGCACTAGCACGAGGCCCTTTATAGCCCACGACTGGTTTTTCCTGGTCGGCCAACGGTCAAGAACTGGCAATAAAGTTCGCGCCGATCAACCGCGGTCGCCAACGGGACATTACGCACAAGCTTTTAACAGTGTTTCCATAAATCGTCGAGCAAACGCGAATAAAATACAATTGTATAATTTTGCACAATTTCAACATCTGGGCCTTGCCATTTTTTCTAACTCTAGCTACCATTGTATGTATAGCCATACGGGACGTCCCCTTTTCGTACAGTCCGCCAATCAAATAGCCAGGTTGGGGAGACGTCATCAGAGACAGTATCGGGGAAGAAGCCCGTGGTTCTCCAACCCCGTGGCAGTCACCCTAGAGGAAGGACAACAAAGGTAGGTAACCCATGATTCATATTTTAAAGCCACTAGTTATCATTCTTCACTGTACGACTTCGCATGCGCCACGACACGAATGTTGACGCTATGATTACGTGTATATTTATTGCTTAAAGCCAACATTGTGTATGCCAATTGGTCTACTACCACCTATTAACAAAAGCACAAAGACTGGTTGACGACACAAAAGACAAGTCAACTGCCTAGGAACCGGCATGCTTACTCCGGTCATACAATGTCAGTAAAAGTAATGCCCTGTCTTTTATAATTTATAGGTCTACAGTATTTGTTTACATGTCTGTTAGGGAATATTAGATCAGATGGCAATGCTGAAGAACAAGATTAGATGAAAAAAGTACAGTAGCCTATAGTGTCATAATGTCTTGGATTACCCACCAGTATAAAGGAAACAGCTTTGTTGACAATAGAAGCTAGGCTACAGTATTAACATATCCTGAGCTGCAGTGTGCATGTCTGGCAATAACCTGTATCGGAGAAAATATAAAGAAAAGACTGCACTGCTCTTCCTTTGCATGGAACATTCGCGGCAAAAATTACCCCGCGAGAGTTCTTTATACACATGGGAAGGGGGAGAAATGAAACCAGCTGGCGGTTATCATTAGTTACCACAGCCACAAAAATGCATAAAAACAAAAATGTGCTTTTTGGTTGTAGTTTAAGGTTACGGTTAGGCATAAGCTTAGCAGTGTGGTTCGGGCTAGAGTTAGATTTAAAATCCAATTTTAAGAAGATAAATTGTAGAAAGAGGCGTGTTTAGCCAAAATTAGGACTGTGGCTATGGTAACTAGTGACACAGCGTGTCGAACTAAGAACTAACAGAGACAGGGAAAGCAATGTGGTTTGCACGTTTTGCAAACGTGTGCCTGCAATATTCTCCCATGGATCTGATCATTTGAATTCGCCTATGTAACACACCCATATACTTACACATTAATTAAACCTAATAAACTACCCGTTGCATTGGCAGTTTCCCTTTTCCGAGTCCTTCAGTCTTATGATGAACCCCTAAAGGGGTCTGTTTAATATTGTACAACCATTAGGCCTTTATAAAGGATCGCCTAATATTACTGAAATAAGTTGTGTAAAATAGTAGGATTGATTTGGAGAAGAACTGTCCTTTGACTATTGCCACACAACAACAAAAAGTCAAGCAGCCCTTTCTCTGTAGAACAAAAGATTGAGTGGGCTCATTCATTGGTCTGTTGTCTACCCCAATACCCTACGCTGCCCCCTGAAGGGGAACAGGGTTGGTTTAATTATGGAATAGGTATGTCAGTTGTTATGACAACATAGAGCTTTGGACCTTCCTATGAAAGAGTGGTCCCCATCTTCTTTTTGCCTGATTGGGGGCTGTTATGGCTTCAGATGACAGATATACTGTTGTCAAGAAATCAAAATGTGACACTGGTAATTACAAATTTGACCCAAGAAAATATAGGCTTAAATACAGAAGGATTGTCATTTAGTTGTTGGTGTATAACATTTGAAACCAGTACTTTTATAAAAAAAATATTACAGAGGTTCAAATGTTATATTTGAAAGAAATGCTATGACGTCCATGTGAAATGTTGTCTGTTTTTATGTCAGTTTTTAAATAACAGAAAAATGGCGACAAATGTGGACCTGGACCAGACCCCAGATGCCACTGCAGAGAAATGCAGCCGTTTTGAACTGCTGGACTGGCTCAATAAGACCCTGGACATCAAATTCACCCGGGTGGAGCAGATATGCTCAGGTACTGTCTCACTAGGTCACACAGCCTCATTTCTATGCTATAACAAGAATCCTAGAGCCGTCTACAATGCTTTTGTCATATAGAAAAACGTAGACTCCTGACACTTAGTGGACAGGTACCTTTCTCTCTAATGTCTGATGAAAAGCACATGTTTCACTATAGCAGGGGTCTCCAACCTTTTCTAGCATGAGAGCTACTTTTAAAAAATGTAACCTGTCGTGATCTACTCGTTATTTTCTAGCTTTTAAATAGGCACGTTATTTTCTCTTCCTCTCCCCTGCAAACTCTTCCCCGGGTCCAGTATGCAAGAGAAAGTAGTGCACCATGTCCTCTGCCATTTAATTGGCAGATATTGTGTTCGGTTTGTCTTTTTAAGCCAATAGTGACTAATCAGGAGTGGGATAATGTCAGTTTTACATTTATTAGAAAGTAGCTGGGAGCTTGCAGTGTCTGATACTTGTGAGATTTGATTATGACAGTTTGTGGTGGAAAATGTGAAAATTGCATGTACCTTCAGAATTGTTACTCATAGTTGGGCTGCGAGCTACTGGTAGCTCGTGATTGACCTGTTGGAGACTACAGGCTATTCTGTACTAGAGGTCGACCGATTAATCGGAATGGCCGATTAATCGGGGCCGATTTCAAGTTTTCATAACAATCGGAAATCGGTATTTTTTAGTATTTATTTTTTACACCTTTATTTAATCTTTATTTAACTAGGCAAGTCAGTTAAGAACACATTCTTATTTTCAATGGCGGCCTAGGAACGTTCTGCCTCAGATTTTTAACCTTGTCAGCTCGGGGGATCCAATCTTGCAACCTTACAGTTAACTAGTCCAATGCTCTAACACCTGATTACATTGCACTCCACGAGGAGCCTGCCTGTTAGCGAATGCAGTAAGCTAAGGTAAGTTGCTAGCTAGCATTAAACTTATCTTATAAAAAACAATCAATCAATGACTGTCATTGCTCCAATGTGTACTTAACCATAAACATCAATGCCTTTCTTAAAATCAATACACAAGTATATATTTTTAAACCTGCATATTTAGCTAAAAGAAATCCAGTTTAGCAGGCAATATTAACCAGGTGAAATTGTGTCATTTCTCTTGCGTTCATTGCACGCAGAGTCAGGGTATATGCAACAGTTTGGGCCGCCTGGCTCTTTGCGAACTAATTTGCCAGAATTTTACGTAATTATGACAACATTGAAGGTTGTGCAATGTAACAGGAATATTTAGACTCATGGATGCCACCCGTTAGATAAAATACAGAACGGAATAAACGTTTTGTTTTCGAGGTGATAGTTTCCGGATTAGTCAAAGGTATATGGTTTAGAGAGAAATAGTCGACACGTTATAATTCCTGTAATAACTTGCGGCTGAATTTGAAAGGGGTTCCTTCGTTATTTTACCGTTCATGTCTTCCATAGAGAATGTCTTGATCTACTTCAAATAAGGTCTGTTTCGTGCAGGCTTAAACCGCCTCGACGTTTTGATACCCGTGTAAATCTCACTAGGATAAGGTAACGTTTGTCAACATATTTTCATAAATCCACTCTACAATTTTTTTTTTATCTTCGCTTATATTTAGCCAATATTGATCAGAGTTACCTTGTCCTATGGATATCTACACAGTTATAAAATTGGCATGGTAGTGTAAGCCTACACGAAACACAGACCTTATTTTAAGTGAATCTAAAAAATATCCTATGGAATAAATGAAGGAACTGCTTTTCAGATTTTGCTAAAAGGTGTCATGGGAATTATGACTCGCACTTTGGTCGTCAATTCTTACCATGCCCATTATTAAAATAGGATTTCCTGCATATAGAAATGACAGTTTTTGTTTTCAACATTCATCACAGGTAACTTAAACTCTATTTTTATTCAAACAGTTGAGAGTATTTGTCTCCTAAGCAGACTCTTCAGTATCATTATCACTTCAGAGCTGTGTGCGTGTGTGTATTTATGTATTATATTAAGTTAAAATAAGTGTTCATTGTTCATTCAGTATTGTTGCAATTGTCATTATTACAAAAATGTGTGTGTGTGTATGATATATATATATTTAAAAACTTTTTTAAAATATAAATCGGCCGATTAATCGGTATCGACTTTTTTTGTCCTCCAATAATCGGTATCGGTATCGGCATTGAAAAATCATAATCGGTCGACCTCTATTCTGTACTGCTCTCCCTGGTTACTAGAGGGTCTTAAACGTCTTTTGTGTGGGTGTGGTGTGAAGGTTCCTGCTACTGCCAGCTGATGGACTGGATCTTCCCTGGGTGCATCGACCTCAGCACAGTGAAGTTCCAGGCCCAGGACATGTCAGACTTCCTCCACAACTACAATATGCTCCAAGCTGGCTTCAACAAGACTGGTGTCACCAAGGTTTGACTACACCCCAATTTGTTTCTGAAAATAAATTACTTACACCCATAGCTTTTTGTCCATCACATTTAAGTCAAGGATCTTTTTTACTGTACGTTAATATTTTATATATGGGCAGAGGGATTCTCCCTTAGTTTCTTTGTGGTATTTGCTTATTGTTCCAACTCCCTCCCCTTTAGCCTGTTCTAGTGGAGGAGCTGATAAACGGAAAGTTCCAGCCCAACTTCATATTCCTGAAGTGGTTCAAGAGGTTTTTCCAGGCTAACCTGGCAGGGCAGGTGTATAACCCTGTGGAGGCTCGCCAGGGCCAGGACATCCAGCCTGCCAAATTCCGCTTCCATTCTCCTCAGAGACTTCACCTCAAGGGCCGCAATTCTGCCAGCCGCAGCCCCAGTCAATCAGGTGTTCAGTATTTTACATATCATGGGTTGAAATATTATTTGTGCTGTTTATGACCTTATAGAAGATAGATTATTGTTGATCTTTTTGTGTTAATCAATTTGTGTTTTCCTTTTTTCGACAGGGGGGTTGGAAACCGACACGGATGAAGAAGCTTTAGGGAAGTATCAAAGGAAACGTATTATTTATGAGGATATATGGAATGAGACTTACTCCTGGGTGGGGGCTAGCACTCTGGGAGAGATCTATGCCTACTGCAGTCTGTGCGATCTTAACCTCAACATCTATCACTCAGGTCTATTTGACCTGAAGCGTCACTCACAGTCCAAGAAGCACCGCAAGCTTTCCCTGACTGCCAGTGATGGCACCCTAACGCCAGAGTCAGGGAAAAGCAGACAGGGCAGCTGCAGCGACCTTCCACCCTGTAGTGAGTTGGTCTTTCGCTTCATTCAAGCCAACTGTGTCTCTGGTCCCTCCGCGGCTGGGGACCAAGTGTCTAACAGATACGGCCAGTATGTCCTGGGACTACAGTACCCAGAGGACATAGTGTCTGCCTGCCAAAAGACTCCTTACTGCATATACATGTACGGAGGAGTGGTGCTAGGGCAGACTGACATGGCTTCTGTGGTTCTAGTGGGGTATTTTGATGTAAAGGCAGCCAGGCACTGCATCAGGCTGTTGGATGTTCTGCAGCCTCCAAATGATGACAATGCTGGAGAGAAAACAGCTGCAGCTCTGGTGGAGGACTTGGAGAGGTTTGGGCTTCCTGCAGCTAACCTCGCTGCTCTCTACTCAGATGGTAATGGTTCTGCCTCAGAGCCAATATGCTCACAACTCAGGGAACTCAACCCCAACATGGTGATGCTAAGTGGGCTGTATGGAGTGGCTGATGCAGCCTGCCATGCTGGGGTGTCGGAGCTCTCCACTCAGGCCCAGGAGCTTATTGTAGATATCTACTCCCACTACTCCTCCTGCTCCACCAAGGATGACAACCTGAAGGAACTGTTTTCCAGCATTAGCGGTACTGATGGCCTCACCCTTCCCCTCACCACCTGCTGCCTTAACTTCTGCATGTTAGTCAGGAAGGTTTTGGTAATGTGGACCGATCTCATCTCCCACTTCAGCTCCTGTAACAAAGAGGATAACATAGATAATAAGGCTAAGCTGATCTGCACACAGCTGCAGGATCCCAAACTCAGGGCTATCTTCATGTTTCTGGACCAGGCCCTAGCGCCCCTCCGTGTCTTCCAGGAGCGACTGCATCACCATGAGGGCTCAGCCCGGGCGGACTTGGTGCAGATCCTACAGGATGCCAGCGGCCTCCTGCGCTCCTATGCCTCCAGTTTCCTCCGTCCTCAAGCCGTCGTGCGCTTCCTTAAGGAACGTGACGCCTTTCTCCTCAAGACCACAAAGTTCCACCTGCCAGGGGCAGAGCTGAACGTGGGTGGGGCTGTAGTGGAGGACTTCCTGTGTGAGTCATCAGAGACAGGAAGTGAAGCCCTGCAGTTATTACAGGAACAGGCTCTGTCCTTCTACACAGCGCTCACAGCCAGCGTGGCGGAGGGGCTGCCTCTTAGTGACGGCGTGTTGAGGAGCATGGCCCAGCTACTGAGCCCTCAGGGCAGGCTAAAGGTCACGGGGAAGGCTGTGGGAGAGCTGGGGGCCAAACTGGGACTCTGCAGCTCACCCGAGGAGATCGGCCAGCTGAACAAGGAGTTCCTGGAATACCAGCTGGCAGAGGAGGGAGAAAACAGATGTGATGGAGGGGTCCAGAATGACTCGGCAGCACCCTCGCTGGAGAAACATTGGAGCACTGTGCTGAAGGCTTCTGGGTCGACCACCATCTTCAGGAAACTTATTTTGACCCTCTTAGCCATGCCCTGCCCCCCACTTGAAGCTCAGAAGGTCTTCACACAGGTATGTGAAAGATAAAAAGCATCACACACTTGTATGTCACTGCATGCCTGCATGGAAGTTATTGCGTTGGTACTGTCCCATTTATGTACTTACAGTGCCTTCGGAAAGTATTCAGACCCCTTGACTTTTTCCACGTTTTATTACGTTACAGCCTTATTCTAAAATGGATTAAATAAAAACATTTCCTCAGCAATCGCGCCCAGGCTCTGCAACAGAGCCTGGGCGCGAACCCAGAGTGTCTGGTGGCACAGCTAGCGCTGCGATGCAGTGCCCTAGACCACTGCGCCACCCGGGAGGCCCTTTCAGTTTAATTTTTTATTAGAAAAAAATTCTAAAACCCTGTTTTTGCTTTGTCATTATGGGCTATTGTGTGTAAATTGATGTGGGGGGAAAATGTAACCAATTTTAGATTAAGGCTGTGACCTAACAAAATGTGGAAAAAGTCAAGGGGTCTGAATACTTTCCAAAGGCACTGTGTGTGTGTGTGTGTGTCTGTGTCTGTGTCTGTGTGTGTGTGTGTGTGTGTGTGTGTGTGTGAGTATCTGCATCTATATTATTTGTGTCTGTGTTCTCAGGCTGTGGAGAATGGGGATGCTGCCCAGTTCGCTGACAGTGTGACAGACAGTGAGCTGGACTCCATTCAGGAAGTAGACCTTACCAATGATAGCACTCTCTCAGACAACATAAGTGTCAACGGGCTTGGCAGGAAGAAGAAAAGTCGAGGTCATTCCAGAAAGATTCCATCAGGTACGTTATTTCATTAGGGGACTGGGATAGGAATTTAATAGAATGTGATATAATTATAATAATTAAGTGTATTAATAATGTGTTGAGTAGCACCCACAAGAGCACTCAAATGCTTTTTTTAAGGTACATCTCCATTTTGGTTTAGCATTAGTTTGTGTGTGTGTACCGGTAAGCAGTTTACCACGTGGATTAACACATGAAAGGGTTAGCTTTAATGGGTTGAAATGCTCAGGATGGTGGCAGCTCTCCATTTTTGGGGTAGGTTAGTGTAGCATGAGCATGCTTCAGGTTTACATTTCTGGACAGTCTTATAGAAGTTGTTGTGTAAGTTTAACAGACTGAATAGACATATTTTTTGTTGTTGTTGTGAGAAATCATTATTGTTATTTAAAGGGGATGGTATTATCATAGAGGGGATGCTATTAACATACCATACCATTGGTTGAGTTAGCTGTAATTGTATGCCTCTCATATGAATTTCAAAACGTGTGCATGCAAATACCCTGACATGGGCTCTGTCACATATTAGAAACCATTTGTCATCATCTCTGCATGTGTGTGGTGCCCTTATCATTGTCTGGTATGCACAAGCCTTGAGAGCAAAAGTGCATTTTGACATGGCACCAAAACAGCTACAAATCTAATCATCTAATGTTGTAGTCATGATGGCATATTACAGTAGTATATGGGTTGTAATCTTACACTGTCCATTTATTCTCTCAGTGTTTCACATACTTCTATCACAGGATCCCTGTTTAATAATGGAAGCATCAATGTGTTGTTTTCCAGAGGTGAATTACCTTAATGGGACAGTGAAGCCATGCACAGTGCGGCTGCAGAAGATAATCAGTAAGATAAGATATTGACAGTTACTGAAGTTGATCATTGGTAATCATCTAGATCACTTAAAGGGGAAATCAGCAGTTGCTACATCCATATTTGGACTTATAAATGAATTATATTATATTATATAATTATATGTACCCATTGATTCCTGAAGAATATAACTTCTAAATGCCTCGTGAGCTTAATTCAACTGTATTTTCCTATCAGAACCCCAAAAATAAGCTTGTTTTACTCCAATGTTTGTAAACAAAGTAAATGTAAGCGAACACTGTAAAGCCTTAAAATGATAATGTTGATATCATGGATGGTCAGTCCTTGAATCCATAGACTTGTCTATGAATTTTAAAGTGGTTACATTTCTCCAGCTCCGTCCCTCAGATTTCTACTGAAACAGTGGCGGGGACGACACTTTGTTATTGTTTCAACTGCTGATTGACCCCTTTAAAGCCCAGTGCAGTGATTTTCCTGTGTTTTCTATGTATTTCCACGCTATGAGGTTGAAATTATACTGTGAAATTGTGAAAACGATAATAATGCCCAGTTAGTTTAGGAGCTGTTTGAAAAGACTGCCTGAAATTTCAGCCTGTTTTGGTTGGATGGAGTTTTGGCCTGCTTCTTCTTCTTTTTGACCATTTTAATTGAAAACAATCACTGTAGGGTACTTAAGAAAGTATTTGTTATTGAGATAAAAACAGCTGTATTGGACCTTTGTACTCCATTTAAGCAGTGTACAGGTGACACATTACCAGAGAATGCTTCACAATCCGCCTACTGCTCTTCCCATGGTTGAGGTTAATTCCATTTAAATTCAGTCAATGTAAACTGAAATTCAAATTTCCCTCAATGCTTTTCAATGAAACCCTGTCTCTTTAGTTGTCTATGCTCTGTCTTTTCACCTTTGGACAATTTCAGGCAAAACTCATGTATTTTCTGAATAAAAAATGTTATTTGGTTTAATACAATTTGTGTTTGTAGATGGACCAAAGAATGGGGACAATACTGTGTTCGTTGAGGATGATGTCATTTGGACAAATACTATGGAGGTAATGTTTAGTATTATTTTTTCTTTCTTTTTTAACCATATTTCATGTCTGGCAGTATTGGGTGAACCAATTCGACAAATATGGTAACTTAAGATTTAGCTACGTTATTGTTTTCTTGGGACTTTAGCTACGTTAGTGACGTTATTGTTTTCTTGGGACTTTAGCTACGTTAGTGACGTTATTGTTTTCTTGGGACTTTAGCTACGTTAGTGACGTTATTGTTTTCTTGGGACTTTAGCTACGTTAGTGACGTTATTGTTTTCTTGGGACTTTAGCTACGTTAGTGACGTTATTGTTTTCTTGGGACTTTAGCTACGTTAGTGACGTTATTGTTTTCTTGGGACTTTAGCTACGTTAGTGACGTTATTGTTTTCTTGGGACTTTAGCTACGTTAGTGACGTTATTGTTTTCTTGGGACTTTAGCTACGTTAGTGACGTTATTGTTTTCTTGGGACTCATAATCAACTTCGCATAACAGAGCTTCCCAGTAGAAAACAGACATAGATATTGGAGGCTATGCTTGTTTTTACCATGGTCTTACCTTGCTGTAGTGGGGGGGTGACAAATTAAACCCCAAATAAACTGCATGTGACAACACCTGACAATGGAAACAATATAATTCTTTCAAATCAAACAAAGCAAAGCGTTCATGGATCTTTTGTGTGCATGGATGTCTCCAAATCTTGACATTATGGTAAACGTTTCTCTACAGGCCTTGTTAAATCGAGGTCAGCAGTATGCCTAACTCTGCTGTTGCTTGTCCAATCAACCATTCTCTAAGATTTTACATTATTTGAATTCAAAAACCTTAAACTATGCCTAGAACAAGTGCATGCCAGCTTTTCACCCTGGTCTAACAAACTAACCTCATCAGTAGCTTTTTTATCTTTTTATTTCCATTTTTTTCATGTGGGTCTGTTTTATGGTTTGTAGTAGTGGGCTAGTTATTGGATGTGAGAAGGTGAGTGTGTGTGAGTGCTTGAATGCGTAAATGTGTGTGTGTGTGTGTGTGTGTGTGTGTGCACGATGTGTGTAATGTGTGTGTGCATGTGTGTTGTCCCTCAGGGCAACATTAGGGGCATTTATGGCTGGGAGAGCAGCTTACGCCAGAAGCCACAGGCGAGAACTGTATTTCAGGCTGGTGCCGGTGCTGGTGCCTGGGCCAAGCCACAGGTTCTTGACAACGACAGCAAAAGGGACCAGGAGTCCGAGGCTGCGACGGTAGGTACTCTCAGAGCTCCTACCTGTGATGGCTGGTGGGCAGAGATACCTGAGGACAGGCTCATTGTAATGGCTACGGTATCAAACACATGGATTAATTCCATTCCAACCATAACAATGAGCCCGTCCTCCTATATCTTCGCCCACCAGCCTGTAGGAGAGCCCCTCTGACCTCTGGCGAATGGGACAGTGAAAGGCGCAGTACTGTCAAAACAAGAGAACATGTATATTTCGTTATAAAGGTGTGCTTGGCTGTCATTGCCATATCATCATTTCTGTGCGTGGCTCTTGTGATTCGGCTTCTAACATTCTGACTTCCCTTCTAACACTTTTTATGGACATGGTAGTCTCACATTTCCTCACCTTTATCATTCTCAATACTCTGAAATTGTGCACCATGGTCAGCTGGATTGGGTTGCTTAAATAAATGCTGACAAACCAAGTACCAGAGTAGTGTATTACATGTAGAAGGAAAAAAATGATATTTACAATTGTAGTCACCCATTAAACAACCTTTCAAGTGTCTTTGTTTACATTTTTCAGGTTAATCTGTGAATGTGTTTGTCATTGTCTTCAGAATATTTTATCTGTGTATTCAAGCATAAATATTTTTGATTTTCAGCCCCTGAAGAATGAGAATCAAACATCAGCATCCAATGTGTCTACTCCGAGTCCCAGGGCAGCAAAGAAGGGCGTTGATTACCAGGTTCCTACTTTCACGACAATTAGTATCACAAATATTTGCTATGCATGGCAACATGCTTCCTTATCATGTAAACCCATGTGAATAACCCTCCATCTCCCGGGGTCTCACCCTGTAGGATGGGAAGGGTTTCCCCACTGGAGAGCTGGTGTGGGGAAAGGTGAAGTGCTTCTCCTGGTGGCCTGGACTGGTGGTGCTCTGGAAGTCCAACAAAACACCGCCTGTATCCATGCGCCGGGTAGAGTGGTTTGGAGACAGCATGTTTTCCGAGGTGAGGACTTGACTTGACTCGTTGTAAATAACAAGATTGATCTGCAGAACAGATTGATGTTTGATCTGAATCCTTCCTTTTCTTTTGTGTTTTAGATCTGTACAGAGAGGCTTCTGCGTTTTGCAGCTTTTGCGAAGTGCTTCTGCAAGAATTCCTATGCCAGCTTGCCCACCTACAAAGATGCCATCTACCAGGTCCTTGAGGTGGGGCTGGAATTATTTTATCACTGTATAACATTCTAATGTAAAGCTCTGTACATCACTGTTTGTTACCTTAACATATATATCACAATATTCCATACTGTATAATACCACAAAGCACCACATCACTCACCACTCATATTTCATGTCAATGCAGTTGGCTGGTGAACGCTGTGAGAAGTCCTTTCTTGCAGCGGGGAATAAACAAGAGGAGCTTAAGTTGATGCTGAACTGGGCCCACAGTGGATTCCAGCCCACTGGACCAGATGGGTTCAACCCCCCAGCCCCTGCAGGTATATGTGGTTTAGAGTGAAGATGCTCCTAGACGGTGATCTCCCCACAAATGGTTAAAGTTAGGATTGGGGGAGGGGAAGCTGACCAAGCTCTGTACCTAGGTGAAACTTCACCCCGTAGTGCTTTGTGTTGCTTCTATTATATTTCCACAACAGGGTAACACTTATTCCTGTGTAGTAACACTGTAATTACACTTGTATTAGCAGGTCATCTCAGTTTCTTTTTGTTTTGTTTCATTCCCAAAGATTTGAAGGCAGAATCTTCAGACTCAGCTCTGTCAGACTACCAACCCCCAGCTAAGAAGAAGTCTGTGAATAAGAACAGACCATCCTCTGGGAATCAGGGCTACAGCAGAGGTAAGTCCTATACCCACCGTAATCCATATTCATTAATGAGGGCATTATTTCTAATTATTCTGTCACTAAATAATTATATTTACATCAATTCAATTCATTTTTTGTTGTTCATAGGGGCAATGGTACAAGAGGTTATGAAAGGCAAGAAAATTGAAGGTATTTCGATTTCTTTCCACAGTAATTGTACTTTCTTGCTCTGTATTTCTCTGCGCTTTTGAAAGATGGCATATAATGGAATCAGTAATTTTACTATACTAATGTATACAATTAATTATTGTATCACCTCAGAATTCTGTTTATCATGTGGAACCCCCCAAATCCACACCTTCCACCCACTGTTTGAAGGGAGTCTCTGCCAGAAGTGTAAGGTAAACCAACTACGTCTTCCTATTCCTTTAATGACTGTTCAGTTTTTTTATGTAAACATAGACATGTTAGATAATGTCTGCTTATCATTTGAAAGATTGTTGACATTAATTACCCTCATCCTCATGGTAAAGCTGTCCCTTTGTAACCTTTACAGGAGAACTTTATTGAGACTTTGTACAGATACGACAAAGATGGCTACCAGTCCTACTGCACTGTTTGTTGTGCTGGCCAAGAGGTCATTCTGTGTGGCAATGCCAGCTGTTGCAGGTAAGCACTGTTCAAGAGTACATTTTCCCCTCTCTCTTCTTTCACTCCCATTTCCTCTTTTACATGCATATCCTCTCTGTCGTTCTCTCTCTCTCTTCCTCTCTCAGGTGTTTCTGTAAGGACTGCCTGAACTTTTTGGTTGGCGATGGAACCTTTAACCAGCTGAAGGACGTGGACCCATGGAGCTGCTTCATGTGCTTACCATCCCAGTGCAACGGATCACTCAAGCTACGGCCTGACTGGAGCGTGCGTGTTCAAGAGTTCTTCGTCAACAACAGTGCCCTTGAATTTGAACCCCACAGGATGTATCCCGCCATCCCTGCACATCAACGCAGACCCATCCGGGTATTGTCTCTCTTTGATGGGATTGCCACAGGTTTGTACATTCTCAATATGGGCTTTCATTCTTCTTGGGGAGATTGTTACAGATGAGTGATTGTGATGTGTTGTATGAGGGTGTATGCAATGGCAGGTGTTTCTTCTGTTATCTGACAGGTTACTGTGTGTAGAAAGGTCAGGGTTTGGTCTTTTTTAGGTGTGGTTTATAGTGTTGGATGGCTGTGTATGACCATTGTGCTCTTGCAGGGTACCTGGTGCTCAAAGACCTGGGCTTCATCATAAAACGCTACATTGCCTCTGAGATCTGTGGGAACTCGATTGCTGTGGGTATGATCAAACACCAGGGCCAGATAGAGCATATCAACGACGTACGCACCATCACCAGGAAACATGTGAGTTCAGCATACACACACACATTCATGTTAGAACACATAACACACACACTCCTATGGTCATTCTCTACAAAAATGTGCTATCTAGAACCTAAACGGGTTCTCCAGCTGTCCCCATAGGAGAACCCTTTCCTTTTGGAAACCTTTTTTCTAAGAGGGTAACCTTTGTGTGTCTGTGTGTTTGCTTTAGCTGGCTGAATGGGGTCCTTTTGACCTCCTGATTGGAGGAAGCCCCTGCAATGATCTGGCCTGCGTCAACCCTGCTCGGAAGGGCTTATTTGGTAAGGAACCTCCTGACTTCAAAGTAGAAAGAGTGCTTCTACGAGACAATGTAGAGAGCAAATGTCTGAAGCACTTTATCCAGTCCGTTTTCACATTGTTTTATTAGCAGTTAACAGAGTAGCCTACTGTTACATGTACATGCTTACCTTTCCATTGGCCTAGTAAAAGTGTTTTAATGGTGTTTCATTGGTTTTCTCTGTCTCTTTTTCCAGAGGGCACAGGCAGGCTGTTCTTTGAATATTACAGGATGCTGACCATGATGAGGCCAAGGGAAGATGATGATCGGCCATTCTTCTGGCTCTTTGAAAATGTGGTGGCCATGAGCGGTCATGACAAGGCTGACATCTGTCGCTTCCTTGAGGTAAAGATACTAGGTATTTCTATAAGAAGATGCTATTTCATGGTCAATGAGGCCTGTCTCTCTCTCCTTCTTTCACTCTCTGGCTCTTTCTCACTGTCTCTCTGGTCAATACATTTGGCTGTATGTTTGCGTATTCATTTCATAATGACTAATAATCTGTTTCCAGTGCAATCCCATCCTGATCGATGCAGTAAAAGTGAGCCCAGCTCACAGAGCTCGCTACTTCTGGGGAAACCTCCCGGGCATGAACAGGTAAACATACAGTTGAAGTCGGAAGTTTACATACTTAGGTTGGAGTCATTAAAACTCGTTTTTCAACCACTCCGCAAATTTCTTGTTAACAAACTAGTTTTGGCAAGTCGGTTAGGACATCTACTTTGTGCGTGACACAAGTCATTTTTCCAACAATTGTTTACAGACAGATTATTTCACTTTATCACAGTTCCAGTGGGTCAGAAGTTTACATACACTAAATTGACTGTGCCTTTAAACAGCTTGGAAAATTCCAGAAAATTATGTCATGACTTTAGATGCTTCTGAAAGGCTAATTGACATCATTTGAGTCAATTGGAGGTGTACCTGTGGATGTATTTCAAGGCCTACCTTCAAACTCAGTGCCTCTGCTTGACATCATGGGAAAATCAAAAGAAATCAGCCAAGACCTCAGACATTTTTTTTAGACCTCCACAAGTCTGGTTCATCCTTGGGAGCAATTTCCAAACGCCTGAAGGTACCACGTTCATCTGTTCAAACAATAGTATGCAAGTCCATGGGACCATGCAGCCGTCATACCGCTCATGAAGGAGAAGCGTTCTGTCTCCTAGAGATGAAGGTACTTTGGTGTGAAAAGTGCAAATCGATTCCAGAACAACAGCAAAGGACCTTGTGAAGATGGAGGAAACAGGTACAAAAGTATCTATATCCACAGTAAAACGAGTCCTATATCGACATAACCTGAAAGACCGCTCAGCAAGGAAGAAGCCACTGCTCCATAACTGCCATTAAAAAAGCCTGACTACTGTTTTCAACTGCACATGGGGACAAAGATCCTACTTTTGGAGAAATGTCCTCTGGTCTGATGAAACAAAATAAAACTGTTTGGCCATAATGACCATTGTTATGTTTGGAGGAAAAAGGGGGAGGATTGCAAGCCGAAGAACACCATCCCAACCGTGAAGCACGGGGGTCACAGCATCATGTTGTGGGGGTGCTTTGCTGCAGGAGGGACTGGTACACTTCACAAAATAGATGGCATCATGAGGGGGGGAAATTATGTGGCTATATTGAAGCAACATCTCAAGACATCAATCAGGAAGTTAAAGCTTGGTCGCAAATGAGTCTTCCAAATGGACAATGACCTCAAGCCTACTTCCAAAGTTGTGGCAAAATGGCTTAAGGACAACAAAGTCAAGGTATTGAAGTGGCCATCACCAAGCCCTGACGTCAATCCTATAGAAAATTTGCGGGCAGAACTGAAAAAGCGTGTGCGAGCAAGGAGGCCTTACAAACCTGACTCAGTTACTCTGTCTCTGTCAGGAGGAATGGGCCAAAATTCACCCAACTTATTGTGGGAAGCTTTTGGAAGGCTACCCAAAACGTTTGACCTAAGTTAAACAATTTAAAGGCAATGCTACCAAATACTAATTGAGTGTATGTAAACTTCTGACCCACTGGCAATGTGATGAAATAAATAAAAGCTGAAATAAATCACTCTACTATTATTCTGACATTTCACTTTCTTAAAATAAAGTGGTGATCCTAACTGACCTAAGACAGGGAATTTTTACCCTGATTAAATGTCAGGAATTGTGAAAAACTGAGTTTAAATGTATTTGGCTAAGGTGTATGTAAACTTCTGACTTCAACTGTATAAACAACTAACACATAGACACATCCCCATACTTCTACACACACACCTACTGATAAACACTAACACATGCACTCTCAATATCATGTTGTTTTTCTTATGTTCAACTCATCTACATGAAGTAAAATATCTTTAAGATGGTTTGGCAGAGAGTTCACTCATCTGTATGTGTTTCTCTCCTTAGACCTCTAGCTACCTCTCTGGATGACAAAGTGAACCTGCAGGATTGTCTGGAGCTTGGACGCACGACCAAGGTAACACTAATACGCTCTTGCTTCTAGATGGTTTTATAATTCAGTTGCGCCATCAGTACTTCACTGGCAAGAGAGGTTGAAGTTCAGATTAATTCTAATGTACACTGCTCAAAAAAATAAAGGGAACACTTAAACAACACAATGTAACTCCAAGTCAATCACACTTCAGACACAGCAAACCTTTATTGTCAAACAGTGTTGCCTCCTAAGTGGACAGTTTGATTTCACAGAAGTGTGATTGACTTGGAGTTACATTGTGTTGTTTAAGTGTTCCCTTTATTTTTTTGAGCAGTGTATATTTTCAAATGTATGAATGAGTTTCTAGCATCAGATGGGATGTCCATATTTGAGACATGGTTAAAGATATGATTGTTATCTGTCTGTTCTTTCCCTTATAGTATAACAAAGTTCGTACCATCACCACCAAGTCCAACTCCATCAGACGGGGGAAGATGGGGCCCCTACCTGTCGACTTTAATGGCAAGGAGGACACCCTTTGGTGCGCAGAGATGGAGAAGTAAGCCTTTATTATTGAGAGTAAAAGGGTAGGGGTGGACAGCATAGAATATAGAAGTGATTACAGTGTAATTACATTGTTTTAAGTTGTTATAGTTACCATTATTCTTATACCATGACTGTTCATGGATACAGCTCTCACTTGTCAATGGTCTTATAGTGTGGAAGTTAAGTGAATGTAATCTGTAATTTCTGCTACAAATACACTTACCCTCAGGTTGTTTTGACATTGTTCTAACATTTTCCACGTTATGTGATTGACCTTCCTGCAGGATCTTTGGCTTTCCCAAGCATTACACTGATGTCAACAACATGGGTCGGAGCCAGCGGCAAAACGTACTGGGCCAATCATGGAGTGTACCAGTTATCAGGCACCTCTTCGCGCCACTCAAGGACTACTTTGCCTGTGAGTAGGAACCTCACGTTCCTGTATGCTGCACTGTCAACAACAACAGCAACATGAAATGGCTGATTGTTGGAGGGGAGGATAAAAACAGTATACTTATCCTCCCCTGCTTTTCAGCAAATGAAATTATCTTGTGTTTATCAGACTGACCTCAATCATATTAGTCTTTTTGTACCACTGTCTGTATTGTCTGTTTTTTATTTGTTTTCAGTTAATGAGCAGCTGTTTCAATGCAGTGTGGTCATATAATCACAGTATTCCCAGAATGCACTGACACTTTTTGGTTATTTCGGTTTGTCTGGAGTAGTTCACATTTGTCAATGATGGTGAGGTCAGACCTCAAACCCTGCCCACTATCTACCTCAATACTGATCTGTGTCTTAAATCTGCAGTTTTCTGTATTTCATAAAATTTTATAAATAGTCATAAAATCATATTCACTTGTAAATATGACTGAACCTTCTAATGTTTTGTTACTTGTTTGGAAAAAAAGATCCTCTGAGAATTGAAAATCTGAAATTCATATTCAAACTAAGGCAGAAAATGTGCCTCGAGTGTTTGTTTTGTATTTTAACTTGGCCAATATTCACCATTGTTACTCTCTCTGTGGTGCTAGAGTATGTTTAGGTTTTTAATGATAGAGTTGGTCACAGGACACACATTTTGACTTACATTGTTTCACTTGCCATTTATAGACTTTAATTTGGGTGATATAGTCAAGCATGTGGATACTATATATACCTGCATGCTTATTTTCTTCAAAGAAAAAGTTGCTGAAAGCCAGTCCTAGCAGCTTTGATTTAAATAGTAAGCTGTGTACATTCTCCCTCTCTCTTGGAGCAATGGGCAGAGGAACGGTTTTAATTGCAAGTGCCTACTAAACAATTGTTTAAAACCCAGGAACACATGTAGAACTATTTTTCTCCTGTAATTATTATTAATTCTTTACTATTTCAAAGGGAGCTGGACAAAGCTCTGACGAAAGGAATACATCATAAACGTTGTCTCGTAATCCTTTCAGTAAATCAGACAGGCAGCGTGTAAGTTTGTGAAAGCAACTATTTTAAAATTCCCTTGTATGTTCTTAGGGTGTTGATGAAGGTCACATGGGGGGCCTAGTCATAAAATACCCACTTCGGTTTCATGCCTGTGTTTGACGTGTGCTGTTATGACAAGTAGACTGTGTGTTAAGTTGAAGTGATGTTTTAACTCCAGTGTTCTGTTCACCTCTCTCAACAAGTTTGTTGAAATATACCACAACACAACCATCTTTCATAGAACAACTTGAAGTTACTCTACATTCTGAAATCATAAGTACTGTTTGTCATTTGGGGTTATTGAGATTCTTAACTCATTATCAGTTTAGTTTTGAATCCTTGTTCCCCTCCAGCATCCATACCTTCCTCTCATGCTGTGTGTCAGTGTGGTGAATGACATCAAACTTCTCTTAACTCAGAGAGCGAACACATACTCGATACCAAATGTGTTTTTTCTTACCATTTCTGTTTTTAATAAGCACCATCAGTTGAACACCGTCTGGACTGTGATTTGCGTACGTAAGATGCTGGCCTTATTAATTCGTTTTTTTAAATGAAACAAAAGGAATGAACAATATCGTTCTGTGTACTGTGTTTTAATAATACTTTTATACCAATACCTCAAATGTTATGTTATTAGGGTCTTCACTAGACTCCTGTTGGTGCTATATTATGCAATTGTTTTCTTATTTTCTTGCATGGTATGTTTAATATTGGTCAGGTTGTATAAAACATGTCTACTTGTCCACAGACTAGTTTAATGTATAGTTGTCAGTCTCATAACCCCATGTAAAGCTTTTGTCCCACGTTTACAGTTGTGTTAGAGATTAGAAATAAACTTCCCAAATTGTATTATTTGTAGTTTGTCCTTGTTGTCAGTCGGTTAATTTATTGATTTTATATTATAGTGTGTGTGCGCTTAAAGCTTATAGGTGGTCTCTGGGACCATAGCCTATTGTGTACACTCCAAGCCTGTAGGTGAAATGTGCTATTGTGGTTTTATACAAGGCCATATATTAATCTTAACCTGAACAAAGAAATGAAACAGTGGTGTGAAGAAGATCATGTAAGAATAATAGTGGATCAATATATTAGTAATACGTTGTATTCTTGTTTGGCAGTGTACACAGATGGTTTGAAGGATCCCATTGACATGACTACAGGAACAGGTGTATTTATTCCTGTGTTCAATGTTTATCTATGCAAGATATTAACAAATAATAGATCGGTATATTCAACAGAAATGGTCGCAATAATTGTTGGATTGAAATGGATAGAGGATGTGCAACCAAGAAGAGTATAAATATGTATGGATTCTGCATCAGTTTTGTGTAGTTTAATATCTGGAAAATCAGAGCGAGAGGATTTATGGTTTGAAGTAATTACAATTTTGTTAGAATTACAAAGAAATGGTACAGAGGTTTTGTTGGATTCCTGCTCATACAGGAGTCAATGTAAATGATATAGTAGATACTGTATAATTGCAAAGAAAGCAATGTAAATGAATAAAGTGGATATGCAGGTGCAGCTTGGTAGAGGAGAGGTTAAAACATTGATCTGAAAGACTGGGTTGGATTGCTGGCAGAGGCAATAGGATGCAAGTTCTAAGGGGATAAATTTTTATAGTACAAGGAAAGCTGTATGGGCGGTAACCTAGTGCCATGTAATGGGAACAGAAGGGAGGAAGTTATGTTGAGTAGGATGAGATTAGGGCATATGGGATTGAATTCTTTGAAATTGACATGATACTGGAATATGTGATGGGTGTATGGTAGAGGAAACGGTTGATCATGTATTATTAGTCTATTGTGAACTGAATGATGTATAAAGGGAGAGTTTGTTTGATAGGGTGGGGGGGGGGGGGGGGGGGGTTAGTGAGGTTTGTAGGGAGCGCCACACTGGAGCTCCCCAGGGGTGCGTGCTCAGTCCCCTCCTGTACTCCCTGTTCACCCACGACTGCATGACCAGACACGACTCCAACACCATCATTAAGTTTGCAGACGACACACCAAGACATAACCAAGACTAAGGAGATGATTGTGGACTACAGGAAAAGGAGGACCGAGCACGCCCCCATTCTCATCGACGGGGCTGTAGTGGAGCAGGTTGAGAGCTTCAAGTTCCTTGGTGTCCACATCAACAACAAACTAGAATGGTCCAAACACACCAAGACAGTCGTGAAGAGGGCACGACAAAGCCTATTCCCCCTCAGGAAACTAAAAAGATTTGGCATGGGTCCTGAGATCCTCAAAAGGTTCTACAGCTGCAACATCGAGAGCATCCTGACTGGTTGCATCACTGCCTGGTTCGGCAATTGCTCGGCCTCTGACCGCAAGGCACTACAGAGGGTAGTGCGTACGGCCCAGTACATCACTGGGGCTAAGCTGCCTGCCATCCAGGACCTCTACACCAGGCAGTGTCAGAGGAAGACCCTAAAAATTGTCAAAGACCCCAGCCATAGACTGTTCTCTCTACTACCGCATGGCAAGCGGTACCGGAGTGCCAAGTCTAGGACAAAAAGGCCTCTCAACAGTTTTTACCCCCAAGCCATAAGACTCCTGAACAGGTATTCAAATGGCTACCCGGACAATTTGAATTGTGTGCCCAACCCCCAACCCCTCTTTTTACACTGCTGCTACTCTCTGTTTATCATATATGCATAGTCACTTTAACTATACATTCATGTACATACTACCTCAATTGGGCCGACCAACAAGTACTCCCGCACATTGGCTAACCGGGCTATCTGCATTGTGTCCCACCCACCAACCCCTATTTTACGCTACTGCTACTCTCTGTTCATCATATATGCATAGTCACTTTAAACATATCTACATGTACATACTACCTCAATCAGCCTGACTAACCAGTGTCTGTATGTAGCCTCGCTACTGTATATAGCCTGTCTTTTTACTGTTTTATTTATTTACCTACCTATTGTTCACCTTAATACCTTTTTTGCACTATTGGTTAGAGCCTGTAAGTAAGCATTTCACTGTAAGGTCGACACCTGTTGTATTCGGCGCACGTGACAAATAAACCTTGATTTGATTTATTTTATTAGAAATGCTGGGTTCGGTAGCTAAGAGTGGCGCAGCGGTCTAAGGCACTGCATCTCAGTGCTAGATGTGTGACTACAGACCCTGGTTTGATCCCGGGCTGTATCACAACCGGCCGTGATCGGGAGTCCCATAGGGCAGCGCACAATTGGCCCAGCGTCGTCCGGGTTAGGGGAGGGTTTGGCCGGGGTAGGCTATCATTGTAAAATAAGAATTTGTTCTTAACTTACTTGCCTAGTTAAATAAAGGTAAAATAAATAGAATATACAGGTAACTGCCCAAATAAAGGAAACACTTGAGTAAATGAGGGATACAAAGTATATTGAAAGCAGGTGCTTGCACACAGGTGTGGAATTAACTTCCCATCATGCTTAGGGTCATTTAAAAAAAAATGCGTGCCCATTATTTTGTTTACCAGGCTAGAACAAGAGATCTGTGACTTTTGAAAGAGGTGTGATTGTTCGCACACATTTGGCAGGAGCTTCAGTGACGAAGACTGCTCAACTTGCTGATGTAACACGATTTGCCATGGTGTGTTCCCAGGTGTGTTCCGAGAATTTTCAATCACAATGATAACTAACAATCAATAGCTTTGACCAATCCCCGAGGTTTGTAAGACCATGGGTTTAATAATAATAATTAGTGTGAAGGATGGTTTTGTTCTCTTTTAACATAAATATATGCCTTATAGAAAAAGGACATGTTAATCACAAAACATAGCGTGACTGCAGAAAAGCTGTTGTTAATCTAGGGTGTCGACTGTGCAAACCACAAGGTTGAGACAAGATGGAAAAATGCTGAATAACAAGAAAACAGGAACTGAGGAATATGTAGAAACCAACAAATCAGCTCAATCTTCACAAACACCATTCCGGACATTTGAATCCTGAGTGCTGTGTCTGGGCACCATCGATAGGCTAGCAAGTTTAAACCACGCTAACCCTCTACTGTGACTGGCCAACTCTAAAGTTGGAACTACCTCTGTCACAGTATAAAAGAAGATGTCTGTACTATTTCAGTCAGTTCTCTGCTTTACCCTGCGTGGTGATACAGTGAACCCGTATATACGAAAATTGCATTTACCATTTATCACTTGTGTTAAATAAATATAATTAAAGTATATTCGGTGACTCAATCACATTTGATCCTGATACCAGATTTGATTGACGCAACCTTTTACATTAGGCAAAGACTCAGCTTATGCAAAGGTTAGTACAGTTTATTCACGAGAACGTTCTAAAGTCAAGAATGCAAACAGTCTTTATAACACACACAAACAAGTTCAAATCTTAAGCTACGCCTTGCTCAGACAGTCAGTGTGTTTCCACTACACAGATACATTGTTTAATCTGCAACATGTTTCATAATTTTCTGCAAGCCTAACAGTTTCTCCCCTCCACTGGTGGAGACAGCATATCCTATAAGGAACACAGTATTACAACTTGTCTGTTGATAGCTTCTCTTATCATTTGTTTCCCACTTGCACCCTGCTTACATACTAAAAAGGAACAAAAGGTCCTTGTTCTAATTCTGACTAAAACTACACACATCAGATTATAGTTTTATGATTCTAATACATTTCATACAATTATATGGTGTCAGAGTTGAATTATTTAATCATTATCTTTAAACATAAATTATTTTATCAGGTGTCAACCCAATTGAACACTTAGGGGAGTTTCTGGTACCACGCCTGAAACAGAGTTTTCCACCACCATTAACAAAACACCAAATGATGGAGTTTTTTGTGGAAGAATGGTGTCACATCCCTCCAATAGAGTTCCTGACACTTTTCTTGCAGCTCGTGGTGGCCAAATGACCTATTAAGACACTATTGGTCTTTCCGTTATTTTGGTAGTTACCTGTAGTAGTAGTAGTATAGGCAAAGATTTGTATAACTAACTCAAGATAGACCAGAGCCTGTCCTTTCCAATGGGAGCACATGAATTAGAGGGCAGAACAAGCGAGGAGGTGGGCAAAGCCAGGCACGAGCTAGTGAGATGCTATTCATGTTCTAGCATTTATTTGCATATTTCCGTTAGGGAACGCCTACTCTGAAGTGCGCGTGTGCATGAACTCAATTCGCCCTTGCGCTCCTTCTAAACAACGCAATTTTTATAAACTTCGGCAAATGGTAAAGTCAACAAAACGCAGTCCACTGTTTGTTACAGATTCTAGTTTTGGAAACAGAAAACTGTATGGAGATCAAATGTTTCATCGATGAGAAAATGTTCGTAATGTCGGCTAAAATCCATCTCGCTCCATTTTCTCCCACTACCCGCCACTGGGCTTCCTCTCATCACCATATTTGGTAGTGAATAAAACACCTATCAGATGCTTCACATGTATAAAGCAGGCAAAATATCTGGCTCATTGTTTCCTCTGTGGTGCATATATAGGCCGTGACCGGTTTCACACTCCTGTACCATAGTTGGCAGTGTATGTGCCTTTCAGTTAGTTGCGATCTTTTTTTTACAGTCTATGGTTGCGATCCCTTAATACATTTTAAAGAAGAAGACGAGTTCGTGGGGAAGATCTCATTTGTAGCCTCCTCGCGTCCTCTCTCGGCTCTCCGAAACTCATTGGATGAGAAAGCCAGAGGCCCCGCCCCTCTGACCTTCTCCTCCAATGGGTTTTGAGAAGGAGACGAGGACGCGAGGTGTTCAATTTGAGATATTCCAATGTTCAGGTCATTCAGGCTAGCTAGCTACATCACAACTGTGCAAGAGCCAAGACACTAACGAAATAAGCCGCCGGTGAACGGCGAGAAAGTATCTACAAGTTTTAACCTTTTTGTATTTTGGAGTAATTTGATTTAACTGGTGGAAAATTAAGACAATGTAAGTTCAAAAGCATGTGTCTTAAATTGTTCATTGTCAGTAAAATTAGCTAGATAGCTAACGTTAGCGATGATGTCGTTGTTGAATGATGGGTGTGTTTGATAGCTAGCTAGCTGTTGTATCGGTAGCTAACAGTTCCGGATTAGCTAAAACGAAACTCGATTTTTTTTTATACCAACGTTAGCGGTATAACGTTAACATAATAGCTATAACTAATGTTAGCTCGTACTTAGTTCACTGTCAACGATGGCCAACTCGTTTAATATAACGATAGCTAGTTTAGCTAACCCGATAATTTAGCAGGGCGTAACGTTAGCCAAAGCTTTGACTAGCTAGCTAATGTTAACCATAAATAGTTGTGCGTGTCTTAGCTAACTAGCTAAAATGTAACGGGTTTATAGGTCATGTAAAATATGCAAGTTAGATGTGTCTTTGTCTCCTTCCTAACATTATTCTCATGTCTTCCCTTACCAAGTTAACGTTAGAAGATGGCTGTGAACGTTTACTCTACATCTGTGACCGGCGACAACCTTAGTCGCCATGATATGCTTTCTTGGATCAACGAGTCTGTACAGATGAACTACTCCAAGATTGAGCAGTTGTGCTCAGGTCAGTAAGATGACGTCTGGGTCAAACCAGAAGTACGTTGGCTTGGCTAACTAGCTTGTGATGGCTGTTGATCCGATGGCTCGTTCAAAGTGTGGTACAGTTATTTTCGATCAACCTTTTACTTGGAGATACTTCATTCGTTTTAGATTCTGAAGGCATCTGTGCTTTATACATTCATGTTTTCAGTTGCAGGTGGAACTCCGAAAAACGGAATTTTCAGAAAATGTATAAATCGTATTTTTGCTATATGTGAAGTTAAAAGCCGACATAGCGACCAGACATCTCGTATTTCCCATCTTTGCAGGAGCTTGTCATTTCTAAGCAAAGCAGTGGTGGCCACATGTCGAACAAGATGACAGCACTTGACCCAAACAAAGATTTGCACACATGCGATAGGCCATTTCTCACTCGATAGAAAGTGGATTAAATCTTTCTGAATATTCATTTTTTTTTTTAAAGTTCCACCTGCAACGGGAAACTGAAGTTTGACACAGGTGCCCTCAGAATCGAGAACAAAGACAGTATCGCCAGATGAAGGTTGGTTGAAAGTAGTGGTACCGTATCATCAATGCACCCTCTGCTCGGCCGCTAGCTATGCGCTGGAAGTTTGAGGCCGCTAACTACACCACCATCGGCCACAGGTGGCTGGTGTCACCTTAATTGGGGAGGACGGGTTCATAGTAATGGCTGGAATGGTATCAAACACATGGTTTCCATGTATTTGATACCACTCCATTCCAGCCATAATTAGCTGGCCTCTCCTCATCAACCTCCTGTGCAAAACCCCTTTATATGTATAGGCCTATATTTACATCTACCACCATTTTAGAAACTACTCACCATCTAGGGAAATTGTACTCCCCACAGTAGCTTGGGCCGTCACAGGGAATGTAGTCCCTTTTGCTAATCTAGATCCTTTCGTATATATAGAGTATGTGGACACCCCTTCAAATTAGTGCTATTTCAGCCACACCCATTGCTGACAGGTGTATAAAATCAACCACACCGCCATGCAATCTCCATAGACAAACATTGGCAGTAGAATGGCCTTGCTGAAGAGCTCAGTGACTTTCAATGTGTCTGTCCTCGGTTGCAACACTCACTAGAGTTCCAAACTGCCCCTGGAAGCAACGTCAGCACAATAACTGTTTGTCGGGAGATTCGTGAAATGGGTTTCCATGGCCGAGCAAAGGCACACAAGCCTAAGATCACCATTCGCAATGCCAAGTGTTGGCTGGAGTGGTGTAAAGCTCACCGCCATTGGACTCTGGAGCAGTTGAAACGCGTTCTCTGGAGTGATTAATCACGCTTCACCATCTGGCAGTCCGATGGATGAATCTGGGTTTAGTGGATGTCAGGAGAATGCTACCTGCCCGACTACATGGTGCCAACTGTTAAAGTTTGGTGGAGGAGGAATAATGGTCTGTGGCTGTTTTTCATGGTTTGGGCAAGGCCCCTTAGTTCCAGTGAAGGGGAATCTTAAGCCTACAGCATAAAATTACATTCTAGACGATTCTGTGCTTCCAACTTTGTGGCAACAGTTTGGGGAAAGCCCTTTCCTGTTTCAGCATGACAATGCCCCTGTGCACAAAGCAAGGTCCATACAGAAATGGTTTGTTGAGATCGGTGTGGAAGAACTTGACTGGCCTGCACAGAGCTCTGACCTTAACCCCATTGAACACCTTTGGGATTAATTGGGACACCGACTGCGAGCCAGGCCTAATCGCGCAACATCAGTGCCCGACGTCATTTATGCTCTTGTGGCTGAATGGAAGCAAGTCCCTGAAGCAATGTTCCAACATCTAGTGGAAAGCCTTCCCAGATGAGTGGATGCTGTTATAGCAGCAAGGGGGACCAGCTCCATATTAATACCTGTGATTTTGGAAGATGTTGTTCAATGAACAGGTATCCACATACTTTTGGTCATGTAGTGTACCTTGCAGTGGGTTGGGGAAAGGTAATTGCAGGAGCAGAGTATTAATAGCCTATAGAAGTTGAAACCTGATTAGCTGGTAATTGAATTATGTTATCACATTCACACAGGTGCTGCTTACTGTCAGTTCATGGACATGCTTTTCCCTGGATGCATACCATTGAAGAAGGTTAAATTCCAGGCCAAACTAGAGACTGAGTTCCTCCACAACTTCAAACTTCTACAGACCAGTTTTAAGAAGATGGGGGTTGACAAGGTGAGTGCTTAGTTTATTTTTTTTACCTCCGTGTACTGTTGGCTATTTGGCTATTCCTACATTTCAGCCATTGAGATAGTGACACTTTAATACATTTACAGATCATTCCTGTTGATAAATTGATAAAAGGCAAGTTCCAGGACAACTTTGAGTTTGTGCAGTGGTTCAAGAAATTATTTGAAGCCAACTACGATGGGAAGGATTATGACCCGGTCAGTGCTCGCCAAGGCCAGGACACTGCTCCTACGCCCAACCCAGGGCAGGTCGCACCCAAGCCCAGGAAGCCCAGCACTGGTGAGGAAGACACATTTAGAATTTCTAACATTTTGATTGTATTCTAAATACCTAATTGAAAATATAGCTGCAAGCAACAATGAGGGGTCTAAGTCACGTTATAATCCAAGTTACTCTGTCAGCTGGTGGAACAAAAAAGATTGATCCAGTGTCTTTGATGCTTGGACCCTTAAATGCATACTGTATGCATTTCTATTTCAGTACAGCCCCACAGCTCCCCACCTGTTATCAAACCAGCTGCGAGAGTCGGTAAGGTGGTTTAATGGTCAAACGGATCTCCAACGGGCACCTATGGTGGGCTATCACAGTCATGGTCACTGTGGAAAGGAATATTGCTGTAAGGCTAGACACTGGAGTCAGTGGGTGTTAATGTGCAGTTGTGTGTCTTAGGTTGAGGGCATACACAGTCCACAGCTATATTATTCTTTCCTAGTTTGCTAACTGATTTGTGTTGGATCTAGCTCCCATGAGGTCTACAACAACTGTGACCAAACCCCCGCCCAAGTCAGCAGGGAGTGCCTTGCGTAGGCCCGGAGCAGCAGGGGACGTGGAGAGGGAGGAGCTATCCCAGGAGGTATGGTCTTTCGGAGTGTAACCGCTAACATAAGTTGTTTTGATGAGACGATGAGATTTCCCCTCAATCTCCTGTATGGCTTTTTGTGTGCTAGTTGAATAGTTTATTGAAGCTTGTTTAGTTGTAACATGAGTCATGACAGCCCCGCCCATTCATTCTCCTATCACTAATGTATGCCCTCTGCTGCTCTCACCTCAGGTCAGTTCCCTGAAAGCTACTGTCCAGGACATGGAGAAAGAGAGAGACTTTTATTTTGGAAAGCTGAGGTCCATTGAGGTCATCTGCCAAGAAGTGGATGGAGAGGCAGATACAACTATGCAGAAGATTATGGATGTTCTATATGCCACTGATGTGAGTGACACCTCGCCAGAATACTCTCTCTGACACACACAAACAGCTGAGAGGCTCAGTGTTCATATAATTTTTTCATAACCAATGATTCTGTAGTAGGAAACTAATGTAGCTTTGTATTTGAATATTTAAATAAAAATTGTTACCTGTTTACAGGAGGGGTTTGTTATTCCTGATTCCGATGCTGAAGGAGAAGAACCAGAAGAGTTCTGATGAAAAATGGACACAACTCTAGTCCATGCCACAATCTCTCACACACACACACACACACACACACACACAGACAGAGGTTAGTGATCACACGTTTGCATGTGCAATGTACATGCATACGCACTCGTGTGCTCTAATGAACATGCACTTACTCACACATACTGCCACTGTGGATTAAGTTGCCTTTGGATCATACACTGGCTGCCCCCTTGGTCCAAGTCTTTGTTGGTCCAAGTGTTCTTTGGACCATAATACATTTCAGAGAGCCTGCTGATCCAGCCACCAGAGAAGAAGAACCCTAGATGAAATTCTAATAGGGCCATTCCTTTCTGGTTTCTTTTCTGCCTTGTTCTTATTCTGGCCTCTGCTGTGCCTTTCAACTTTGGCCTGTTACTTTTGAAATATGTTCAGGTCTTTCTATTCCTTATTTCCAATTGACCTAAACAAAACTGTACTAGGTAATTTTGATATATTTGCAAATACGATTAATTATTAAAAATATATGAATATGTTTACTCTGCCAATGGAAATTATTGTAATTTTTATGGTATGTTTACGCATATTCATTATATACTTGAGTTCAAATTTGTGGTTTAGGCGATCAGCATTTGTATTTAGTTTCCTGTTTATCTGGGGAGGTATTCATCACATTACTTTTTTTGAAGTAAAAAAAGTAATGTTTTATTGATAACCTTTAAATAAAATACTGTACTTTTTACTTAAATGCTAAATTATAGACTCATTCTGCTGTTTGTGTGTTGTATGTAGGCTAGTTTTACACTACAGAGAATAGCATCTCTACCGACCTATGTTCTAATTTACTTCCTCATGTAAGGCAAAGACCGGATGTATGGTTGCCTGTCCACAATGAAGAAATACTTCCTTTTGGTCTACAATAAGAGCAGAACTATACGCTCTTAGCAGAGGAACTGAGAGCTGTCTTTTAGACCTCGGAAGTCTGTTTTAAACTTGGGAGCAATATAAGGTTTCTATAAGCATCTCTTGTCTTTAGAAATTAAGTATTGATTGGAGAAATTAAATGTTTTTAGGTTGAAGAAATAACTTGTTTTGACAAGTTTTATGTTATTAAAAACGCAAATGTATACATTTTTCTAATTCAATTTATTTCTCCATTCATTAAAATGTCCTGACAGACTTCTGCATTGCTGTTGGTTCTTGGTAGAATAACTAGAGAAATCAAAACAGAAATAGTGATATTGGCTGATCATTCAAAATTAATGTAAACATGCCCAGAGTAAAGGGCCATAAAAACAATGAAGGTCTAGAGCTCCACTGGGTGTGATGGGGGACCCAAGCAGAGACGTTGGTAGCAGGGTGTACTTGTCATTCTGGGTGATGTTGATGCTGCCATCATTGGGCAACAGGGCAGCCCTTTGGATGGGCCGGATGCTGTTCCTGATGGGGCTCCCTGCCTGGTCTCTGGGGGTCCGCAATAGGGAGCACCTGCCTTGTGGGGGCCACTGTGAGACGGAGGACCTATTCGTGTCTTGATTCTGGTATGTTCCATTGAGAATCGCCAGCTCCATTGGCATCTTCATGTTTTCTTTCCCTCTGCTGTAAGCACCAGGATTTTCCTGACCTCCAACGCTTTCCTCATTCTGACCCGGGCGCGTTCTGCCTTGTCATTCACGCTGATCAGTACGTACAGGTCTAGATCTTCCATGCCGGGTTTGCCTCTGTTCATACTGTTGTCCTTTACTGACCCCCATTCTTGCATTTTGATCTGGCATCCGGTTTCTGCTTCCATCTGCTTGGCCCAGTATGGGGCCCGGGCCTTGGGTAACTGCAGAGGTTGTTTGTCTACAAGGCTATTCACTGGGTCGTTGGACATGTTTTCCTGCATCTCTTCGTCCAGAAGCTTCTCGGTGTGTGTCAAGATGCAAAACAGATTTGGAAAACTGGTTATCTTCTTTTTGTCTAACAATTGTGTCAAATAGTAAGGACTTCTCTGTCTCCCCTTCCTTTCTGTCTCCCGACTGTCATCTTTGTGCCATCAAGAGTACGTTTTTTTTTATAAACAGAAAAAAGCTTGGAAAATAACTTTTTTATATCCCCCCACATTTTGATTGCTGTAGTCAATTTGGTTTAATTGTTGTTGAAAAAGAAAAACTTCCTCTAGATACCACTGAATACAATGTTATGAAGACAAAAAGAGCTTTACTCTTCTGTGAGAATTTGAGCCAGTGTCAAAGGTGTAAAGCCATGGCCAGTGTGAGCTTGTGGACTGTCACAGGGGCACTGTGAAGAAGGTCAGATGGTAATATCAATTTAGGTTTAAACTGTAAATGCATGTGTTTGATCACTAAATCACATTTTGAATCTCTTGACTATTCATTGAATAAAATTGCCTGTGTAATCAAAACCTTTCACAGCTCCGCCTCTGATGACAAGCAGAAACACACCACAGCTCAGGTAAATCCAGAACAAAATAAATCCACATACTGGTATGCTCCCCAAAGTGCTCTTTTTTTTATTGGCACAGACAACGTTTCCATTCTAATTTGGTTTTTGTGACCTTGTCACCCACATTTTGTTCAGTTTTTAATTCATCTCCCATTCCGAAGACATTTTCAAGTGAAAATGATGGTTTTAATATCAAATGTGGACTTAATCCTGACTGAGGTGGGAGACGGAGCATTCAGGAAGAACAGTGATCTCGGGGAGAAAGACATGCAGGCTCAGGGGGGAGTGGAGAATCAGATCAACAAACAGCAACTTCGCCACATCGAAAGCATATTCAGAGAGTCTGACAAGGATGGAGGAGGGGGTGAGTGACCTGACCATATTATACCCCCTCCCCATAACTAGTGGTCTACCTAGTGGTCATAACTAGTGGTCTATATGGATCAGTTTCGGGATGCGATGTGGATGATGAGGATCTGGACGTTATCTTTATGAAGGTGGACACCAACTGTGATGGCATTGTGGACTGGGTGAGCGAGGAAAACAAGACAATGAATGGGAGTGCTGTTTTGTCGTCAGTTGACCAACTCTGGTATGTGAAAAACATGTAAACACATTTAAATTCTTACTCTCTTTAACAAAAGCTTTGTGTTGTTTATACAGGATGAATATCTAAACTACATGCTTTTAGAGTACAGACCACTCTACTTACCCAAACCACTCAAGATTTGTGCCTGTATAAGTGGCATTTAATAGGCTATGTTTTACAGGTTCCTAAGTAGTACGTGTGCACTGTTTGCATCCTTGAAATTTGTGTGTCTCTGTCTGTGTAGTGCACACTGTGAGGTCATTGTCCGGCTGAAGTATTACCCATTCAAGCCCCCAGCCAAAAAAAGAAGACAGACAGACTCTGGGGATCATGGCTGGACCTCGGGGTCCTAAGGGCCGTGCTCACAATGGACGCTACCTGTCTGTCAGCCACGATGGTGTACTCAACTACTGGAATGAGAGGTTCTCGCTGCTGAGCACTGTCAATGTTAGAATTATTTTCTTTTTTTACAGTAATGTTTCATAAGATGTGAAAAAAAACAGGGCAGCAGGTAGCCTAGTGGTTAGAGCGTTGGGCCAGTAACCGAAAGGTTGCTGGATCGAATCCCAGAGCTGACATTGTAAAAATCTGTCGTTCTGGCCGTGAGCAAGGCAGTTAACCCACTGTCCCCTGGGTGCTGAAGGCGTGGATGTGGATTATGGCAGCCCCCCGCACCTCTGATTCAGAAGGTTGGCTTAAATGCGGAAGACACATTTCTGTTGAATGCATCCAGTTGTACAATTGACTAGGTATCCCCATTTCCCTAATACATGATAACAGAAATGGAGAACAACCAGTTCTTTAAATAGCCACCCTTTGCCTTGATAACAGGTTTGCACACTCTTGGCATTCTCTCAACTAGCTTCATGAGGTAGTCACCTGGAATGCATTTCAATTAACAGGTGTGCCTTCTTAAAAGTTAATTTGTGGAATTTCTTTCACTCTTAATGTGTTTGAGCCAATTAGTTGTGTTGTGACAAGGTAGGGGGGTATACAAAAAATAGCCCTATTTGGTAAAAGACCAAGTCCATATTGTGGCAAGAGCAGCTCAAATAAGCAAAGAGAATCGACAGTCCATCATTACTTTAAAACGTGAAGGTCAGTCAAATTGGAAAATTTCAAGAACTTTGAAAGTTTCTTCAAGTGCAGTCGCAAAAAACATCAAGCACTATGATGAAACTGTCTCTCATGAGGAGAGAATACGCTCATTAGAGTTACCAGCCTCAGAAATTGCAGCCCAAATAAATGCTTCATAGAGTTCAAGTAACAGACACATCTCAACATCAACTGTTCAGAGGAGACTGTGTGAATCAGGCTATCATGGTCGAATTGCTGCAAAGAAACCACTACTGAAGGACACCAATAAGAAGAAGAGACTTGCTTGGACCAAGAAACACGATCAATGGACATTAGACCAGTGGAAATTTGTCCTTTGGTCTGGAGTCCAAATTGGAGATGTTCGGTTCCAACCCCTGTGTCTTTGAGACATGGTGTGGGTGAACGGATGATCTCTGCATGTGTATTTCCCACCGTAAAGCATGGAGGAGGAGGTGTTATGGTGTGGGGGTGCTTTGCTAGTGACATTGTCTGTGATTTATTTAGAATTCAAGGCACAATTAACCAGCATGGCTACCACAGCATTCTGCAGCGATATGCCATCTCATCTGGTTTGGGCTTAGTGGGACTATCATTTTTTTTCCAACAGGACAATGACCCAACACACCTCCAGTCTGTGTAAGGGCTATTTGACCAAGAACGAGAGTGATGGATTGCTGCATCAGATGACCTGGCCTCCACAATCCCCCAACCTCAACCAAATTGTGATGGTTTGGGATGAGTCGGCCCGCAGAGTGAAGGAAAAGCAGCCAACAAGTGCTCAGCATATGTGGGAACTCCTTAAAGACTATTGGAAAAGCATTCCAGGTGAAGCTGGTTGAGAGAATGCCAAGCGTGTGCAAAGCTGTCATCAAGGCAAAGGGTGGCTATTTGAAGAATCTCAAATATAAAATATATTTTGATTTGTTTATATATACAGTGGGGCAAAAAAGTATTTAGTCAGCCACCAATTGTGCAAGTTCTCCCACTTAAAAAGATGAGAGAGGCCTGTAATTTTCATCCATAGGTACACTTCAACTATGACAGACAAAATGAGGGGGAAAAATCCAGAAAATCACATTGTAGGATTTTTAATGAATTTATTTGCAAATTATGGTGGAAAATAAGTATTTGGTCACCTACAAACAAGGAAGATTTCTGGCTCTCACAGACCTGTAACTTCTTCTTTAAGAGGCTCCTCTGTCCTCCACTCGTTACCTGTATTAATGGCACCTGTTTGAACTTGTTATCAGTATAAAAGACACCTGTCCACAACCTCAAACAGTCACACTCCAAACTCCACTGTGGCCAAGACCAAAGAGCTGTCAAAGGACACCAGAAACAAAATTGTAGACCTGCACCAGGCTGGGAAGACTGAATCTGCAATAGGTAAGCAGCTTGGTTTGAAGAAATCAACTGTGGGAGCAATTATTAGGAAATGGAAGACATACAAGACCACTGATAATCTCCCTCGATCTGGGGCTCCACGCAAGATCTCACCCCGTGGGGTCAAAATGATCACAAGAACGGTGAGCAAAAATCCCAGAACCACACGGGGGGGACCTAGTGAATGACCTGCAGAGAGCTGGGACCAAAGTAACAAAGCCTACCATCAGTAACACACTACGCCGCCAGGGACTCAAATCCTGCAGTGCCAGACGTGTCCCCCTGCTTAAGCCAGTACATGTCCAGGCCCGTCTGAAGTTTGCTAGAGAGCATTTGGATGATCCAGAAGAAGATTGGGAGAATGTCATATGGTCAGATGAAACCAAAATAGAACTTTTTGGTTAAAAACTGAACTTGTCGTGTTTGGAGGACAAAGAATGCTGAGTTGCATCCAAAGAACACCATACCTACTGTGAAGCATGGGGGTAGAAACATCATGCTTTGGGGCTGTTTTTCTGCAAAGGGACCAGGACGACTGATCCGTGTAAAGGAAAGAATGAATGGGGCCATGTATCGTGAGATTTTGAGTGAAAACCTCCTTCCATCAGCAAGGGCATTGAAGATGAAACGTGGCTGGGTCTTTCAGCATGACAATGATCCCAAACACACCGCCCGGGCAACGAAGGAGTGGCTTCGTAAGAAGCATTTCAAGGTCCTGGAGTGGCCTAGCCAGTCTCCAGATCTCAACCCCATAGAAAATCTTTGGAGGGAGTTGAAAGTCCGTGTTGCCCAGCAACAGCCCCAAAACATCACTGCTCTAGAGGAGATCTGCATGGAGGAATGGGCCAAAATACCAGCACAGTGTGTGAAAACCTTGTGAAGACTTTGACCTCTGTCATTGCCAACAAAGGGTATATAACAAAGTATTGAGATAAACTTTTGTTATTGACCAAATACTTATTTTCCACCATAATTTGCAAATAAATTCATAAAAAATCCTACAATGTGATTTTCTGGATTTTTTTTTCTAATTTTGTCTGTCATAGTTGAAGTGTACCTATGATGAAAATTACAGGCCTCTCACATCTTTTTAAGTGGGAGAACTTGCACAATTGGTGGCTGACTAAATACTTTTTTGCCCCACTGTACTACCGTTCAAAAGTTTGGGGTCACTTAAAAATGTCCTTGTTTTTGAAAGAAAAGCACATTTTTTGTCCACTAAAATAACATCAAATTGATCAGAAATAAAGTGTAGACATTGTTAATGACTATTGTAGGTGGAAACGGACAATTTTTTAAATGGAATATCTACATAGGCGTACAGAGGCCCATTATCAGCAACCATCACTCCTGTGTTCCAAAGGCACTTTGTTTTAGCTAATCCAAGTTTATAATTTTAAAATGCTACTTGATAATTAGAAAACCCTTTTGCAATTATGTTAGCACAGCTGAAAACTGTTGTTCTGATTTAAAGAAGCAATAAAACTGGCCTTTAGACTAGTTGAGTATCTGGAGCATCAGCATTTGTGGGTTCGATTACAGGCTCAAAATGGCCAGAAACAAAGTACTTTCTTCTGAAACTCGTCAGTATATTCTTGTTCTGAGAAATGAAGACTATTCCATGCGAGAAATTGGCAAGAAACTGAAGATCTCGTGCAACGCTGTGTACTACTCCCTTCACAGATCAGCGCAAACTGGCTCTAACCAGAATAGAAAGAGGAGTGGGAGGCCCCGGTGCACAACTGAGCGAGAGGACAAGTACATTAGAGTGACTAGTTTGAGAAACAGACGGCTCACAAGTCCTCAACTGGCAGCTTCATTAAATAGTACTCGCAAAACACCAGTTTCAACGTCAACAGTAAAGAGGCGACTGGGATGCCTTCTAGGCAGAGTTGCAAAGAAAAAGCCATATCTCAGACTGGCCAATAAAAGATTAAGATGGGCAAAATAACACAGACACTGGACAGAGGAAGATTGGGGAAAAAAGGTGTTATGGACAGACAAATCTAAATTTGAGGTGTTCGGATCACAAAGAAGAACATTTGTGAGACGCAGAAAAAATGGAAAGATGCTTGAGGAGTGCTTGACGCCATCTGTCAAGCATGGTGGAGGCAATGTGATGGTTTGGGAGTGCTTTGGTGGTGGTAAAGTGGGATATTTGTACAGGGTAAAAGGGATCTTGAAGAAGGAAGGCTATCACTCCATTTTGCAACGCCATGCCATACCCTGTGGATGGCGCTTAATTGGAGCCAATTTCCTCCTACAACAGGACAATGACCCAAAGCACAGCTCCAAACTACGCAATAACTATTTAGGGGAGAAGCAGGCAGTGGGTATTCTGTCTATAATGGAGATGGGGAATTCTGGGGAATTCATGGGGCATGGGGAATTCTGTCTATAATGGAGTGGCCAGCACAGTCACCGGATCTCAACCCTATTGAGCTGTCGTGGGAGCAACTTGACCGTATGGTAGTAAGAAGTGCCCATCAAGCCAATCCAATTTGTGGGAGGTGCTTCAGGAAGCATGGGGTGAAACCTCTTCAGATTACCTCAACAAATTGAATGCCAAAGGTCTGCAAGGCTGTAATTGCTGCAAATTGAGGATTGTTGGACGAAAGCAAAGTTTGAAGGACACAATTATAATTTAAATTAGAAATCATTATTTATAACCTTGTCAACATCTTGACTATATTTCCTATTAATTTTGCTACTCATTTCATGCATGTTTTCATGGAAAACAAGGACATTTCTAAGTGACCCCAAACTTTTGAACTGTAGTGTATATACTGTAAAGTAATGAGTAATCATTTTCAGAAAATCATGGGGCATATAGTCTTTGGTTGCATGCTATTTTATGTCAATCATATTGCTGCTTGTAGCCTATAACTGATGCTTCGTGGTCTTATGTATGCCATCTATTGGAAGTATTTAGCAATTAAAAGTTATTATTTCATAGCAGACCATAAAGACATTGGAGAGGCATCTGAGAAATCAAGTGTATATTTCTTATTAATTCCAAAGATTAGTCCGGCCGGCCATGTAGGTAGGTCCGGATAGGGTCTGCCGGCCAGATGGGACCTGCTTGCGGTCCGGCCAGATAGGACCAGTCACAGTAATCTGTTACTTTTTCAAGTCCTTCATATTGCGTTAGCGGTGTGGAAATGGACAGAAAAAAGCATACACGGGCGATTTCCTGTGACCGCAAACTGGCTGCTGATGACGGGGGACAATGGTTTATCTAGGGAGAAATGTCATTCGTGGTCTTATGCTGCCATCTATTGGAATTATTTAGCAATTGCACTTCATACATTTTTTGGAACTGTCGATCAGATCAAAAAGTTTCAAACTTAAAGTCACTGAATAAAGTGTATATCCTTACTGAAGTAGTAATTACTTGATTTTATCATTTACAACCATAATATAACAATGTATAGCATAACAATGAAACTGACTGGCTATGCACATAAACGGAAAACACCATACATTTAATTATAAAAATGTTTATATTTCTTTACATGGATAACATAACAAGTATTACCCCCTTAACATATAGACACTGGACACAGACATTGAAAATGAGCTTTTAAAATAAATCTGGTAGCTCTCAAAAAAGCCTTTGCTTTGCTGAGCAGTTCGTTTTCAGAAGTGTGCTGCCTGCCTGCCATCAGAGGAGTATGTATGCCTGGCTGCCATGTCATCAGAGGAGTAGATTTGTGAATAATGAAAAATTAATAAGTTATTGCCACACTCACATTGAGGCCTAGTTCAAACTACAAATTTAAACACTAAAAGGCAAATGGTAGCAGATAAATGATAAGCTGGTTAAATAACTGCTCTTAGAACTTTCAGACTGCCATTGTTTTGGGGAAATAGGGACATGTCTGTCTATTTTGCAAAATATCTCAAAATGTATGTATTTTTATGTTTTGAAGTTCTACACAATTTTATTCAGGATAATCTCTTTCTTATGACAAGTTTGGGCAGCGTACTCTGCTGTCATCGATCGCTAGATCCGAAATAGTCAGAAGTTACCATTTTTTCCTACTTCCTCATTACGCAGACATAATACTTGACACCGAGGTGTGGATGTTTACTTTCTACACAAGTTTTATTTTTCCGTTTCGTCCTAAAAACGGATTATAGTGATAAAATATGAAGGTACACATTTTTTGGTGCCATTTAGAGAAAATTGAATTCTAAGCATCGGCCTGACGACAAAGACTTTCCTCTAGGCTCAGATTAAAGATACCAGATAAGAGTGGTAATAGAGTCAGCTACCATTCTCAGTAGCTTTCCATCTAAATTGTCAATGTCAGGAGGTTTATCACAATGGCTTCAAGTGATTCAACACGAATTTGAAGATGGAGCAGTTTTTTAGCTACATGGTGACATTCAACCATATATGTTTCAAACGGAATATAGCGAAGAGGATTCGAAAAAAGAGTTGGATTTAACTAGCTCAGCTACAGCCGATGTCATCACTAATAGTAAACGGAACAATATAAGGAGTCAAAATTCACCCAAATCTGAAAAATGGCCAAAGAGCATTAGCTGAGTTGGAACACTAGTGCGAGGCCATAGCAAATGAATTGAAACTAGCCTTTGCTGAGCCTCTTCGGACTTCAGGCCTAGGTCAAAGTCATTCCACTACCCAAGAGTGGTAAATCAGCCTTTACTGGTTCTAACAGCAGACCTATCAGCTTGCTGCCAGCTCTTAGCAAACTGTTGGAAATAATTGTGTTTTACATAATACAGTGTTATTTCTTTGTAAACAAATTAACAACTGACTTTCAGCATGCTTATAGAGAAGGGCACAACATGTACTGCACTGACACAAATGACTGATGATTGGCTGAAAGACAGTGATAATAAAATTATGGGAGTGGTACTGTTAGATTTCAATGCAGATTTTGATATTATTTACCATAACCTGTTGTTGAGAAAACGTTAGTGTTATGGCTTTTCAACCTCTGTTATATTGTGAATTCAGAGCTTTCTATCTAATATAACTCAGAGGGTTTTATTTAATGGAAGTTTTTTTAATGTAAAACATATAAAGTGTGATGTACCGCAGCAGCTCTCTAGGCCCTCTACTCTTTTCTATTTTTACCAATGACCTGCCTCTGGCATTAAACAAAGCATGTGTGTCCATGTACGCTGATGATTCAACCATATGCACATCAGCAACCACCGCTAAGGAAGTCACTGAAACCCTTAACAAAGAGTTGCAGTCTGTTTTGGGAAGAAAGAAAACAGAAACCGCTTGGTTGGCTAGGCCATCAGAAGCTAGATAGAAGGCATCTGCCATTCAACTGTATTAGGGCAACATTTTGGAGTGTCAGTGTAATCAACCAATTACATTTTTACTTGAAAGGGGTGGGACCGTTTTTACAAAAAACGTGGACATTTCTGGCTTCTCAAAGGCCAAACAGGTCACTGCACAACAGCGAGCAGTAGTTTTCCCAAGGTCTAGCTAGCTATCTTTTGTTGTAGGCTAGTTTGCAGCGGCTGCAGCAGGTGTTATTGAAGAGGATGTTGTGGCTAATTTCTCCTAAATTTCAACAAGAAGTTATGTTTCAAATTATCATCATCTGGTGAGTGGTACTGTGTTTTTTTATTGGAGCTTGCTTGCTGTTGTTATCCATGTCTTTGAAAATAACTTGTGTGAAACATTGTTGCTGAGGAGTATTTTTGTAATAATAATGTATTATTTTTTGTTTTTGCTCAATCTTCCTACGCCCCTGATACAAACAGGGCATGATGACTGAATTGGGCATCACAAATAGCCTACTAACAAAGACTTCGGACCAAACGTTTTCAATACCTGGTTTGCATACCCATTGTTGTCTTAGTTAGCATTTACTGGTAGATGTCATAAGTTTGGTAGGTCTTTTCTACCTACCCTACCGCCTACCAATGTCATTCTTCTGTGAGCTGCTCCATGCCAAAACCAGTTGAGAGCTGCTGCTATTGCTGCCTGCAAATGATATTCTGCTGAAACTAAGCTATGTGTGCAGCGCGCATTTGAATATATTTCACACACTTTGCGATTGTGTAAGCTACTTTGTGCATGGGGGAGGCATACCTGTGTATAGCCTCTACTATGGCACTGGCCCTTTGTATTTTACAGAAAGTGCACTCTCCTACATGAGTGCGCTGGTATTACCGTTGTTGTCCTTTCAGCATCACAAACCTGTCACACATTGAAGGCCTAGGTTCAATAGGTTCTCCACTGAGCAAAGATGTCTATAATAGATATAAAGTTTGCAGGTATTAATGTTTCAAGAAAGGAGTGTATATATTTGGCCTGGTGAAGCGGTTTTAATGCGCTTTCTGAATGGAAGCTGATAATTATTTGTTTTAACTCCACTGGTCTCGGCTAGTCTCCGGAAGAAATTAGGAGTCCTAGAGACCCAGTCAAGACCAAGTACAAATGTATCCAATACTGAGACAAGACCGAGAAACTCACAATGTGGTCTCAAGACCGGACTCGAGACCGGAGTCTGGTCTTGAGTATGGTCTGAGTCCGGTCTTGAGTAATACAACACTGCATATGGACAAATTCTACAAAGAAATACCAAGTTAAGCTGCAGCTGTAATGACCTCCAAGGTCATCATACCATTGATATAGCACGGACGCTAATAGTTTATCGAATCCCATTGTGACGTAGAGGGGGACACTATTTGTCCGGGGGACATTATTTGGCATGACAGGCCCAGCAAAAGCTTATCACCACTCCCATCCTCTCCAATCCCATTAACAGTACCATCATCTCCACAAACAAGTCTCCCCTATCTGACCTGCCCGTCTTCACACTGCTCAACACTGCAGCCGAATCAGAGTAGATCACCACTGAGTGTTTTCACCTCCTCCACCCATCTCAAACCTGTAATCATGGCCATCAACTCGGCCGCATACACTGACACATCAGTTAACTGCTTACATACTCTGAAATCTGGGATATACACCCCTGCCCCCATCCTACCACTGACTGGAGCCTTTGAACCATCTATTTATATACTTAAAAATAAAATGGTTATCTATATATCTCTACACACACCATCTCACGTCCTCACCCCATTCTCTCCTACCCTCAATCATATCCACATCTACACCTTGTTTCGGAAACAGCCAGGGTGGAACGTTCTCCAATGCAATTGAAGGCCCTATCTTTCTCTCCCCAGTCCATATTCTACCACTTTCTGCCCGATTGTCCACCCTGCTTTCCCACTCCTCGCTCCCAGCATTCCCCAGTTGCCGTGACTGCAGGATGTCCTTCTGAACTCCCTTTCAACCTTGCCCAGTACGCCAATGCAAGTTTGGCCCGCTTTATCCTCAGTGGCAGTTCCCCACTATCCACCTACAATGCCTCAACAGGTGTTGTCCTGAAGGCACCCACACACAATCTCAGGACCCTTGACTGTATAGTATCCAGGCGCTGGAGTACCGTTTTGGCCGCAGATCCATATACAAAGCACCCATAATCCACAGATGACCTGATCAATGCCTGATACATATATAAGTGTTTGTCTATCCGACCCCCAATCATATCCTGCCACGGCTCTCATGAGGTTCAGCATCTTCATATCCTTAATTTCAATATACTCAACATGTCGCTTCCACGTAAGCCTGTCATCAAACCACATACCTAAATACTTCAACTCACACACCCTACCTATATCCTGACTGTATATTTGCAACCTAACATCTTTAACCTTCCTCCTAGAAAACACCATAAAGCAGAACTTGGCCACAGACATCCTAAACCCCCATGTTAGAGACCAATCTTCCACAACTCCCACAGCTTCTTGCATCTTCCTCATCACATATTTCACATTCCCACCTCTCTTCCATACAGCCCCATCATCACCATACAAGGCCACACCCACTCCCTGTCCCACCTCCTTAAATATGTGATCTATCATCAGGGTGAACAACACCAGACTAACCACTTCCCTGAGGAGTACCATTGTCCACTTCAAACCACATTGACAACTCTGACCCCACCCTCACCCGTATGACTCGAACGAACAGGAAGTCCATGATCCAGTTATACAGACCTCCCCCAATGCACTCAACATGATCAACAACCCTTCCATCCACATGGTATCGTAAGTTTTCTCAATGTCAAAATACACAACACTCATCACCTCTTTTATTGTCAGGGCCTTTGCTATCTCTTTACTAACTGTTACCAGGGCATCCATGGCAGACCTCCCTTTTCTGAACCCACTCTGTGCTACCCTCATCAAACCCATAACTTCCAATAAATACATCATCCTACTCACTATCATCTTTTCCATCAACCTCCAACTTGGATGTCAGCGCGAAAGGCCTATAACTAAAATAATAATATATCTGTCAGTGAGATGTTTGATTTTTCAGGTTTGGTTAGCAGTCCTACGTTTACTGATGCTTCTAACTTGAGTGTGGATGGCTGCTTGATTTAACAGTGGGCTGTATAAACCATTTAGCTTGACAAGACCTTGGTTGACAAGGCCTTGTCAACCAAAAGGGAATACATTTTTGTTGTTTTTACAGTTTAATGCTACTTGAATTCAAACTCAAGTTGTTAGTGCATCTGTACATTTTCACTTGGAATAGTTATTAATAGTTTCATTTTTATTTTCATGAATAGACATTTACACAGCAAATAAAATGAACTACAGATCTCTGTGGATGAGCACGTGATTTACCGTGTAAAATCTGAAGCTTCTGACAGGACTATTTTCAAGACCAAGGTCAAACCATCCTCGAGGGTTACTGACAAGCCTCACAACACCTGGCTGGCTGTTTAAAATGATGGGAAGATAAAAGCTGCTCACTGTGACAGCATGGGAGGGTAAGCAAAAAGCAGTAACTACATACCTTTAAAGTGCACTTAAATTCAGAAAATATTCAAAGCTGACTTCATGTTGGGGGTCAATTCCATTTCAATTCCAAAAATGTACTTCCTGAAAGAGCAGTACTTTTTCAGCATTGGAATCTGGATTGGTGGAAATTAAATGGAATTGGTAGCATAACTGACTGCCTTCATTTATTCTTTAGACTAGGTGAAAGCTGTTCAAATGTTGCTGCTCTCCTGTTCAAGTTGGAAGCCTCTGTCTGCCTGGGTTACACAAGCGTGGCATGTACTAGCATCGCCTGTGCCTGGTATCCACCTAAACAGTAGAACCAACGATGATTAAAGATATTGAATTATACAGTGAAAAATAAAATTAAAATAAACTAGGAAGTATGGTGGAAAATTTCAAGACTATGTTATAATACTTTTATTGCATCAAATGGTTGTTTTATGTAACAGAATAGAGTATTCTCTTAACTATTGTGTGTGTGTGTTCTACTGAGGATGGGCCTCTGGAAGATAACACTGACAGGAGATGTACAATGTCTTTGGGTGATAAAACCTAAAGAGCATTCCAGAGCATGAGTTAATGTTTCTGTTCTATACTGTACCAGGAAGAGATGGTTCCAGTTTGGAGTCGGAGGGCCAGACACAATGAAAACTGTTGACACAGCAGATACTGTCTGCTATGTATTATAGGTATCTTTCATACAGATCTTAACCTTGTGACCCATTCTATATATCTGTTGTTCGTCATATAGGTTGAAAGGGGTGTATCTTGGCTATAAAAGACCTTTGTACTTTTGTCTCGGGGCTCTCAACAAATCATCTGAGCGTGAATCGTCGACCAGCCATCATTATCGTAGAGCACTCAATCGATTCACTTTATATGTGTGTGTTGTATTGACCTGCTCCCTTATTAATAAGTGATTAAAGATTTAGTTTAAGTATAACTCTGACTTGTGTGATAAGTTTGTCTCTCCTCATTTGATAGTAAAGAAATTAACCACCACAGAAGAGGTAGGGAAAGGAGACCCATCCCCAAAGCTTTAACTTCACAGGAAAAGCAGCTGCTCCAGATGCTCTCATTGATAAGGGACCATTCAAGGACCATGCTGATGTTTTCACAACCAAACCCTGGTTCAATACTGTCATGTCTTTACTATGGATTAAATGATATGACATGCTATTTTATAAAATCAATTCTCTGTAATTAATATTACCTGATGAAACTAATCATGTAAATATAATTAACTAGGAAGTCAGGGCACCACGGAAGAATGTTTATAGAGCTGTTGTCTTCCGAATAAACCCTTAAAGACCTGGTAATCTTTTATATCAATAGCAGTCAATTATTAATCGTCACCTTATTCAGTCTCATCTGAACGTCGTAAAATTATTGGTTATCTTCACGAACCCTGGCTAACAAGTTGAATCAGCAATACATTTGGTTTAAATATTTATTTACTAAATACCTAAATAGTCATACAGAATTACATATACACAGGATGGATCATACATTGATTACTAATTATGTCATAAAAGAAAACGTCTCTAGTGGACGAAAATCGATATGACGGCTGGTTACACAAAGAAAGGGGGTTGGGTTTGAATGAAAGAGTGGGAAGACTGAGGAACAAAAGGATTGGGTCTCTATCGGACCTTATGAAGCTATGCTATCGTAAATACAGAATTATATGCAATCTACATAACCGCCCATTTGGAAAAGGAAAATGCAAGAAATATATTTACTCTGAGCTACGCTTCGATAGATTGGTCGAAGATGGAAAGCTGGGTTGCCCAGCAGAGATCTCCCTTGTCTTTTGAAGAATATTTCTGGGTGCATTTTAACTTGAAAGCAGAAAAGGCAGGCTGTAGAATTTTAAAGACATGTCATATATAGACTTTTCTTGTGATGGATACATATCATGTGAGTGCTGTGGCAAAGGCAGTGGTGGGCCGTCAGGGCCAGCAAGGCCTTCTCTGCTGGCCTAAACATCATCAGAATATAATTTTTTTTAAATATATTTTCCCACAAATATGTATTAAATTATTCCCCAGAGTAAGAGTTATACTCTTCATTTCATAGCTTTCCTCTTGGTTGCACTGCTTCCAGACCCAGGTTGAGATTTGGAGGGCTGGTCTTTATGTTAGATCTTTTATCCAATCATATTCAGCCATCATGTGTTGCCAGGGGTCTAAAATCTGCCCTCAGGCCTTCAGAATCAACAGTGTGGGCGCTTGTAGCTTAAAGTGAATGGAAATGAAAATTTAGTGTCAACCAATCAGCTTTAGAGTTGGCTATTGTACGCCTGCTGGCTAGCTAGCAGGCGTAGTGCGTGCACGTCTTTTGATTTGATTACCAATATTGAGAGGCAGGTCCTATGGGCAGGTCTATGCAGAACCTCAGAACTAGGAAACTGAATTTGATAAACGAATTAATTCGCGTACTACTAAGCTGTTTTTTCAACCCACAATGGCGGAAGGAGGAGAAGATATCGATTTGGTCGAGGATATAATTATAACGCCATTCTCAAGACGAACTTTTCAAGAAAAGTTAGACATTGTAAGGAGAGGTCGCCCGACACCGACGCTACAAAGCTTGTCACAGGCGGGAAAGGGGTTCGTCCGCCACTTTCAAAGTTCCAACTACGAACGCTATCAATGGCTCACAGGCTCCGAGAAGCACTGCAAACTGTACTGCTGGGAATGCCTATTATTTGCAAGTGATCGATTTGGTGTTTGGAGCCACACTGGCTTTGCAAACTTGAGTTGTCTAACCAAGGCAGCAACGAGACACCAAAGTACGGCTGGGCACTTACTAGCAATGGTGCTTTTGAAAACTTTTGGGGACACCCGAGTGGATCTACAGCTCAACGAACAAGCGCGCAGGGCAACGGAGCTGCACAATGAAAAGGTGAAGAAATATAGGGAAATATTGAAAAGACTCATTGATTGTGTCATGTTTTTGGGTAAACAGGAACTTTCATTTAGGGGACACAATGAAAGTGCTGACTCCACAAACAAAGGGAACTACGTGGAGCTTCTTTCTTTTCTTTCTGAAAGCAACACAGATTTACAATACCACCTGTCCACTAACAAAGTGTTCATTGGGATGTCAGGCAAAATACAAAATTACCTAATTTATGCTATTGCTGAAGTGATGGGAGAAGAGATCAAAATGGAGATTAAAAAAGCTCCCTTTGTTGCTGTTATGGTGGACGAGACAACAGATGTGGGAAATGCAGCACAGCTCTCACTCGTCCTGCGTTATGTGACAGACACAGGAGTCAAGGAGCGATTTATCCGATTTGAAGATGTGACAAGCGGCAAGCGAGCTGATGACATTGCCGCTCTTATTTTCCGTTTCTTGGAGGGAAATTAATGTAGTCTGGATAAAGTTGTGGCACAGTGTTTTGATGGCGCAGCAGTCATGGCATCTGGACTCAATGGGGTGCAGGCTAAAGTTAAGGAGAGGGCACCGATGGCCTTATTCATTCACTGCTATGCACATCGACTAAATTTAGTACTGGCTCAAGGAGCCTCAAAGCTTAAAGAATGCAAGGTCTTCTTTGCCAACCTCAATGGCCTTGCAGCATTTTTCTCACGATCCCCTAAGCGCACGCAACTGCTGGATGACATCTGCAAGCGTCGTCTTCCTAAGGTTGCACCAACGAGGTGGCAATATACATCTAGATTGGTCAATGCAGTCTTTGAAAAGAGAGTTGCCCTAAAGGAGCTGTTTAACCACTTACTGGAACATGACGGGGATACTGTGCTTATGGCTGATGGATTTAATGCACGTTTGGATGATTTTGAGTTTTGTTTTTTGCTTGAAACATTCAATGGGATTTTTAATTATTCAGATGTGCTTTTTGGAATTCTACAGAAACAAACTTTGGATGTACAATTCTGCCTGACAAGGGTGAACGAGTTTTGTGACACAATTGAGAGAGAGAGGCGCAGGTTCAGTCAAATCTACGATGACACAGCGCGCATCTCAAGTTCACCCAGCGCACGCAGAGGCCCAGCACAAGGAGACCCTCGCACATACTACCAACAACTCCACAGCAATATTCTGGACAACATTCTTTGCCAGATACGAAACAGGTTTCAAGACCACGAAAAATTAATGTTTCTCTCCCTCCTGGACCCCCAGCACTTTCAGACCTACCGGAAAAAATTCCCGCAAACAGCCTTCTCCAGCTTAACAGAGAGTCACGGAACACTGTTCGACCTATCCAAGCTAAAAACAGAACTGACTGTAATGTATGCTATGACTGATTTTGAAGGGAAAAGTCCCTCTGATCTCCTTGATTTCCTTAAGCAGAAAAATCTGAATGAGGACATGGGGCAACTTTACACATTGGCATGTGTGACAGTGACTAGCCCTGTGTCCACGGCTTCTGTCGAGCGGTCATTCTCGGCCTTAAAGCGAATCAAAACGTATTCCAGAAATGCTACTGGACAGACTCGGCTTTCAGCATTAGCCTCCATGTCGATAGAAAAGGACTTATTGGTGGAACTAAAACGCACAGATAGACTGTACAACAGAGTCATTGAAGTCTTCTTGAGGAAAGAAAGGAGGAAGGATTTTGTGTTCAAATAATCAGTCTTTGGTGAGTAGGAATACAATGCATTTTATTTTTAATTAAATGTGTATGTATGTTTCGCATTTTATTTCGTTAATATTAAATAGCCTATATATTAACAAAATAAAATGGCAAATAGCCTATGTTGCAAATTATTTGTTTTCTTTCTTTTATTTTCAGTGAATAGTTATGTGTCTTTATCATCACAGTGAAACTGCTTTGGGTGCGACAATGCGCTGTTTAGTGAACACACTGTATTTTTGGGGGGGGGACTTAAAGCTCAAAGTTTGTGGACCAGAAATGGATAGAAGAAGAATATTAATATAACTCTGTTGCACTCGACTATGTTCTTGCCTATTAGTTGAACTGTACTGTATTGTACTCTTCCCCTGCAATTCTCTGAATAAAAATGTCAATTTCAAGGTGACGCAACGCCTGGTTATACTGCGTTTCTGTCTAAATGTATAGTATCTAGAGCCATGGCATCATAATGATGGTAATAAGAGGTGGATTAATTCGGGTGGGACTGTGTAGGACCTCTGTAACGGCTTTCTTCCTGGGATGAATGAGAGGACCAAAATGCAGCGCAGTTAGTGTTCAACATGTTTAATCAACAGAATAAACGCAAAATAACAAAACGTGAAAGCCGAAACAGTCCTATCTGGTGCAGAACACAAACACAGAGACAGGAAACAACCACCCACAATCCCCAACACAAAACAAGCCACCTATATATGATTCTCAATCAGGGACAACGATTGACAGCTGTCTCTGATTGAGAACCATATCAGGCTGAACATAGAAACAGACGAACTAGACACACAACATAGAATTCCCACCCAGCTCACGTCCTGACCAACACTAAACAAGCAAAACACATAAGAACTCTGGTCAGGACGTTACAGTACCCCCCCCCCCTGAGGTGCGGACTCCGAACGCACCCCTAAAACTCAAGGGGAGGGTCTGGGTGGGCATCTGTCCGCGGTGGCGGCTCCGGCGGTGGACGAGGACACCACTCCACCACTGTCTTTGTCCCCCTCCTTAGCGTCCTTTGAGTGGCGACCCTCGCCCACGACCTTGGCCTAAGAATCCTCCCCAAGGCCCCCACATGATTTAGGAGGTAGCTCAGGACAGAGAGGTAGCTCAGGACAGAGAGGTAGCTCAGGACAGAGAGGTAGCTCAGGACAGAGAGGTAGCTCAGGACAGAGAGGTAGCTCAGGACAGAGAGGTAGCTCAGGACAGAGAGGTAGCTCAGGACAGAGAGGTAGCTCCGGACAGAGGGGCAACTCCGGACAGAGGGGCAACTCCGGACAGAGGGGCAACTCCGGACAGAGGGGCAGCTCCGGACTGAGGGGCAGCTCCGGACTGAGGGGCAGCTCCGGACTGGGTGGCAGCTCCGGACTGGGTGGCAGCTCCGGACTGGGTGGCAGCTCCGGACTGGGTGGCAGCTCCGGACTGGGTGGCAGCTCCGGACTGGGTGGCAGCTCCGGACTGGGTGGCAGCTCCGGACTGGGTGGCAGCTCCGGACTGGGTGGCAGCTCCGGACTGGGTGGCAGCTCCGGACTGGGTGGCAGCTCCGGACTGGGTGGCAGCTCCGGACTGGGTGGCAGCTCCGGACTGGGTGGCAGCTCCGGACTGGGTGGCAGCTCATGACTGGGTGGCAGCTCCTGACTGTCTGGCGGCTCTGGCGGCTCCTGACTGTCTGGCGGCTCTGGCGGCTCCTGACTGTCTGGCGGCTCTGGCGGCTCCTGACTGTCTGGCGGCTCTGGCGGCTCCTGACTGGCTGGCGGCTCTGGCGGCTCCTGACTGGCTGGCGGCTCTGGCGGCTCCTGACTGACGGACGGCTCTGGCGGCTCCTGACTGACGGACGGCTCTGGCGGCTCCTGACTGACGGACGGCTCTAATGGCTCGGGACAGATGGGCGGCTCTAATGGCTCGTGGCAGACGGATGACTCAGATGGCGCTGGGCAGACGGATGGCTCAGACGGCGCTGGGCAGACGGATGGCTCAGACGGCGCTGGGCAGACGGATGGCTCAGACGGCGCTGGGCAGACGGATGGCTCAGACGGCGCTGGGCAGACGGATGGCTCAGACGGCGCTGGGCAGACGGATGGCTCAGACGGCGCTGGGCAGACGGATGGCTCAGACGGCGCTGGGCAGACGGATGGCTCAGACGGCGCTGGGCAGACGAGCAGTGCAGGCGGCGTTGGGCAGATGGCCGACTCTGACCTGCTGAGGCGCACAGTAGGCCTGGTGCGTGGTGCCGGAACTGATGGTACCGGACTGGAGACACGCACCTCAAGGCTAGTGCGGGGAGCAGGAACAGGGCACACTGGACTCTCGATGCGCACTATAGGCCTGGTGCGTGGTACCGGCACTGGTGGTACCGGGCTGAGGGCACGCACCTCAGGGCGAGTGCGGGGAGAAGGCACAGTGCGTACAGGGCTCTGGAGACGCACAGGAGGCTTGGTGCGTGGTGCCGGAACTGGAGGTACTGGGCTGGAGACACGCACCACAGGGAGAGTGCGTGGAGGAGGAACAGGGCTCTGGAGACGCACTGGAAGCCTGGTGCGTGGTGTAGGCACTGGTGGTACTGGGCTGGGGCCACGCACCATAAGGCGAGTGCGGGGTGCTGGAACTGGAGGTACTGGGCTGGGGCGGGAAGGTGGCGCCGGATATACCGGACCGTGCAGGCGTACTGGCTCCCTTGAGCACCGAGCCTGCCCAACCTTACCTGGTTGAATGCTCCCCGTAGCCCGTCCAGTGCGGGGAGGTGGAATAACCCGCACTGGGCTGTGTTGGCAAACCGGGGACACCATGCGTAAGGTTGGTGCCATGTACACCGGCCCGAGGAGATGTACTGGAGGCCAGATATGTAGAGCCGGCTTCATGGCACTTGGCTCAATGCTCAATCTAGCCCGGCCAGTGCGGGGAGGTGGAATAACCCGCACCGGGCTATGCACACGTACAGGAGACACCATGCGCTCTTCCGCATAACACGGTGTCTGCCCGTACTCCCGCTCTCCACGGTAAGCATGGGAAGTGGGCGCAGGTCTCCTACCTGCCTTCGCCACACTACCCTTTAGCCCCCCCCCCCCCCCAAGAAATTTTGGGGATTTCCTCTCGGGTTTCCGTGCTAGCCGCGTACCTTCATAACTCCGGTTCCTCTCTCCGGATGCCTCTGTTCTCCTAACTGCCTCCAGCTGTTCCCATGGGAGGCGATCCCTTCCAGCCAGGATCTCCTCCCATGTGTAGCAACCCTTGCCGTCCAAAACGTCTTCCCATGTCCATTCCTCCTTTCTCTGCTCCTGCTGTCGCTGCCCGTAGCCACGCTGCTTGGTCCTTTGTTGGTGGGTGGTTCTGTAACGGCTTTCTTCCTGGGATGAATGAGAGGACCAAAATGCAGCGCAGTTAGTGTTCAACATGTTTAATCAACAGAATAAACGGTGAACATTAACCAATAGCAAAATAACAAAACGTGAAAGCCGAAACAGTCCTATCTGGTGCAGAACACAAACACAGAGACAGGAAACAACCACCCACAATCCCCAACACAAAACAAGCCACCTATATATGATTCTCAATCAGGGACAACGATTGACAGCTGTCTCTGATTGAGAACCATATCAGGCTGAACATAGAAACAGACGAACTAGACACACAACATAGAATTCCCACCCAGCTCACGTCCTGACCAACACTAAACAAGCAAAACACATAAGAACTCTGGTCAGGACGTTACAACCTCACTGAAGGCCCAGGCCCCAGGCCCACGGCACGCCAATGGGCAAAGGAGTACTTGAGTCAAAGTATCCCTTTAAATGGGCAAATGACCACTCAACTGACCACTGGACAGAAGACAACAGGGGACATCTGTTAAAGGAATTTAATTCCTGTGTTTATTAACCAATTCAATGAAAACACTCTGCCCATAAATAAGAATTTGTAAGATAATTATCAGCATAAAATGGACAGATACCAGTCTTAAAATCAATCAATCAATAGCGTTTATTCTCGAGAGTACTGATCATAATACATTTTACATCAGGTTATATAATAAAGATGATGTCATAGGTTTTAATGTCCATCCTCCTCTCGGATACAATGGCAGTATAGTTCGAGTTCTCATTACTGTCTGCCACCTGTTAAACTATCTACAACCAACCCAAGGTCTTTCCCCTCCCTGGGTAGAGACATCATTCTAGCCTGTCTGAAGATAAACCCATTCTTTCTAACAAGGAACACATAACATTCAACATTTATGATTATAATAAGATTCCTTCTTACAGTAATATAGTAGTATTCTGTTTAGTTATAATTCTAAGTCAAATGTATACATATTTTAGTCATTAAACACAAAAATCCCGTAACAACATCTCAATACTTTATTTTCCTCCTTCTACACTCAGGTATGGTCACTGTGCAATTTTAATCTTATTACCATTATACGTCAGTGTGAAAGCATCATATAGAATTATGTGGAATTACACCAGCCTGAAGGTCATCCCCATGATAGAGCCTATACTGTTAGGCTGTCATGGGGCTGAGGTGCATGCTACTTTTTCCCATTTGTTTTCACAGGTGCAGCTGCAGATGTTTGTCTGTCATGCTGATTTTATCACCTGGACTCCCCAGCAAAGTTTCATTTTCCGTGTCCCACGATATGAGGATTTTATCATTAAGGCAGTGGACACCATCAGCAGATTCTGTGCAAGGCCACATTTACCCTCGGCTTGTTGGAACTTCAGCACAAGAGATGGACAAGGAGGTTCAGGTAAAACACATTGTGGTTAATTAAAAGACTATTCTGTATAAATAGAAAATGTATAACTAAGGAAAAACGTTATTAGGTTTTTATTGAAATTCATTGTTTTGTCTGAATCACATGACAAATAACATAATAAATGATGTCACAATTCATGTTTTGCATTCTCAGGAGATAGAAGCAGAGTCTACAAAAATCAAATTTTATTTATCACATGCGCCTAATACAACAAGTGTAGGTAGACCTTACCGTGAAATGCTTACTTACAAGCCCTTAACTAACAATGCAGTTCAAGAAATAGAGTTAAGAAAATATTTACAAAATAAACTAAAGTACTAAATCAAATAAAAAGTAACACAATAACAATAACAATAACAAGGTTATATACAGTTGAAGTCGGAAGTTTACATACACCTTAGCCAAATACATTTAAACTCAGTTTTCCACAATTCCTGACATTTAATCCTAGTAAAAAGTCCCTGTCTTAGGTCAGTTAGGATCACCACTTCATTTTAGAATGTGAAATGTCAGAATAATAGTGTAGAGAATGATTTATTTCAGCTTTTTCTTTCATCACATACCTAGTGGGTCAGAAGTTTACATACACTCAATTAGTATTTGGTAGCATTACCTTTAAATTGTTTAACTTGGGTCAAACGTTTCAGGTAGCCTTCCACAAGCTTCCCACAATAAGTTGGGTGAATTTTGGCCCATTCCTCCTGATAGAGCTGGTGTAGCTGAGTCAGGTTTGTAGGCCTCCTTGCTCGCACACGCTTTTTCAGTTCTGCCCACAAATTTTCTATAGGATTGAGGTCAGGGCTTGGTGATGGCCACTCTAATACCTTGACTCTGTTGTCCTTAAGCCATTTTGCCACAACTTTGGAAGTATGCTTGGGGTCATTGTCCATTTGGAAGAGCTATTTGCGACCAAGCTTTAACTTCCTGACTGATGTCTTGAGATGTTGCTTCAATATATCCACATAATTTCCCCCCCTCATGATGCCATCTATTTTGTGAAGTGCACCAGTCCCTCCTGCAGCAAAGCACCCCCACAACATGATACTGCCACCCCCGTGCTTCACGGTTGGGATGGTGTTCTTCGGCTTGCAAGCCTCCCCCTTTTTCCTCCAAACATAACGATGGTCATTATGGCCAAACAGTTCTATTTTTGTTTCATTAGGCCAGAGGACATTTCTCCAAAAAGTACGATCTTTGTCCCCATTTGCAGTTGCAAACCGTAGTCTGGCTTTTTTTATGGCGGTTTTGGAGCAGTTGCTTCTTCCTTGCTGAGCAGCCTTTCCTCCTTGTGGAGGTCTACAATTATTTTTCTGAGGTCTTGGCTGATTTCTTTTGATTTCCCCATGATGTCAAGCAAAGAGGCACTGAGTTTGAAGGTAGGTCTTGAAATACATCCACAGGTACACCTCCAATTGACTCAAATGATGACAATTAGCCTATCAGAAGCTTCTTAAGCCATGACATCATTTTCTGGAATTGTCCAAGCTGTTAAAAGGCACAGTCAACTTAGTGTATTTAAACTTCTGACCCACTGGAATTGTGATACAGTGAGTTATAAGTGAAATAATCTGTCTTTAAACAATTGTTGGCAAAATTACTTGTGTCATGCACAAAGTAGATGTCCTAACCGACTTGCCAAAACTAAAGCTTGTTAACAAGAAATGTCTGGAGTACTCCAACCTAAGTGTCTGTAAACTTCCGACTTCAACTGTACACGGTACCGAGTCAATGTGCGGGGGTACAGATTAGGCGAGGTAATTTGTACATGTACAGTAGGTAGGGGTGGGGGGGGGGTCAATGTAAATAGTCCAGGTGGCTATTTGATTCATTGTTCAGCAGTCTTATGGCTTGGGGGTAGAAGCTGTTAAGGAGCCTTTTGGACCTAGACTTGGCGCTCCAGTACCGCTTGCCGGGCGGTGGCAGAGAGACTGTGACTGGAGTCTTTGACAATTTTTTGGGCCTTCCTCTGACACCGCCTAGTATATACAGTGGGGAGAACAAGTATTTGATACACTGCCGATTTTGCAGGTTTTCCTACTTACAAAGCATGTAGAGGTCTGTAATTTTTACCATAGGTACACTTCAACTGTGAGAGACGGAATCTAAAACAAAAATCCAGAAAATCACATTGTAGGATTTTTAACTAATTAATTTGCATTTTATTGCATGACATAAGTATTTGATCACCTACCAACCAGTAAGAATTCCAGCTCTCACAGACCTGTTAGTTTTTCTTTAAGAAGCCCTCCTGTTCTCCACTCATTACCTGTATTAACTGCACCTGTTTGAACTCGTTACCTGTATAAAAGACACCTGTCCACACACTCAATCAAACAGACTCCAACCTCTCCACAATGGCCAAGACCAGAGAGCTGTGTAAGGACATCAGGGCTAAAATTGTAGACCTGCACAAGGCTGGGATGGGCTACAGGACAATAGGCAAGCAGCTTGGTGAGAAGGCAACAACTGTTGGCGCAATTATTAGAAAATGGAAGAAGTTCAAGATGACGGTCAATCACCCTCGGTCTGGGGCTCCATGCAAGATCTCACCTCGTGGGGCATCAATGATCATGACGAAGGTGAGGGATCAGCCCAGAACTACACGGCAGGACCTGGTCAATGACCTGAAGAGAGCTGGGACCACAGTCTCAAAGAAAACCATTAGTAACACACTACGCCGTCATGGATTAAAATCCTGCAGTGCACGCAAGGTCCCCCTGCTCAAGCCAGCGCATGTCCAGGCCCGTCTGAAGTTTGCCAATGACCATCTGGATGATCCAGAGGAGGAATGGGAGAAGGTCATGTGGTCTGATGAGACAAAAATATATATTTTTGGTCTGAACTCCACTCGCCATGTTTGGAGGAAGAAGAAGGATGAGTACAACGCCAAGAACACCATCCCAACCGTGAAGCATGGAGGTGGAAACATCATTCTTTGGGGATGCTTTTCTGCAAAGGGGACAGGACGACTGCACCATATTGAGGGGAGGATGGATGGGGCCATGTATCGCGAGATCTTGGCCAACAACCTCCTTCCCTCAGTAAGAGCATTGAAGATGGGTCGTGGCTGGGTCTTCCAGCATGACAACGACCCGAAACACACAGCCAGGGCAACTAAGGAGTGGCTCCCTAAGAAGCATCTCAAGGTCCTGGAGTGGCCTAGCCAGTCTCCAGACCTGAACCCAATAGAAAATCTTTGGAGGGAGCTGAAAGTCCGTATTGCCCAGCGACAGCCCCGAAACCTGAAGATTCTGGAGAAGGTCTGTATGGAGGAGTGGGCCAAAATCCCTGCTGCAGTGTGTGCAAACCTGGTCAAGAACTACAGGAAACGTATGATCTCTGTAATTGCAAACAAAGGTTTCTGTACCAAATATTAAGTTCTGCTTTTCTGATGTATCAAATACTTATGTCATGCAATAAAATGCAAATTAATTACTTAAAAATCATACAATGTGATTTTCTGGATTTTTGTTTTAGATTCCGTCTCTCATAGTTGAAGTGTACCTATGATAAAAATTACAGACCTCTACATGCTTTGTAAGTAGGAAAACCTGCAAAATCGGCAGTGTCTCAAATACTTATTCTCCCCACTGTAGGTCCTGGATGGCAGGAAGCTTGGCTCCAGTGATGTACTGGGCCGTATGCACTACCCTCTGTAGCGCTTTACGGTCAAATGCCGAGCAGTTGCCATACCAGGTGGTGATGCAACTGGTCAGGATGCTCTCGATGGTGCAGCTGTTGAACTTTTTGAGGATCTGGGGACCCATGCCAAATATTTTCAGTCTGAGGGGGAAAAGGCTTTGTCGTGCCCTCTTCACGACTTTCTTGGTGTGTTTGGACCATGACAGTTTGTTGGTGATGTGGACACCAAGGAACTTGAAACTCTTGACCCGCTCCACTACAACCCTGTCGATGTGAATGGGGGCGTGTTTGGCCCTCCTTTTCCTGTAGACCACGATCATCTCCTTTGTCTTGCTCACGTTGAAGGAGAGCATTGTTGCATTGCCTTTTCACACAGACAGTGCAGGGTGGAGAGCAGTTCAGTAAGGTAGATGCTGGTAGATGCTGGGACATGTATTAAGTCAATCATATCAACACTAAGGAGCTAACAATAACAGTGTCTAATGAGCTAACAATAACAGATGATTTGGCTTAATTGACTAGGTTGACCAGGTATACTGCTTTGATTTTCATGTTAAGATTTTACTTTAATTTGAGCTCTTGAATTAGGAGTCTGGACACTACCCATCCCCCAACATGTTATTGTTGAATACCACATTTGTTGACATATTTATCAAAGTTGAAAACACCTCCCTATTTTCACAAACTGAAAAGGAAGTAGCCCATCAAGAATATGGAACCTCCCCTTCAAGACGCCGATTACCCACTCTATAACAAAATGCACATTAATATTTTTATAATATTGTTTTGGTTCATGAAATATGTCTTATATCCTTTCAACATAGTTTTGTATTTCGGAACCACGACAGCCAATGTTCAACCCTGTTCATCCTATAACATCCTGACTCTTCTCCTCCACGCTGCCGTTCTCAGGCGCGTTCAGCAGGAGACAACGTTTTAAAACATTTGGTGTGGCTATGGTCAGTCATTATGGTCTGGGCCTTTGGAACCAACCTGGTCTCAGAGCATTTCGTATTATTCTGTACATACTGTAAATCTGAGACACTTAGTATGATACACTATATCAGGGTTCCCCGATTTTGGCCTGCAGCTGGTTTTATTTAACTGGTTTAATATATATATATAAATATATATGGCTTTTCATTGTTGGACATAAAAAACATGTAAAAACACCAGGAAATCAGCTCCAAGTGTTTTTAATTTGGGAAACCTGTTCCTAAGTATTTCCACACATAACAGAAAGACACCTGATCAAATACAAATGTAAGCAAGGTTTGAAATTATTATACTTTAGTCAAATATTGTATCTGTTTGGGTTTCTTGTGGGCAATTTGCAGTCTACAAATAATTTGTAATTATGTTCCAGTCCCCCGACCATCCACTCAAGAAAAAAATGGCGCGCATGAATCTAGTTGATGATCCCTGCACTATATATACAAAAGTATGCTGACACCCCTTCAAATTAGTGGATTCGGCTACTTCAGTCACACCGTTGCTGACAGGTGTATAAAATCGAGCACACAGCCATGCAATCTCCATAAACAAACATTGGCAGTAGAATGGCCTTACTGAAGAGCTCAGTGACTTTCAACGTGGCACCGTCAGAGGATGCCACCATTCCAACAAGTCAGTTCGTCAAATTTCTGCCCTGCTAGAACTGCCCCGGTCAACTGTAAGTGCTGTTATTGTGAAGTGGAAACATCAAGGAGCAACAACGGCTCAGCCGCGAAGTCATAGGCCACACAAGCTTACAGAACGGGCTAGAGGCATTACTACAGAACTGGGTTCATTCCCAGGCTGTGCCACAACCGTCCGTGGCTGGGAGTCCCATAGGACGGCGCACAGTTGTCTGGGTTAGGGGAAGGTTTGGCCGGTGGGGCTTTACTTGGCTCATCGCGCTCTAGCAACTCCTTATAGTGGGCTGTTTGGGTCTGTGGGACCCATTTTCAATGTTTACGAAAATAAAAATTATACAATTAATGATCTTTTCAACCTGAGACTCATTGGACTTGGCTCATTTTCTGTGAAGAACATGTAAAATAACACATTTTCATTGAGTGCACATTGTGCACCCACCTACACATTTATATTACATATGTGGTGTTCGGGTCCACTGGACCCGAGGGTAATAGAAGTGTGGAAGAGTGTGTGTGTAGGTGAAAACAAGTAAAAATGAAACAAAAATGTTTGCTGTGTGCCTACTCTGTCTTCCTCCTCCCTGGGCCTGCTGTTTCAACATAGCACCAAGAACCTGTCTGTCTCCCTGTCTGTCTGCCTGTCTCCCGGTTTTCTTGCACTCTTTACCCTTTGTAGTGTGTGAAACTACACAATGTATTGTGGGAACCTGCACAATATTATTACAATACATTCTTTCGATACATTGTACAAAATTCTGTATTTTCCCACACTCTACCCCAGCAAGGTGCAAATTGGGGGAGGGACACAACAAATAAATAGCTTTGCATGTGTGGCTCCTTACCACAATCAATCAGTATGGCAAAAATTATCTCTGCTCAGAAGGCCTTAGAAATAATTTTTACAGAGAGAGAAGTTAGTGTGGAAGGAACGTCTTCCACTTTGTAAGATTAAGAATTTTCAGAAGATGAGGATCATGAGTCTGACAGTGAGTTAGAAGAAGAGGATGATATTGACCCTCAGCCAGCCCCAGGACCTGCCCGTCAGCAGCCAGCAGGAGGAGAAATATGGATGTAAAAAAATTGTGAAATTGAATGGTCTTCTTGCCCAAGGAATGAGCCACCCCGCATGGCTGCCAATGTGATAAGGATGCAACTAGGGCCGACGCGGATGGCAGTTACTCATGTGCAGGATGTAAAGTCTTCTTTTGAACTGTTCATCCCAGACACCATCCAGAAAATCATTCTGCACTGCACTAATTTGGAGGCAATGTGTGTTTTTGGAGAGAATGGGGAGATGGATAAAACTCATTTACATACATACTTTGAGGTTCGTATCCTTGCTGCTGTTTCCACATCCCACAGAATCACTGCGGGATGCAGAAACTGGCAGAGAACTTTTCCGTGCAACAATGTTTCTGCAAAACATCCACATTATTTCAAGGATTATCCGCTTCGATAACCGAGACACCAGACCAACTCGGGGGCAGAGACACAAGCTAGCTGCAATCAGGTCAGTGTGAGACAAGTGGGTGGACTGCTTTCCCCTGTTTTACAACCCTGGGCCCAACGTTACTGTTGATGAGTAGCTTATGCCATTTAGGGGCCACTGCACCTTCAAGCAGTACATACCATCTAAACCTGCAAGATATGGAATCAATATCTGGGCTGCCTGTGATGCTGCTTCATCATATGCGTGGAACTTGCAAGTGTATAAGGGGAAGCCAGATGGAGGAGCCCCTGAGAAGAACCAAGGGATGCAGGTTGTCCTGGACGTGACACAGGGACTCCGTTGCCACAACATCACATGCAATAACTTTTGTACTTCACACACGCTGGGACAGGAGCTCCTCAAGAGGAAGCTGACGATGGTAGGAACCGTACGAAAAAACAAGCCAGAGCTCCCACCTCAGCTGTTGAATACACGGAACAGGCCAATCAATTCCTCTAAGTTTGTGTTCACGGCCGACTTGTCTCTAGTGTCGTACGTGCCAAAGAAAGGCAAAAATGTGGTACTCATGAGTACGCTGCACAGGGATGGGAGAATCTGTGGCCAGGAACATCAAAAAACAGAAATCATAATGGATTACAATGCCACAAAAGGAGGGGTGGACAATTTAGACAAGCTGGTGACTGGCTACTTGCAAAAGAAGAACCCTACGCTGGCCACTTGTGATATTCTTCAACATCTTGGACATCTCGGAGTACAACGTGTTTGTCATCTGGATGGCGTTGAACCCAGATTGGAACAGAGGGAAGCTCCAGATGAGATGGCTCTTTCTTGAGGAGCTGGGCAAGGCATTGGTGAGACCTTAAATCCAAAGGAGGCAACATATCCCAAGGACCTCAGCTTCTGCAGCCATTGTGAGGAGGATTCAGGATGAGGATGCCCCATCCGCCCGACCCACAGAACCAACAACTCCAATACCGGAAGTAAGTGTGAGTGATGTTGTTTCATGTGTGCGTGTCTGACTCTCCTACCTTGGCCTACTGTAACTATATATGTGAATGAGTGAGTGAGTAAGTGTTTTCATCATTCTAGATTGCAGCCGGTAGCAACAAGAAGAACCGCTACAATGTGTGTGGACCCAAGAAAGACACAGTACACATGCATCAAGTGCAAGAAATACATTTGCAACACACACACAGTAAAACTCTGTCCCTCGTGTGGTGTGTAGACCAGCCTTAATTTGTTTTCAATGGGGCTCATTTATAATTTCCATAAAATACTGTATGTAAAATTTGTCCTTCCAATTTGTTCAGTTCAAAGCAATAAACATCAATAGTGATAAAAACCTTGTTTAATTTATATGTGTTCAAGATAAACATGATTATTCCACCCATGTCTTGATTATAATAGATTTTTGTTAACAAAAAATCTAATTTTATAAAACTAATAGTGCTTTTATTGACAACTGTGATCTAGCAGAGGTAAATGGCAAATATTAACCATGTATGCTGTCTATACTGCTTGTAATTGATATGTCAACATCTAAGTATTCATTAAGTCTTTTTATGTAAATTGTAATGGCTGTATTTTTTTTTTTTAACAATAATGTTGTAGGTCCATCAGACCCGCAAACATTGGGTGAATAACAAAAACATGAACACCACACAAGGGTTAAGTATATTTTAACAATTACATTTCCTTTCGATACTAAAGTATATTTAAAACCAAATACTTTTTCTCAAGTAGTATTTTACTGGGTGACTCACTTTTACTTAAGTCACTATTAAGATATCTTTACTTTTACTCAAGTATGACAATTGGGTACTTTTTCCACCAGACACATTCCAACCACACTCACCAGTCGTCTACACACATCACATTAAAGTACTGACTGCAACTCACATTTTCTTGTGTGGTTACTTTGCCTAACAATTGAGTGTTGCCTTAACGGTCCTTCCCTCAGACCAGCAGCATTTCAGGACAAGCATACAAACAGAAAGTGAGACATCACCTTCCGCCCTGTGCCTCTGACCTCCAACCTTCAGCAGTCAAGAGCAGGTAAGACGACATATAGTAAAGCCCTACAACTGACTCTATGTGCTCTGTCATTTTTTAGAGAGTATTAGTCACCATCTCTGTTGTTCAAAATCAAAAGGGATAAGGATGTGCCTGTTTATTTATTTTGTGTCTTTGTCTCTCTGTAGTTGACAGTTTACAAGGCCATGCCCTACAGCATTCTGCTCCCCATCACCCAGCCCCCCCATCCCAGAGCTTCTGAAGGACCATCAGCACAGGTCACGAGGACAGACACTGCCACCAAGCAGAAGATGAACACTAAGCGCTGGCCCCAATCACACTACATGGCTGCTCCTCCACAACCAGCAACTCCAAGGTGCTAATATCACCCTCGCTTAATACACTATCCTCAGAAATAAAAGGAGTCAAACTGGAACTATTTAACATGTTTGGTGTAGTTGTTTTAGACAGATCAGATCGAGAAAGTTCTATAGGAACAATGCAATGCAATGACGATTTTTATCTTATTTGATCAAATGGTGAAAAGCAACAACAAAAAATGTTTTTATTGCAAGTTTAGAGGATATTAACAGCTGGTCAAAATGAACTTTTCTTCAAAGGTGGACAGTGAGGGAAAAGGTAATGTGTACAAGTCACATGTGTGTCTTAGACTTCTCCCAGGGTTTTGTCCTCCTCTCCATCTGCGAGGGAGTTGGAGTTTGGTTATTAGGTTTTATGTCCAGCTTTGACAGGCCTGGGACCTCCTCTCCTGCTTGGACTAGCCGGAACACTTCCTCGAATGAAAGGGCTGCATCTGTGTTCGCTGAGGTTCCACCAGTGGTACTTTCACAAATATCAGAATTTGAATCTGCAATAGTCAAGTGGTCAAACTTCTCCAACTGTTCAATGTTGTCACCCATGGAGGATGTCGAGGACAGGGCAGTAGAACTTACACGCCATTGTTTGTACCCATCCAAGTCAATGGGCTCGACGAATCTAGCAAGGATAAATACAATGAAGAATGTGAAAAACAAACAAATAGTCACAATCTTTAAGATGTATATGTAACAGTTTAACTTTAGTCCGTCCCCTCGCCCCGACCCGGGCGCGAACCAGGGACCCTCTGCACACATCAACAACAGTCACCCACAAAGCATCATTACCCATCGCTCCACAAAGGCCGCGGCCCTTGCAGAGCAAGGGGAACCACTACTTCAAGGTCTCAAAGCGAGTGACGTCACCGTTTGAAAGGCTATTAGCGCGCACCACCGCTAACTAGCTAGCCATTTCACATCGGTTACATATAGCCATGGTCATTTCAATACCTCATGGTTTTTGAAGAAAATGGCTTACAGAGGAGAATACAACTGTTTTGCTTTTGTCAACAGAAAAACTTAGGATCTACTATTGGGAGACTTGTAAACAAATGATCCTCTTGAAAATAAAAAGTACATTTGCTCTAATGAAATATCCCATTACAGGGTTCAGTCAGACAGTGGCAAGTCAAATTCAAGGACTTTCAAGTACTTTTTCAAGCACTAATATTTATTTTCAAGGACCATCGCTTTGTAATAGTTCCTATATGCAATTGTTTAGTCGCCACAAGATGGCAGTATATTGCAAAAACCGAATGAAAAAAAATGCTATTGATCACTAGCTTACATTCTGACCACACCGCTTACGTCGCGTGCATTACAAAATAAATTTACACATACATGTTATTCAATCATTGCACCAACACTGCTCGCGCGCGCCAAAATAGAAGTCAGTTCTATTTGTGACGCTGAAGTCCGCAAGTCCTGCCTCTCCCAACTCCTCTTTGGATTATAGAAGCAGATACCCACGTGCCATCTCCTCCTTGGTTATACCCACGTGGGTGATTGAAAGATGAACTGAGGTCGGACGGTCGTCGTGGTAATACTATGAAAGTTAGATGCCAATCCCCATATAAAGTGCAAAGAAGACAAGGTCTGGAAGGAGGAGAGTTGACTAGAAAGGATTCGGTTGACCGTTTTATGTATGGGTTAATTGTCGTAGTAGAGGACCTTGTGCATTTCGGGTAAAATAACAACTCAACATTTATAGCCCAGGACAAATTAGCTAGCAACAGCAAGCTAGCTAAATAGGACAAATTAGCTAGCGTGCTAAATTGCTATCAATGTTTAATGCTTTTCGACCTGTTCCCAAATTAATATAATTGGTTCAGAGTTTGTTTTGATATTCCAACCTGCGTGTCGTGATCGCGTTTGGTGTGGGGGGACAAAATCAATTTGCACACAATGGTGCACGTTCAGTCTGGGAATGGTGTTAGATGTTCTACTCAATAATACGTTTCACTACTTATTTACTACATATATGAGTGGTAAGTCAATAGTGAAAAATGTTGCGTTTATATTTTTGTTCCGAGTACATAATAGATTGTCTTTATATTTCAATTCTCTTTATATTTCACTAGATTTTAGCTTACACAGGCTGTCCCAACACATCATGACATGAAAGGAAATTCTGACAGTGTGAAAGGCCCTTAGTTCATTCTAAAATGTTGTATTCCTTACCCATTTGAAGAGAAACAAGTTATTAATGTGTTTTATTAAGATTAAAGATTCTCTCAGGGGACACTATTTACATTTTAGGAGACCACACATGGGTCCTGGAGCCCAAATTTGAGAAGCACTGTACTACTAACCTCTCTCCCTACTTGCTTCAATGCTACCTCTTGCTGTGTATCTCCTTTGCATCCTTCATTGCAGCCTGACTCACCACTGTCTGTCTCACTACTCACTGTTAAGAAAAGGTATTTTGTTATGAGAATTTATAGTAGTCCATCTTTATAGCCAGAGAGCCCTTGAGCTACATAGCTAACTAGACATCTGACTGAAATATCAACGACTTTTACTAGTTGTACACTCATTCTCCGAGAGTCAGGGATTTTTTGTTTGGGGGATGTCTGTTGACACCCCAGGAATCGATGGATGTTGAAAAAAATCCCACTGTCAGCGACCTCTCACGCACTTGTCACACTATAGGTCTGGCCTAAGGTAGTTCGTAGGCAGTTTCCCGTTGGACAGAGAGATGAGTGACGCAATAATACGCGGTTAAAATATAATTAACTAAATAAAAAGGCGAGTAAAAGCTATTTCACACATAAAAAGGTGCTTAAACGGCGTTTATCCTCTACTACATCCCTGGACGGGTCTGGCGAAAACCATGAATAAACATAAATATTCTGCAGGTGGGCTTTTATTTACAGTTGCCGGCATTTTAGCTATCGATGTGACATTTGGCGGCGCCGAATCAGTTTTATGCCCCATCAACAAAAATGTAAACAATTGAGTTATTGAGCGCACTCTTTGATAATAAACAAATATAGTACTATTTATTCACCATTTAGTGCTCATGTATATGATTGGTAAAATATGATGTCAGCAACACGTACCGATTGTAAAATAATAATTTAATCCCCAAAACAGTTTCCTCGCTGGAAGCCTGAAGATTTTTCAAACCACTCTGGAAATTCGGATCCACCTCGAAGTCATATGAATCGAACCGACTGTAAGCAGACTCCATTTCACGCGTAGAATGTTATTGTCGCTCATGAAGCTGATACGTGTATTGAAATATGCAAATATATACTTTAATCTACTACACCGTATGTATCTGTACGATGTTTTCTTGTCCAACTGAAAGAAAATATGTCTTCTTCGGTGGGGGTTCATCGGCATTTGGCCGTCAACGTTATGGTGCATTACCGCCACCTACTATCCTGGAGTGTGGGCCAGCGACAAGGAGGAAAGTGCTTGTTTAGCCAGTACATCAGCTGCCACATTCCCCTCCACCCCACATGGGCTGGGACCCAAGTAAATCTTGTCTGTGTACCACAGGAGGTTGGTGGCACCTCAATTGGGGAGGACGGGCTTGTGGTAATGGCTGGAGCGAAATCAGTGGAATGGTATCAAATACATAGTTTTACATAGTCCTCCACTCAGCAGACGGGAATGATCTTTCTATGATGAAGCTCTTGTTTACTGCACTATGCAATTGGATAATATCTGGGAAAACTGTTGTTGACATCAGGGGTGAAAGTCAGAGAGGAATGTAGAGCGGGAGGGAGGAACTGTAAGTCTTCCCTGACTACACAGTGACAGGACATCTGATCTCATTAACTGCTTAGTGTGATTTCCGCTTTGTTTGTGTGCATGTGACACACTATGAACAGCTGGCCATATACCCTATCCTCCTCACCCCTCCTAAGACCCACATTTCTGTGGCTGAGGTACGTCTCAAAGTGAGCTGTCAACTTTGCTCTTATAACCTGCTCAGGCCACTGATCAGAACCAGGGCCAGTAGGTTATGACTTTGTAACACTGGTCAGACGTGCTCAACCAACACAGAGTACTAACAGACAGCCACATGGTTATAGTACATATACAGTGCCTTCGGAAAGTATTCAGACCCCTTGACTTTTTCCACATTTTGTTAGGTTACTCTAAAATTGATTAAATAGTTTTTTTCTTCCCCCTCATCAATCTACACACAATACCCCATAATGACAAAGCAAAAACTGTTTTTTAGATTTTTTTTGCTATTTCATTAAAAATAAAGAACGGATATGACAGTATTCAGACCCTTTACTCAGTACTTTGTTGAAGCACATTTGGCAGCGATTACAGCCTCAAGTCTTTTTGGGTATGACGCTACTGGCTTGACGCTACTGGCTTGACACCTGTATTTGGGGAGTTCCTCCCATTCTTCACTGCAGATCTTCTCAAGCTCTATCAGGTTGGATGGGGAGCTATTTTCAGGTCTCTCCAGAGATGTTCGATTAGGTTCAAGTCCGGGTTCTGGATCGGCCACTCAATGACATTCAGAGACTTTTCCTGAAGCCACTCCTGCGTTGTCTTGGCAGTGTGTTTAGGGTTGTTGTCCTGTTGGAAGGTGAACCTTCACCCCAGTCGGAGGTCCTGAGCGCTCTGGAGCAGGTTTTCATCAAGGACCTTTCTGTACTTTGCTCCGTTCATCTTTGTCTCGATCCCGACTAGTCTCCCAGTCCCTGCCACTGAAAAACATCCCCACAGCAGGATGCTGCCACCACCATGCTTCACAGTAGGGATGGTGTCAGGTTTCCTCCAGACGTGACACTTGGCATTTAGGGCAAAGAGTTCAATCTTGTTTTTATCAGACCAGAGAATCTTGTTTCTCATGGTCTGAGTCTTTAGGTGCCTTTTGGCAAACTCCAAGCGGGCTGTCATGTGCCTTTTACTAAGGAGTGGCTTCCGTCTGGCCGATCTCTACCATCAAGGCCTAATTGGTAGAGTGCTGCAGAGATGGTTGTCCATCTGGAAGGTTCTCCCATCTCCACAGAGGAACTCTGTCAGAGTGACCATCGGGTTCTTGGTCACCTCCCTGACCAAGGCCCTTCTTCACCGATTGGTCAGTTTGGCCGGGTGGCCAGCTCTAGGAAGAGTCTTGGTGGTTCCCAACTTCTTCCATTTAAGAATGATGGAGGCCACTGTGTTCTTGGGGACCTTCAATGCTGCAGACATTTTTTGGTACCCTTCCCCAGATCTGTGCCTCGACACAATCCTGTCTCGGGGCTGTACGGACAATTCCTTCGACCTCATGGCTTGGCTTTTGCTCTGACATGCACAGTCAACTGTGGAACTTATTTAGACAGGTGTGTGCCTTTCCAAATCATGTCCAATCAATTGAATTTACCATAGGTGGACTCCAATCAAGTTGTAGAAACATCTCAAGGATGCTCAATGGAAACAGGATGCACCTGAGCTCAATTTCAAATCTCATAGCAAAGGGTCTGAATACTTATGTAAATAAGGTATTTCTGTTTTTTGACTTTAATACATTTGTAAAAAAACAACAGTTTTCACTTTGTCATGATGGGGTATTGTGTGTAGATTGATGAGAAACACATAATTTAATCAATTTTAGAATAAGGCTGTAACGTAACAAAATGTGGAAAAAGTCAAGGGGTCTGAATACTTTTCCGAACAGCACTGTACGTACAGTACAAGTATGGACAGCATTAATTACAGTACAGAATTGCATAGTATAGTAGTTTATTCATTCCGACAATATTCTTACAGATGTACAAAATATTATTTAGTTCTATAAGAAAAAAAAAAAATCAATGAGTACTGGCAATTGTAAGTGCCTTGGTGTGTCCAAAAAGGTTGTTGCATATTGTAAAAGGGTGAAGTGCCATGGGCTGAACTGAAATAAGAAAAAAGATGATCTAGCACAGAATTTCTTACATAACTCCTTCTCTTTCAAAAAGAACATGCTACAGGCAGATAATAGGCATGTATGTATCTCAAATAACTATACCCCCTATCATAATGGGTTCTGAAGTACTTCCCTCTATCCATTCATCCTGATGACTGAAAGCAGAATTCCAGAACACAGGCCTTGGATTCTCCATGTCCCTTGTAATCTTTATCAGCTGTCCAGTGGTGTCAATGTGATACTGCTCCACCTCCTTATTCACAGTTGGAGTTGGGCTCTCCTGACCCACAACCGTTTACAGCGGAGGAATATCTATTATGCTGTAGCTTGGTCAGGGCCAAGGCGAGATGATCGGGCAAAGCAGAAGGACAAGGACTTGGAACTGCTACAGTCATAGTTCCCATCCTGAGAGAGAGATGGATGGAGTGAGAGAGGGGGAGGGAGAGACAGAGGAATAACATACATTAGCCAGTAAGTTGAATATGAGAGTGAGGCTCAGTACAGTGAGTACAGTATTTGTTTAGTTTGTGGATCCTTCTCAAAACCAAGCATGCTAACTAGTATGTGTGGACAGACATGAGCCACTAGCCAATAAGTTGAATATACGTGAGGTACAGTATGTGTTCAGTGTGTGGATCCTGTGTTGGATAGGCCTACAGTACTCACCTCCAGTGTCAATTTACTCTCCAGGCTCAGGTCTCTTCTGAGAGCCTGGTTCTGACTGTGGGCCTGACTGGGGCAGTTATCCTCCTTCTGGCCGCGGCACGCTTCCTCTCTCTGCTTCATGAACCTCTGGTTCCCAATCCTGGCGACACTGTCGTTCCTGTGTACTGGTGCAGCAGGGGGGCGAGTGGGCACAACCTCCAGGGTTTTATGAGTTGGACTGCATTTCCCCTTCTGCCCCCCACACGGTGCTGTTGCTTGTGCTGGCTTGTCTGCTCGACCACTCATTTTGCGCAGGAACTCTGTGACTAGGCCGTACCGGTTGGCACCACCAGGTTTTCTGGTGGGTTTAGTGTTGTTCCCTCCACTGCTCAATTCACTGTTTATTGTGCTATGGTGAATAAGCCTTGGACCAGCTCTGGGATTGATGGGGCGGGCCCAGGTTTGCCCAGCAGGACCCCGATGGGAAAGGCTCCACAAAACACCCTCCCTGCCAGGAGTGGCAGAGGAGGTGGAGGAGTTGGAGGTGGTGGTGAAACCAGTTGTGGAGGAAGGGGAGATAGACGATGAAGATGAAGCAGAGGCAGAGTATCTGCGGTACATTTTTGGGGAGGTGGAGCCTGACTTGGACCTCTCGGTTCTCCCTGGGAGCCTCTCAAGGGAAGTCGAGATCTGTTGAGTGCGGGCAGAGAGGCGTAAAGGGTTGCCTCTCACTGCACTTACACTGTAGGGCCCATCCGTCTGTAGACCCACACTCACCATCTGTGGGTGCATCTGGGTCTGAGTCCCTGTGGTGGCCACGTCCACTGTCCATCCCCCACTCACGATCACCCTCCCCTTCCTCCTCTCCGGCGAACTGGAGTGAACTGCCTGTCGTAAGCTAGCTGTCATCTCCTTCATGTCGTCGCTCAAGTTAGCGGAGAGCCTCAGACATAAGGGAGTGAGAGAGCTTTGGGACGTACTAAGCCTGGCAGAGATTACACTGGTAGTAGAATTTCTATCAGTGTTGGTAATGTGCCTCGGATGAGCTAGATGGACTCTCCGTGCAGACGGGGGACTGTAGTAGATGCGGAGGACAGTCTTCTCTGGGGCAGTGCGGCTACTGTCCAGGGTCAACTGGTCCAAGTTTAGATTAGGGAAGCTAGGGGGCATGATGGGGTGGTCCCAGGTCTTAAAGGGGTCTTCTCGGTCTAGCTGGGCAGTCTCTTGGCTGAGGTAACACCAGTTCTTCTTCTTGGACCCTAATGTAGAGCGGTCTGGTTTGGTCTTATTTCTTGTCTGTGGGGAAATAAGAGTATCTTCATATTATGGTGGAAAGAGCACAGAAACCCAGGGGAAACAGCCATGTAAAGAAATACATCTGCTCTTCCCAATTCAAAGGCTCACTGGTCCTAGCAACACCACGGGCTAGTAGCTAGCTAGTCGTCTCGTATTTCTGTCTGTCTCCTGTCAACAGCTGAAATATTTGCAATTGGTCTTTTTGATTTAAATTGCTATTCTGTTTGCCAGAAAAATAATCTTCTTTACATTAAAATGTGATCATGGTAACCACTTCCCTGTTTTAAGTTATTGTTCAACATGTGGAAGAAAACCACTTCCCTGTTTTAAGTTATTGTTCAACATGTGGAAGAAAACCACTTCCCTGTTTTAAGTTATTGTTCAACATGTGGAAGAAAACCACTTCCCTGTTTTAAGTTATTGTTCAACATGTGGAAGAAAACCACTTCCCTGTTTTAAGTTATTGTTCAACATGTGGAAGAAAACCACTTCCCTGTTTTAAGTTATTGTTCAACATGTGGAAGAAAACCACTTCCCTGTTTTAAGTTATTGTTCAACATGTGGAAGAAAACCACTTCCCTGTTTTAAGTTATTGTTCAACATGTGGAAGAAAACCACTTCCCTGTTTTAAGTTATTGTTCAACATGTGGAAGAAAACCACTTCCCTGTTTTAAGTTATTGTTCAACATGTGGAAGAAAACCACTTCCCTGTTTTGAAACAACGGGATATGATGAAGACACGTAGATGTACTATAAACAAAGTGAATATTTTACACTTGAAATGTAGTCTACTCATTGTTTTTGAACAATGACACACCGACCACGAGCCAGTCAGTCATGAGTTCAGTGCGCTTTCTTTTCTATCCACACAAACCCAGACTTCATTCCAACTTTCTCTCCCCCACACTCTACCTTTCTCTCTCCCCTTTCTCTCTCTCTGGCTCTTTCTTTTTCTCTTTTTCTCTTCATTGCTCACTTCCTCCCTCTCACATATTCCCTCTCTGGGTCTGTCTGGGTGTTGTAATGCAGTGGATGCACATGTTAGTTCTGCTTTTGGCAGTAGCCCCCACAAGAGCTTAGCCTAAATACTGTGGCACCGTTGATCTCATGATGTCTGTACTGCGTGCAGGCAGGCTAGGGAGAACCCCTGCCAGATAGAAGACATCAGCTGGGCTTACTGCTGAATCACATCCAATCACATGCTCCCAAACACAGGACATATAAACATGGGAGCCTGGTGGCTGGAGGAAACAGAAAATAAAATACTTCCTTACCTCAGTTATTTCACTCTGTATGCCTCTAGGATGGCCTGGCTGGTCTGGATACTCATGTGCATCAGTCTTACCTGTGCTGCACTCCATCTGAGTTATGAAAAGAAAGAGTGAGGTATTACAGTCTGTGATGATTTCTCAGAATCAGGATATCTGTCTGATCCACTTGCCTTAGAACGTAATAGTGGTGTATCCCTCATTGTAAGGGATAATGATCTTAAGTATCAACTTATGTAATTGGACAGTGACTTCATAGGCTGAGCCCACAGCGGGACAGTGGCATTAGCTCACCTTGGAGACTAAACCTTTCCAGTCTGATGCCCATGTGGCCTTCGCATCCTGTCCTGCCATGCTGTCCTCTGAGTCCTGCAGCTCTGTGCCCAAGTACTGCAGCAACCCGTGTAGTATAGACATAGTCGTAAGATCTCTGCTCTGTAAAAAAGAGATAAGTTTAACATACTTGAAATCTTGGCTTTCATTGTTACTTACTGAAATAAAGTGATTTATGAAAATCTCAGTCACAGTATGTTGCAAATCATGTTCCCTTACATTCCCTTTCCCTCATACCTCTTTGCCCTCCAGGCCAGATCTCTTCCTCACACCGCGCTGGTGGAGGACCCAGAGCACCTTCAAAGTGAGCTTCATCATGGGGTCCCTGCAGCTGTCGAGGTGGTCTGACTGTGTTGCTCGTCTTACTCTCTCCTTCACCACTGCTGTGCGCAGGCCTTCACCTGTTTCCTTCTTGGCTGAGACCTCTGTGTTGTTTTGTGTGTCCTGATCAGCCAGGGATGGGATTGCGGTGGGATCCCAATTTCCTTCAACCCTCAACTCTCCTCCTTGTGTCACCAATAACTCCACCCTCCCCATTAAGGCTAACAGCATTGCCTGCAGAAGCTCCAGAGCCTCATACAGGTGTTCTTGCATGAGTGGGTCCAGAGCCAGAGGATGGGCTTTACCCTGAGGGTAAGACTTTGCCCGGGCGATGTGGGGAGATAAGGGAGGGGAGCTGTAACCATTCTTGGCCGGTGAGACAAAAAGCTGGATAGCTGAGGTCACAAGGCAGGCATGATCTCGCAAGGCAAGGAGGGCCTCATGGTCTTTCACATTCAAGGCATGGGCAACACTGCCTCTGCGTGTATAACTCTGCTGGTTGTCCAGGGGCTCCCATTCCCCACCTACAGATCCCTCGAGAGGGATCTGACTGAGGGGACTCAATCTCTCCGTCTGAGGTTGGTCTCTACGCTGTATTTCCATCACCTCCTCCTGAGAACACTCAATCACACTCCTTCTCTGTTCTTCCCTCTTCTCCTGCTCAAACTGCATACACTCCATCCTCAAGCTCTGTTGACAATCCTCTACATCCCTCACATAAAGCGGTGGTAGATCCCCATTGTCCCTGGCCCCCTTCTGTGGCTGCTCCTCTTCCTCCTCTCCTCCTCCTCCTAATACGCTCTCCCTCATGTCGCTCATCTCCGCCCGGAGGCCATGGTTCTCCACCTCCAGCTCTACAATACGGTGGCTCAGCAGCGTCGCTTCCTCCTCCACCAGCCGCAGGTGAACCTTGACCTCTGCCTCCCTAGTGTGGGGGGACTTGGCAGTACCACCCTCAGAGGAGTGGGCAGCAGCATCTACGTCTCCATAGGCCGAGCGGTACTTTGACAGAACCTCACGCATGCACTCACTTTCCGACACCATCTTGGTCAGCTTCTTGCACATGAGAGTTGATTCCTCCTTGGCAAAGTGAAGCTGGCACTTCAGATCAGCACTGTCATCCTGAGAAGTCAAATGGCACAACAATGTGATTAAAGATGACTTAAAATGTACTCTAATGAAGTCACTCATATGAAAATATTATATTAGATCTTTACCTGGGGAGACAGCTTCTTCTCAGTCTTGCTGGTTGGTGATCTGACATTTTTCCTCTTCAGAGAACTCTGAGAAGTAAAGTAAAACAAATGTCAAAGAATTCTGATGATTCAACAGTATCATTAACGGCATAGTTACCACCCTATGAAAACATGACAGAGGAGGAGAAGATATAGATGTCATCCTAATAAACCAACTTTCTTTCAGCTTTCCTCCCCTGTCTCCTTCCTGTCTGTCACTCCTGTCGGTATCTCCGAATATTCTTTGAGATTCTTACAGGATATCAATGTTTACACACAGCATTTAATGTCCAAGAGAAACAAACCAAGAGAGTCAAAGTACATGTGTACACAAATTAATTTGTTCCATTACAAACACACTGTTTGTCTATGTCTTATAACGTCCCAACATGAACTTCCTGTATGAGTTGTGTATGTTTGCACAGCAGAGTATGAGAGGAATGTAGGTTGGCGTCACCGTGTCAGTCTCTGTCTTTCTCATGTCTCAAGCAGGGATCACTGGGGTTAAAGTACTAAAAATAATAATCTTACTGAGGTTTTGCAGTGGGAATAGCCCCGTCAAAACTAGGTCTGTAATAAATAGACCCAGAGGCAGTGAACAGTGGATGAGTCTGGTGTTAAAAGAACAACAATAAACAGCACTGTGACAACCAATATGATATTATTATCACCACCCTTAAGGTCTGTCTCAAAGCAAGGCAGCAACCAAGACAGGCATATTGCAGTAACCGTGGTGGTCGTTAAAATCTTCCTTTACACTGATGTTGACTAGGTTCCCTGGTAATAGTCTACCCAGATTAGGTCATCTAAGTGGATTTCCTAGTCAGGATCAAAAGGAGTAGCAGCTGTCTCAGATGAGCAGTCTAGGCTGAGTTGACGACAAAGCACCGAATCCTGGATTAAATTTAAACACGCTTAGCTGGACTGCACTGCACTGTCATTAAGAAAGACCTGCATGGGTGACTCCATGGCCACCAGTTGATGACATGGAATTAAGTGATAGTATGGCAGTATGCCAGTACCTAAGCCACAGCCTTTTTGATGCTGTAATTCATCCTCCTGACCCAGATTTACCCATGCTTAATAGAACCAAAGGAGAGAGAGATATAACTATTTACCTATTTTGGTCCCTCTTTCTCTCTTTCTGTAGACCCTGGTGAGAAAAATGTCAACTGTGTCCCCCAAGTTCAGCCTCCTTTACATCTAATCAAATGGCTACCCAGACTATTTGCATTCCTTCCCCCCCCCCCCACCCCCTTATTTTACGCTGCTTCTACTCTCTGTTATTATCTATGCATAGTCACTTTAATAACTCTACCTACATGTACATATTACCTCAATTATCTCGACTAACCGGTGCCCCCGCACATTGACTCTGTCCCGGCACCCCCTGTATATAGTCTCGCTATTGTTATTTTACTGCTGCTCTTTAATTATTTCTTACCTTTATTTTGTACCTTTTATTTTTTTAAATGGGGTTATTTGTTAAGGGCTTGTAGGTAAGCATTTCACTGTAAGGTCTACACCTGTTGTATTCAGCGCATGTGACAAATAAAATGTTATTTGATTTACATGCCGTACCACTCTACCTCACTCACTGCCCATCGCCCAGCAGTCAGATGCTAGCCATGCCCTGAGCCTTAGGCCCAGCAAAGTCCTAGGATCCAGTCAGGGTCTTGTGTCACCTCACTTCAGAGTGACAGTAGGATGCATGGGGAGTAACTGGTTGATATGGGATAACTGAAGTGTATAGAGTACTATGTGAAGGAATAGGACTCTTATACATGAAAATATTCTGTAGTATGCGATAGTATAGATATTATAGTATTCACTGTAATGTTTTTGTGGACTTTACTGTAGTATTCACTGTAGTGAATAATGTAGTATTTACTGTACTATACTATAACATTTACAGGTAAATATTGTATAAATACTGTCGTAAAAGAAAACTGTATATATACTAAAGTAATTAATGCATGTCGTTGTGGATTGTAGTATACACTGTAGTGTTTTTGCAGAAATTACTGGTATTTACTATAGTTTTTTTGTTTTATTATTTTTGACATAGAGTGCAGGTTTTTTCCTTGAGGAAACCCATTGGAGTAATACTAAAAGAACACATTTTCAATAACCTGTAGGTGGGACTGGGGTCTGAATGGATAGTTCAGCGCTTCTGCTCTTTCCTATCATCTGTAGGGAACACAATATATGGTCTATACTTGGCATGTAGGTTTCTCAATTATGGGTGGCACAAATTGGTCTTTGGGGAGGGGAATGGGCAGGGTATATGCTAATTAAACTAATACAGTTGGTGGTGGATAGTAGTAGTTGATGGTGGTGTGTAAAAGCAGTACTTCTCTGGCTTTCTCCATCTCGTCCTGTTGAACTTGCTTTGCCACCTCCAGCTCCTGTTGCCTCTCCCGAAGCGCCTCGTTCTCCCACTCCAGCCGGGAGTTCTTCTGTTGCACGGACTCCAACTCATTGTGCAGGCGGAGGGATACACTCTTTGCTACCTGTGAACAGAAGTCAACCACAACAAACTTTAAATACTATAAAACACTAACAGACAACTGTCTTTGTTGGAGGGAATTAGAGGTTGTTTTTGACGTAATAGTGCATTAGATAACAATAATTTTGTGCCTTTGTCATAGAAAATTTCAAGATAATTTTCCAGATATCAGCCTTCAAAACAACAGCCCTGTGTTTTCTGCATTGTAATAAGGTGAATGAAACATCCCTCGAGGAGCAACCTAGGGCAGGTCCAGATGGTGCATGTGATTGTAAGGTGGTGTTCAGCACATTATTATATTGTGCTATTTACTCTCCAAGAGAAACTATACTGTATCTGTATTTTTACATCTTTTGGCAGTAATACAAAAAGACAGAACATCTCCGTGTTAGAATGTGAAGAGGGGAAGAGGGGGTAAGGGGGAAGCCAAAAGTACCAGATTCTCTGCCATGCTACCGGTGGGCATTCTATCACCACACACAGCTGAGCAAAGAAACATTGCAGCATTGCAGCCTCCAACAGAGGAATCAGCCCACATGCCAGTAAACTTTCCACAGTGATCTACCCACTCACCCATTGAGGCTGGTCGGTCGGAGTAATTGTATTTGTCATAATATCTCTTTAATGTCTTTAATTGGGCAGTTCACAGCAAGTGGCAACCACAAAAATGCCACTCCACCACAACAAAACCCAAACAAAAGCGCACACACTCACAGATATATTAAACAGACATACTTCACATTTCTTGAAGCACATCTGACAGGATGTAACAGTAAGCTGAGCCATAAAACATTGTTAAATACTGTAATAACAGTTTAATGTGCACTTAAAAAACTGAGTCATAGGATGTGAGCAGTGCAGTTGATGTAAAACACCCTGAACTCATGAAACAGTAGAGTGGAATGTACAGCCATTCAAAGGGATTTTTTCGGGGTTTGGTACATTGACTGGAATCATAATGAATCACTCGACCCTGTTGATAACACTATGCAACAGAGCAAGAGAAGGAGGGATTACAGTACAGTCCCTACAGGACAAAGATGCCTGAAAATGAAAAGTTGCTTTGAGTGAGCACTCCACACACATAAACACACAGACCCCTCACCTTGACGTCATGCTCCAGGGAGCGGACCAGTTCCCCTTCCACCTGGCCAGTCTGGGCCACCCTGAGGCTGCGGCGCTCGGCCTTGCGGAGGCGGTACTGCAGGATGCGACACAACTTGTTGGCCTGCTCCAGCTGCAGCCGCAGCTCCTGAAGCTGACATACCTCATCCTCCAGGAACAGATCCCGCATCTCCAGCATCTCACAGCGCATCTCCTCCATCTCATCCTGGACAGGACAACCAACAATCATCATCATCAACAGCATCATCGTGTGTGTGTGTGTGTGTGTGTGTGTGTGTGTGTGTGTGTGTGTGTGTGTGTGTGTGTGTGTGTGTGTGTGTGTGTGTACTATGTAGGGGAGGAATGGGACCAAAAATCGACTCTGGCATTTCTAACACATGGCAAAACATTTTTTTGAGGCCCCAATTAATTAGCCAGATAATGATAATTTTTCCCACCGTGAGTGATGCCTTTTGATGATCCTTGTGCTTGCTGCGGCTCCTGCATGCTAGTAATTAAGGTTGACATGGCCAATTACAGAAAGTATCTAAGCTGCTCTGCTAAGGAAAGTCTGTCTGTCTAACCTTGACAACAACTGATGTCATGTGCGTGCCTGCGTTCTGGTTTCAATCCTTCAGTATTAATCTATATTCAAATCAGTCGATATTCAACTATTCTTTATAATAAGAGGGACCAAGCCCCTAGACTTGAGGCAATGTGTGAAATAATAAAATTCCCCATTTTACGCGTAATGACATGTACATTTAATGAATCATCTTACTTTCAAATACTCATTTTCCGATCTCAAATCGTCGTTTTCTCTGACAAGATCCTCGTGCGTCTCGTCCACGAGCTCCCGGGTCGGTTCTGAATAAACTATGGATGCTACGCTGACATTCAGCGAGGGAAGGGAAGCAAGAACGGACCCTCCGCATCCAGGAGAATGGTTTCCATCCCCGACAGAATGCATGATAGAATTGTCCTGTAATAGGCCTAGCCGTTTGAATGCGCTGCCTCCAGTACTCATATCGCGTATACTGATTTGTGCATTCCCACTCGACCTGTCTCTATTTGCCTCTCTTTCTCCACCACTTGGGCCAGTCTCGCAGCTTGGAGACGGAGTGTCCGCAGAAAGTTGGTTTCCCGCCGATGCAGTCAGAAATCCCTCCGTCCAGTCAGAAATGTCAGAACTTCTGTCCGAGTAGGATAGCTTCCCTGACACACAACCTGAATCCTTGCTCAAATCCTTCGAAGCATTGCTAGCTTCATATCGTTTTCTCGGTGTGCTTAGATTTTTTTGGCACTCGGTAACGGATGGTGCGCCCCTTCCTGTGCGCTTCCCTTTCTCCAGTTTAATCTCTTTCCCTTTGTCCATGATGCGCAGGACAGTCCCTGTTGACCTGGATGAGCCTGGGGCATGTTTGGGCGGCGCATTCGATGGGGTTCGCGTTTTCTTCATGCTGACACCCTGTTGCGCCTTGGGCTGTCTTTGTCCCCTGTGCGCCTGTCTTGGCACCGGACTGTCAACATCTCTGCTGTTCATTTCTTTTCCGTTTTTCTTAATATATAGCCTAGTGCATAAAATGAAGAATTGCCCTTAATTAATTAATACAGTCTATTATTATTTGTTGAGTCCAACAAAATAAACGGAATGAGTTATAACAGAATTTCCAGAATTTTCTGTAGAAGCGACTGACAGAAGGAAGGAGAGACCAGCGCACTTCAGTTCATCCTTCGGTCAGTTGGTCAAGTGTGTGCTGTCACATTGCTTGATTTAAACCGGACAAGAAATGTAAGCATACCCCGCCCATCTTTCGCGCGCGCACTGTGGCAAATTATGGGCTTTGCACATCATGCATTCTGCACTGAGCATAACGCAACATTATAGGCTACGGTCTATTGGTCATATGTTAATATCATGGGCGCAACTTTGGTTTTAGAAGTGGGGGGACATAATTATTATTTTATTTTTTAATCAAGTCGAATGAACACCGTTGCCTCGTTTTGTATCACATTCCAATGATAAAACTGGGGGGGATAAAAAAGTACATTTCAGAATGTGAAGGGGACATGTCCCCCCGCCCCCAGTGAAAGTTGCGCCCCTGGTTCATACTGTTTATTTAATTTAATTGAACTTTTATTTAACAGGGCAAGTCAGTTAAGAACAACTTCTTATTTACAATGACGGCCTACCAAAAGGCAAAAGGCCTCCTGCGGGGATAGGGGTTGGGATTAAAAATAAATAACAATATAGGACAAAACACACATCACAAAAAGAAAGTCGTGGAGTAATAGCCTAATGTCTGGAGTAATAGCCTAATTAACTATGAGGCTACCCACTGGACACACACTTGTTGAATCAACATTTGTTGATGTTGAACCAACGTGGAATAGACGTTGAATTGCTATAAAGGCGGTTCCAGTTATTCCTCAATTTCATTCCAAAATAGAATATAATGGAATGTTATATTGAAATCCCAATTTTCATTTATTCTATTGCTGTGATGGGCTACATTTTGCCATGCAAACATCTTATTATTTCTAGACAAACTTATGGGAAAATGAAACAGCTCATCCAATGGGTGTACTCAATTCAGTTCTGGGCGGCTGAGGTTCCGGGTGTCCTCAGTGCGCCCATGTTCTTTTTTGATAAATGACTCCCTCAAGTGGCCAGAAAATAGAAATTACAACTCTTGCAACGCTGCCACTGAGACTATCAGATGAGGTGATGTATTATAGCACCCGTTATTCTGGTCGTCACTAGTTACCACATCCACAAAGTCGTAATTATGTCAAATTTCTCTTCTTAAACTCTGCTTTTAAACCTAACCTTAGCCACACTGCTAACGTTATTCCAACCCTAACCTTAAATTAGGACCAAAAAGCACATTTTTTGACTTTGTGGCTGTAGTAACTAGTGACAACTCGTTTATCAGTGCTTTGTCCTCGGAGAGACACCGTAGTCCATCATTTTTTAAATTATGAATAAAACAAATACAAAACAGAAATATACAAACAAGAGTACAGAAATATACAAACAAGAGTACATAAACCTAACAGACAGCGGTATTACATATCGATATATATATTCAATTTGTCAAAAAGTTTTATGGTACGTATTGCTTTTTTGTTTTTACACTTACTGATCATTACAAAATAATATTTCACTTCTATCTTAAACAATGTGAAGAGGGGTTTGTTCTCCGCCCACTGATAAATAAAATGTATTACATTCCTTAAATTATTTAAATTGTATTTAGGCACTTTCAGTCGTTAGCTGACGTATGCTAGCCGTTTGAATCTGTGATTCAGCACCCGTTTAGCGCGCGGCTGTCGAAAAATCCAAAGACATTGGAGTGTAGTAACACAGAACAATGAGACAGATATTTCACCGGGTGTATAAATATGAAGCATCCGTTTTGCGTTTCACAATACCATCCCCATCAACCTACGTGTGTCAGGGAACCACAGCGAGATGATCCAATTCCTGCTTATTAAGTCTCCTCAGGTTCCCGTGGTATCTGGATTCTTTTGGCTCCAGCGACACAACCCCCTTATTGACTAGTCTGCTGGTGCCATCATGGGCTGGAGAACGTTCTACCACACTCATTGCCTGACGTCAGCGCAGCCTGCCCCGGGACGTGTTCCTGGGGGCTCGGAAGTTTCCCCGGACCTCCGCCATTCCCGCGGAGTACCAGGACCTCCGGGAGGTGTTCAGTGAGGCCCAGGCCACTTCACTTCCGCCGCACCGACCCTATGACTTCGGGATCGACCTTCTCGCAGGCACCACTCCACCCCGGGGACGACTGTACTCTGTCGGGTCTGGAGACCAAGGCTATGGAGACCTACATTGAGGACTCCCTAGCTGCAGGGTTCATCTGTCCTTCTGCCTCCCTCTCCACAAAGAAGAACCCTGCACCGGCGGGGGAGGCAGAAGGACGTGCATCGACGACCGTGGTCTCAACGACATCACGGTGAAGAACTGCTACCACTCCTCCAAGCTTGTCCCCAACCCGGGCTCCCGTTGGACCCTGGCCTTTGTGCGACAACGCTTTTGGTGGGCTACCATGGTTCCTGACGTCACAAGCTGGACGAAGGGCACCCGATCAGGATGGCACAAAAACTGACGGACAAACACATTAATTTGCCACCCTTCACAAACATGCGAGTGAAACTGGCAACACAGGTGTTTAGCCACACTGTCTCTGCAGGTAAAGAAGCACATGAACATAAATATCGACAATAATTTACAAATTCATACACTATACATTCAAGACTCTACACTAACATGTTATTGCTTGAAAGTACTGTACTACCACATAACTATACCAATATTAATACATGTTGTCATGAAAAGATGGAACATCATAAAACATGATGTAGTAGTAATAAGGAATACTTCATATATTTGAGGAATGCAAACTATGTGGCAGCTAGGAAACTGCTTAAGGAGGCAGAATGCACAGCCCTGTTCCTGGAAAAAATGAACAAGTTGTTTGATGTTCTGAACTCAAGGTATGTTCATGTAACGGATGTGAAATGGCTAGCTAGTTAGCGGGTACGCGCTTCAATCAGCTCTAGCGTTTCAATCAGTTACGTCACTTGCTCTGAAACCCACGAAGCGTCGTTACCCATCGCTCCACAAAAGCCGCGGCCCTTGCAGAGCAAGGGGGGTTTCAGAGCAAGTGACGTAACTGATTGAAACGCTACTAGCGCGTACCCGCTAACTAGCTAGCCATTTCACATCCGTTACACTCACCCCCCTTTCAACCTCCTCCTTTTCCGCAGCTACCAGTGATCCGGGTCAACAGCATCAACTTTCCGCAGCAACCAGTGATCCGGGTCACAGCACCAATGTAACAGTATAACTTTAGTACGTCCCCTCGCCCCGACCTCGGGCGCGAACCAGGGACCTTCTGCACACATCAACAACGGTCACCCACGAAGCATCGTTACCCATCGCGCCACAAAGGCCGCGGCTTTTGTGGAGCGATGGGTAACGACGCTTCTTGGGTTTCAGAGCAAGTGACGTAACTGATTGAAACGCTACTAGCGCGTAACCGCTAACTAGCTAGCCATTTCACATCCGTTACATTCAATCAAATGTAAATGCATTCAGTAGGGCTCCCGAGTGGCACAGTGGTCTAAGGCACTGCATATCAGTGCTAGAGGTGTCACTACAGACTGGTTTGATTCCAGGCTGTATCACAACAGGCCGTGATTGGGAGTCCCAAAGGCCGCGCACAATTTGCCCAGTGTTGTTAGGGTTTGGCCGGGGTAGACCGTCATTGTAAATAAGAATTTGTTCTTAACTGACTTGCCTAGTTAAATGAAGGTTAAATACATAAAAGGTGTATTACACAGTTGAAAACCTTGCACATAGAAATCACTATCAAACTAACGCAAACTTTTTTCTTCTAGATCTTGCTGGGATAGAAATCCATGGAGGAGGGCTCTCAGACAAGAGAACAGCTTCAAGCTGGATTTCCTTCGGAAGCAATTTAAGTAAGTTGATTTAAAACTAATACATTAAATATGCCAAGCTTCTTCCATCTCAAACTAGACTAGGACCCACTCACTGTCACGCTTTGTAGAAACCAAGATTATATTACTCCTGTAATGCAGGACTATTTGGACTCCCATTCTGACCACTAGACACACTATTTGATCAGTGGAGGACGGCTCATAATAACATCTGGAACGGTGCAAATGGAATGGCATTGAACACATAGAAACCATGTGTTTAATGTATCTGACACCATTTCACTTATTTCACTCCAACCATTACCACAAGTCCGTCCTCACCAACTAAGGTACCACCAACCTCCTGTGTATTTGACAAAGTATAATACATACAAAACAGGATCATAAAAAATATTCACCAATTTCTTTTTAGGTCAAGAACTACTCCACCATGCCAGCGAGGATTTAAACTAACCCTACGGAGTGTCCTAAAAATAATGAATGAAGCAGAGGAAAGTGCTTTAAAATAGCTGGCAGAGCCAAACTTAATCAGGACAGCTTAGAGGTAAATTGTGAGTTGTAATGTAATATCATGTCTGTTTATGTAGGGTAATCATGAGTCTTACATTGAATTAGAGATCCCAAACCCAGCCGTCGTCCAATATATGTAGGCCTAGGCTAACGCATACAAAGCAGAAAGACGATCGTTTACAAATAATCTATGGGACAATAAAAAAAATGTAAACCCAAGGTAGTCTGTCTGACCACTCGCTCCCACCCGCAGCATGAAAGATGCTGACCACGCCGCAATGATTTCTGTCGGGACCCGCAGCCCTCTGCATTGAATCACTCGCCCATTGTGCTAGTTGTTGTTGGTGCTCAGTCTCCAATGTTCTCTGCCATGTTTTCTTGGGCCTTCCTCTTCTGCCTTCATCTCCTGCATTCACCTTCAGATGACAACATAAAAGGAAATAAGGAGATGAAAGATCAGAGGGTATTTCAAACATTTATCCTAATGTTTCAGTTGTATTTTTTTTTTCTAAAATCTGTTCTCAGTTATTATGGGGAAAGGTGGTCACAGATTCAACCCCTCTGCCTGTACTAGTAACACAAATTGCCAGATAGATCCAGATGACAACCTACTGGGCTCCCGAGTGGCGCAGCAGTCTAAGACACTGCATCTCAGTGCTAGAGGTGTCACTACAGACACCCTGGTTTGTATCCAGGCTGTATCACAACTGGCTGTGATTGGGAGTCCCATAGGGCGGTTCGCAATTGGCCCAGCGTCATCTGGGTTTGGCAGGTGTAGGCCGTCATTATAAATAAGAATTCGTTTGTAACTGACTTGCTTGGTAAAATAAATAAAAAAACTACTCCACGGCAAAGACACCACGTTTGCCTAATCACTTATACTAGTCTTGATATGTATTATGGATAGTTTTAATGATCTAAGGAAAATAGTTGTATTGAACACCTCTTGCTTCCGGCTCTAGTCCCAACGAAGCGGGCCAACTCAGAGAATCTTCCCACTGCTTCAGACAGTGATCTTACAGCAATTACAATGGTAAACAATTTCAATATGACACAAACAACATTAAAAATAGGTGTTTTTATTACTCACAAATATGATTTCCCCAATACACAGATCAACACAAAGGGGATGCAGATGGTGATTGTTTGATGGATGAGATCCTGAGCTATATAAGCGGATGGCTTGCACATGAGGTGCAGAAAGAGCAAATCCTCCATGACTGCAAGGCATGCGAGAGGCTGCTGGTTCACATGGGTTCTGAGCATAACTATGCTAAAGGATCTTCTGATGCAACAACCTTTATCAACAGGAAGTGCTACACTGAGGACACTAGACTGGTGGAGCCATCTCATCTGCTGAGGGTGATGGTAACAAAAATGGAGGACACAATTGACAAAAACCTTGCCAGTTTTTGCCCAGAGACTTCTATTGTGTCAGGACTAAGAGTCCTCTTACTTAGATCTAGTCTAGTGCCTTTGATTGCATCCTGGAAGGCCGTGTCGATGCATGCCTACCCCCTCCATAGGAAAAAATATAAAGAAATACACCATGTGTAGAATGCGAGCACAGCTTAGAAAAATTAATTGTGAAGTTAACGAACCAAAAACCACAGCACAGCGTAAACTGAATTATTTCACCGGATAATACGTTTTTGGGGGTGTTTTATAATATCAGACATCGGTAACTGTATTTACTTAATGCAGAGCTTCCAACCTTTTTTGGTTTTGCTCTGCCGGGAGTACCTCTTAAGTACCCCCTGTGCATTTTACCAGTAGGCCCCTATGGTCTCATGAGTCTTCTCTAGTATCCTCTGTATATAGGCCAAGTACCCCCCCAGGGTCCCAGTACCCCTGGTTGGAAACCACTGGCTTAGTGTGACCCTTTTTATTGTATCTCAGGTTTGGAACCAGATGACTCCTGTGAGGTCAGTTTTAAAGATGCCCTAGTGTATGACAGCAAGCAGTCATCCAATGCCAGTACACAACAGGAAATGGAGTGTGGGAGCGCAGGTGAGAATGCAAAGGAAATATCTATGTCCTGCAGTATCACCGTTTGCATGTGTATTCTGTGTCCATAGTGTGTGTTTGTTACAGGAAAACCCTACTTGCTCCAATGATCTCCAGATGTGACTACAGTGTATTGGGCATACTGAAGAAATGCATTGGCATGGTGAGGATGTAGATGTAATAACAAGTTTAAGATGTCTTCAACACTTCTATGCCCCAAAAACCATTTGCTATACAGACGCACAAACAGAAATCATAACAAAGATACAAAATGGATGACGTTCTGTTTTAGCCACAGGAGTTCATATAAGCGCTTTAGGCTACATGGAATAAACAAGCTAATATCTATTAATCGCTCTATATTTTTGTGGTCCTTTGCTGCATTTATACAGGAGCTGTCCAAGATAACGATGCCCATCATGTTCAACAAGCCCCTGAGTTTCCTCCAGAGAATGTCAGAGTACATGGAACACACTCACCTCATCCACAAAGCCTGCATCCTGTCAGATTCCATAGACCGCATGCAGGTTAAACAAAACAGATAGGATACACTGATACCCTCCACTCAAAAAGCCTATTAATGTACCTGCTCTTACCGGGAACTGAAGATGAGGCTCACACAATGACATACTTTGTTTTCTCCTGTGTTATCGCTCTCTTTAAATAAGTCGACTCTATTTGGATAATCTATTTATTTTTTAAGTGTCGGATTAAGCACTTTTTAAAGTTTGCTTCTTGTCTGTCTGTGTGAGGACGAGGGGTACAGGTTGATCTCAGAACAAGTGAGCCACCATCCACCTATTAGTAGTACCTTCCATGCCCAGTCTCTGAAGCAGGAGTTTGAGTTCCACAGCTCCCTCTACCCCAAACTCAAGTTCTGGGGCAAGAGCGTGGAGGTGGAGCCTAAAGGCACTATGACACTGGAGCTGCTTGTGATTTGATTGAGTGTGTGTAAGAAAGTGTATGTATGTTGACATCTGTGTGTACTAAGCACATATACAGACTCTCTTTCTCACATCAACAGCTAGTGACTTATTAATGACTTGTTTTGTTGCAGACATAGAGGCGTATACATGGACAAACCCTCTGCTGTGTACATATCATCATGGGAAAACTCTGGATTGAGCAATATGGAACTGTGGAAATAGTCAACCACAAGTAAGACAGAAAAGACCAAACCTTTATTCTTTGTTCACAACCAACGCTTATTATTATTATTTGTATTTACTATGTTAATGTTCTACCTCCTGCCTCTTCTGATTGGTCAGCACGGGGGACAAGTGTGTGTTGAACTTCAAGCTGTGCGGCATGTTTGTGAAAGAGCTGCACAAAGTGGAGGGCCACATTCAGATTAAGAGGTGAGAGAAGAATAGAGTCCTCTTACTTAGATCTAGTCTAGTGCCTTTGATTGCATCCTGGAAGGCCGTGTCGATGCATGCCTACCCCCTCCATAGGAAAAAATATAAAGAAATACACCATGTGTAGAATGCGAGCGCAGCTTAGAAAAATTAATTGTGAAGTTAACGAACCAAAAACCACAGCACAGCGTAAACTGAATTATTTCACCGGATAATACATTTTTGGGGGTGTTTTATAATATCAGACATCGGTAACTGTATGGCGCCGTGTGCTGTATGGGAAGTGAACAGAGTGTATGTACAGTGTGGAGCCTAAAGTGTATGAAGCCAACAAAAAGTCAGAGGGGGGATACTAAGAAAAATTAACAGGGGAGCACACAGACCTGTGATTTGTCCAATTGTTTTTAAACAATGGCAAAACATTTTTTTTATTTTTTTTATTAAACAGTGTTTCTTCCTTTCACATAAACATGCAGTGGCTTTAGGTGAAGGTATGGTATAAGTGTATTTGTAGGTAGTTGGCATAGTGTGCTACAGCAGCTCTAGTTATTATGGCTATATATGTTGCTTTAAAGTTTGTGTGAATGCAACTGTCTGTAGATTGTAGTAGGCTAATGTGTATTGTATGTATTAGCAAAGTGCTGGAGAAAAGGAGACTGAGGATATGCCTGAGGTTCAAGAGACCGTCTCTGTGATACCAGGAAGTGTCTAACTGTGGAGAATAACTCCATGACCTGCACATTCAGAAGAGGTAACAAACACACACACACACACACACACACACACACACACACACACACACACACACACACACACACACACAGAGGGAGCCATGATGTATATCTGTGTTTCTTTCTGTCTCTCCTGTGTTTCTAATTAACCCTGACTCTGATCCTTGCTCTCTCTCTCTGTGGTATAGATGTATCATTTCACCATGATTCTGAATGAGCTGGAGCCTGGCATGGTGAGGCTATTGGCAGCGTAAGAATGCCATCTAAGACCTGACGTCAGAGCCATGGAGAATGGAGACCTGGGTATTGACTCACATTGGAACACAGATACTTACACACGATTCCATAACAACATTCTAGATTCATTGATAAACACACAAAATGGAGCACATGGGTTTGTTTTATAAATGAGGTGGTTTTATATATTGCAGACACAGCAAGTGTAGAAAAGGACAGACTAGAGGAAAAACAGAGAGCTGCACGCAAATAACCTTCCAAGGATGGAGAAGAGTGGTCAACCAGGTGTGTTCACTATGCAACAATAATAAGTATGCCCGGAAATGTGAATGTATTGTCATGTTAATATATTCCAATTTGAATTCAATTATTTCTCTAAAACATATTTCTGTACCATTTTATTTTTTACTTTACAGGTGGTTTCGGTAGGAAAACATCTCACTGGGAGGTGTAATCACTGTCAGGAGGAGATGGAGAGAGTGGAACATGTCCTAGTTCTTCGAGATGAGAATAACAGGTAGGATTTAGATTTTTCCTGTCTCTGGTACACACTCCAGTCCGGTTGGTGGCGGTAATGGACCTTAAAGTTGGTTGCCCACTGTCATATAAAAACCACTGTCACGCCCTGACCATAGAGAGCCCTTGGTTCTCTATGGTGTAGTAGGTCAGGGCGTGACTAGGGGGTGTTCTAGTATGTCTATTTCTATGTTGGTGCTAATATGGTTCCCAATTAAAGGCAGCTGTTTATCGTTGCCTCTGATTGGGGATCATATTTAGGTAGCCATTTCCCCACCTGTGTTTTGTGGGATATTGTTTGTGTTTAGTTGCCTGTGTGCACGTCATGACTTCACGTTTCGTTGTTTCTTTATTGTTTTGTTTGTTTCACGGAGATTAAAAATATGTGGAACTATACTCACGCTGCGCCTTGGTCCGCTCATTATGACTATCGTGACAACCACAGAAGAAGAAGAAGAACAACAACAACAACAGTCATACCAACAGTACAGTCACAGATAGAACAATGAGCCAGATGTTTCACCGGATGTATAAATCTGAAGCGTCGATTTGGCATTTCCACTCACCACCAAATACAGTGCATTCGGGAAAGTTTTCAGACCCCTTGACTTTTTCCACATTTTGTTACATTACAGCCTTATTCTAAAATGGATTATTTACATACGTATTCAGACCCTTTGCTATGAGACTCAAAATTGAGCTCTGGTGCATCCTGTTTCCATTGATCATCTTTGAGATGTTTCTACAACTTGATTGGTGTACACCTGTGCTAAATTAAATTGATTGGACGTGATTTGGAAAGGCACACGCCTGTCTATATAAGGTCCCACAGTTGACAGTGCATGTCAGAGCAAAAACTAAGGCATGAGGTCGAAGGAATTACAAGACAGGATTGTGTCGAATCACAGGTCTGTGGAAAGGGTACCAAAAATGTCTGCAGCATTGAAGGTCCCCAATAACACAGTGGCCTCCATCATTCTTAAATGGAAGAAGTTTGGAACCACAAAGACTCTTCCTAGAGCTGGCCGCCCCGCCAAACTGACCAATCGGGGGAGAAGGGCCTTGGTCAGGGAGGTGACCAAAAACCCCATGGTCACTCTGACAGAGCTCTAGAGTTCCTCTGTGAAGATGGGAGAATCTTCCAGAAGGACAACAATCTCTGCAGAGCGGCCAGACGGAAGCCACTCCTCAGTAAAAGGCACATGACAGCCCACTTGGAGTTTGCCAAAAGGTACCTAAAGGACTCAGACCATGAAAAACAACATTCTCTGGTCTGGTGAAATCAAGATTGAACTCTTTGGCCTGAATGCGAAGTGTCAGGTCTGGAGGAAACCTGGCACCATCCCTACTGTGAAGCATGGTGGTGGCAGCATCATGCTGTGGTCATGTTTTTCAGGAGCAGGGACTGAGAGACTAGTCAAGATCGAGGAAAGATGAACAGAGCAAAGTACAGAGATCCTTGATGAAAACCTGCTCCAGAGCACTCAGGACCTCAGACGGTCGAAGGTTCACCTTCCAACAGGACAAGGATCTGCAGAATAGAATGAGAGAAACTCACCAAATACAGGTGTGCCAAGCTTGTAGCATCATACCCAAGAAGACTCAAGGCTGTAATCACTGTCTAAGGTGCTTCAACAAAGTACTGAGTAAAGGATCTGAATATTTATGTAAATGTGATATTTCATTTATTTTTTATACATTTGCAAAAATGTCTAAACCTGTGGGATTTTTTTATAAAAAAAAAAAAATCAATTTTAGAATAAGCCTGTAACATAACAAAATGTGGAAAAAGTCAAGGGGTCCGAATACTTTCTGAATGCACTGTATGGTGATGAGAGATATCCCAATTGACGGCAGTGGGAGAAGATGGAGCGAGATGGATTTTGGCCGACATTCTTCAAATTTTCTCATCGATGAAACATTTAATCTCAATACAGTTTTCTGTTCCCAAAACTACAATCTGTTACGAACAGAATGGACAAAGTTTTGTAGACTTTACCCTTTGCCAAAGTTTCAAAAAATTGTATTGTTTAGAAGGAACGCAAGAGCAAATTTAGTTATTGCACTCGCACATCCCAGAGTATGTGTTCCTAACGGAAATATGGAAATATATGGTAGAACGCACCAATAGGATCTTGCTAGTTCGTGCTTGGCTCTACACCTTGCTTGTTCTGCCCACTATGGTTAATATGCTCCCATTGGGCGACAGGCTGTGGTCTTTTTTAGGTTAGCTATAAAAAATATTTGGTACAGTGGTTTCACCCTCCTATTAGTGATGGGCATTCCGAGTCTTTTCTCATCAAATGGCTCTTCGTTCAAAATGCTTAAAAACTTCTTGTCAATAGGGGGGCGCTGTTTTCACTTTGGAAAAAATCGTGCCCAAATTAAACTGCCTCGTACTCTATTCTAGATCGTACAATATGCATATTATTATTACTATTGGATAGAAAACACTCTCAAGTTTCTAAAACTGTTTGAATTATATCTGTGAGTAAAACAGACCTCATTTTGCAGCAAACTTCCATACAGAAAGTGAAAAATCTGAAAACGATGCTCTGTTCCAGGGCCTGCCTATTCAATTGCCTAATATTTATCGATATGCATGCACTTCATACGCCTTCCACTAGATGTCAACACGCAGTGGAAGGTGGAATGGGGTGTCTAGCTTGATCTGAGGCCGAACAAGAGCTTTTGGAGTGACAGGTCTGGAAATTTCTTTGTCTTCTCTGGCGCGCGAAGTACGTCGACATTGGCTTCTGAAAAGCGTTCGGTATACACGGCGGATATCTCCGGCTCTGATTTTATTTGATACATGTGATAATAACATCATAAAGTAGTTTTTTTCAACCGAGTTGTATCAGTTTATTCAACGTTTATTGGGACTTTTGGAATTTTCCGTTCTTTGCGTATAGAGAAGATGGGCATGTTCGCGCCACATGGCTAGCTAAGGTTGCTAATTCGACAGGAGAAAAGGACATTCTAAAACCAAACAACGATTTATTCTGGACCTAGGACTCCTTGTACAAGATTCTGATGGAAGCTCAGCAAAAGTAAGAACAATTTATGATGTTATTTCGTATTTCTGTGGAAAATGTTGATTCCTATTCTCTGCCGTTTTGGCGGGCGCTGTCTCGCAATAAAGCAAGCTGTTTGTTATGGTAAAGTTATTTTAAAAAATCTAACATGGCGGTTGCATTAAGAACCAGTGTATCTTTCATTTGCCATACAACAAGTATTTTTATGTAAAGTTTATGATGAGTTCTTTGGTCAGATTAGGTGAGTGTCCAAAATAGCTCCGGACATTCTGATGAATCGATGCTACATATTCACAATGTATAACCACGGTTTGCAGCTCTAAATATGCACATTTTCGAACAAAACATAAGTGTATTGTATAACCTGATGTTATAAGACTGTCATCTGATGAAGTTGGTCAAGGTTAGTGATTAATTTTATATCTTTTGCTGGTTTTTGCGAATGCTATCTATGCGGTGAATAAATGCGGTTGTGTGTTTGGCTATTGTGGTAAGCTAATATAATGCTATATTGTGTTTTCGCTGTAAAACACTTTAAAAAATCGGAAATATTGGCTGGATTCACAAGATGTTTATCTTTCATTTGCTGTACACCATGTATTTTTCATAAATGTTTTATGATGAGTATTTAGGTATTTCACGTTGCTCTCTGTAATTATTCTGGCTGCTTTTGTGATATTTTTGATGGTAGCTGCAATGTAAAACTATGATTTATACCTCAAATATGCACATTTTCGAACAAAACATAAATTTATTGTATAACATGTTATAAGACTGTCATCTGATGAAGTTGTTTCTTGGTTAGTGACTAATTATATCTCTATTTGGTCGGTTTTGTGATAGCTACCTATGCGGTAGAAACATGGTGAAAATATGCGGTTGAGTCTTTGGCTATTGTGGTTAGCTAATAGAAATACATATTGTGTTTTCGCTGTAAAACATTAAAAAAAACGGAAATGATGGCTGGATTCACAAGATGTTTATCTTTCATTTGCTGTATTGGACTTGTGATTTCATGATATTTATATGCTATTATTTACTTGTGATGCTAGGCTATGCTAGTCAGCTTTTACTGATGAGGATGCTCCCGGATCCGGGATGGGTGTTAAGTAATTAACATTTGACTAAGAAATAAGAATCGTGAAAAAAAAAAAATATCCAACGTAAAAGCCAAAAAGTAGGCTACCATTATGAAATGCGCGTTCAACAAATACATTTTTACCTGGCCTAATTATTAGATCACCTGATATATATTTTTTTAACACTGCAAAAAGTATCGTGGACCACGCTCTCCCCACTATTTATTGTTTCTGCAGTGAGGATTCAGCCTATTTTGTTCATTATTCTGTAACGTATCTACATTTAAATGTTGTTTTGAGCTCAAAAAGCAGTAGCAGTTTGCAAACCAGAGAGCCAAATGAATTGGCTCTTAATGAATTGGCTCTTTCACCGATGCAATTCGGTTCCCAACGTTCACCAAAAAGAGCCGTTGATTAGGAAACGACACTTCACCTATCAAATTGCTGCGTTCTCCTCTAGCCAGTGTCGTAATCTGATTCCAAGGCCATCTGGCATCTTCTATCTCAAAGTAAAATGTAAATTTGTGTTTTAAAAAATATGTATCTATTGGCACTATTACTTAAGTAGCTAGATACATGTTGAATTCAGGATAATGCAATTAAAGGTTAGATTGCTACATTGTTGATATACCAGTAGCTAGCTAGCTAAAATTCGGAAGCTAGCTGACTCGATGGCTAACGTTAGCTAGGCTAGCAAGCTAACTTTTGTCATTGTTTATCATCGTTGTCCAACACCAGATCATCATGTCGGGAGCTCTGTTTCCCAGTGTGGTGTCAGGGTCCCGCGGCTCCTCCAGCAAATTCCTGGTTGAGTTTCGGGCAGGGAAGATGACCATGAAGGGTAGCACAGTGACTCCAGACAAGCGCAAGGGACAATTCTATGTTCAGACTGACGACTCCCTCATTCATTTCTGTTGGAAGGATCGGACCTCTGGAAACGTGGATGTCAGTGGCACTTTTCTCGCTCTCTGTCCTTTGTGTTGTCATGGTTAACTAACCTCTGTGATTAATATTATTGTCCCTATTCAGGACCTGATCATCTTCCCCGACGATTGTGAGTTCAAGAGAGTGAACCAGTGCACTACTGGTCGGGTGTTTGTTCTGAAGTTCAAGGCTGGCTCCAAGAGACTGTTCTTCTGGATGCAGGTGTGTATGGCATGATGAAGATCCTATGGCTGTGTTTACACAGGCAGCCCAATTCTGATATTTTCCCCCACTAATTGGTCTTTTGACAAATCACATCAGATATTTTAACATCAGATCATTTTCAGAGCTGATCTGATTGGTCAAAATACCTATTCGTGAAAAATTATCAGAATTGGGCAGCCTGTCTAAACACACCCAACAACACCCCTGCCACCTTTGTATATTGTATATAACTCTGCCTCCTTTGTATATTTATCTGGAGAGGAAGGTAATGTTATCAGCTGCCAATTGTATGAGAAAAATAAGTTCCTGGTGTAATAAAGTGTTTCTCTGTTATAGGAGTCCAAGGCTGATAAGGATGAGGAGTACTGCCGTAACGTGAATGAGTATCTTAACAACCCTCCTATGCCTGGAGCCCTGGACAGTGGAGGCAGCAGCGGGCATGAACTGTCTGCTCTGAGTGGTAAGGATTAAAGAAGGGTACAGTGCACACACTCATAAACAGAGTGCAAAGGTACTGTGGCATGTTGACACAGGAAGCAATGCATTCTCAGAGACAATAGTTCCTTCCCCACTCAGCCTCTCCTTGTGCATGATGTGTTGATCCGTTTGGGAACATTTTGCATTCTTCCTCCTGTCCTAGGCGAGGATGGACTGCAGTCTCCTCGGTAACATGAGTCACAACCAGCTCATGCAGCTCATTGGACCTACTGGACTGGGAGGTCTTGGTAAGTGGCTATTGTTTAGTGCACAGTCTTTTTTTACCACTCGTAGCAATGTGCTTTAAACAGCCGATAGCTGGATTGACTGAGAATGTGTTCTGGAGTGCCTGACTATTGGGTTGTCATTAATTGCAACAATGTCTATCATAACAGGATTCTTTGGGAGACAAATTAATAAATCCGCTCCCTATTTCTGTCATGTGTCTGTCTGTAGGAGGTCTTGGGGCTCTGGCTGAACCGGGCCTGGCCAGCCTGCTAAGTAGTGGAGGTCCTGCAGCCCGCAACTCCTCTTCAAGGTACCACAAGCCAACAGACTACTTCACTACTAAATTAATGAATTTAGTACATTTATACACTTGTCTCTCTTCAGCTTAGACTACACACTCAATACTTAGCCAACTTTTACAGATAGCTTATTCTACATTTATTACAACCCCTGTGAATTTAGCTAGTCTCTCGGTCTCTCTCCCGCTCAGTCCATCTCAGTCTCCTGCGGTCACCCCCACCTTTGCTGTCACCCAGCTGGGCTCCTCCCAGGTGCCAACCACACCCATCACCCCATCTGCCACCAGTGCAGTGTCACCCATGGCCTCACCCGCCACCCCTGTTTCCCCCTCCCTCACAGCCGGGGCAGCCAGCCCCACCCAGCCAATCCAGCTGAGTGACCTGCAGAGTATCCTAGCAACCATGAATGTACCTGCAGCCGGGCAGGGAGGTGAGGGACTAAACTAAATTATAGAGCAGCTCACAACACAGCTCAACAGTTTAGAACAGTGGACAGAGCAATAAGGAGTCTCTTGAAGACATTTACAATGAAATAAGGGACTGTAATCATGCTGTTACCAGTGAAATAAAACCTTGCAGCAGTAGATCCATGACTGAAGTTGAATGGCCCTCTGTATTTATCACCTGTCTGATGTCTTTATGAAATATGAATGACTGTTTGTTCTCTCTAAAGTGAACCTGGCCAGTGTTGTTACCCCTGAAATCATGGCTCCTATCCTGGCCAATGCTGAGGTCCAGGAGAGGCTGCTGCCTTTCCTGCCGTCAGGAGGCCCTGCCTCAGAGCACCGACAAGCTCCACCACATACTCACCTCCCCACAGTTTCAGCAGGTATACCACACACACAAACTGCTCTGAGTATGTTTTGAGCAGTGCTCTTCCTTTCTCTGTAGAGCACACTTGAGTAGCAGTGTTTTCTTAGAACACTTACTATAGTATGATAAAGTGATCCTGGTCTTTCTTTTAGTTACCACTTGAGTGCTAAATTTCATATACTACAGTATGAGTATATATGATGTAAAGCAGTGATTATTCTCTTTGTAGGCCATGGGTCTGTTCTGTAGTGCCCTGGCTTCAGGGCAGTTGGGGGCCTCTAATGAACCAGTTTGGGCTGCCAACAGAAGCTGTGGATGCAGCTAACAAAGGAGGTCAGTGTCCTGTATCTGCCCACAAAACATGAACCCAGGGACCTTGTTTGTATATATTGTATAGAGAACACATAACATGCAGGTCTGCCTGTGCAGATATTCCTACATAACATTAGTGTCTACCATTTTGAATAAGATTTCCATAAGAGGTTATGACCTGCTGTTTTCATGAGTGAAATTCTAATTGCGCTTTCCTCCATTCCAGACATTGAGGCCTTTGCTAAAGCCATGGAGACAGACAGCAAGTCTGACCATGAGAACGATGATTCCAAAGACAAGGATGATGACGAAGATATGAGTTTGGATTAGTACCTGTGTTAGTCCAGTTTCATTAAATATTTTATTAAAACAATTTACTAGCTGATTTGTTATTTAGAGCACTGAAGCTGTCTTCCATTTCCTATCAGAATATATATTTAATGGAATGTAAGACACCTACCCTCTCAATTGGTTGTTAAATTTATAACAAATTGATGCACACATGCTCAAATCCTCAGAGCTTGAATCAACATAACATTAAATGTGTTCCCTGATATATTGCAAACCAGAATATTGTGACTGTTTAGGATTTGGGCCATGGTAAACTAGTGACAGCTACATGTGCCAATGTGACCCGTAGCTTCCTGGCCTAAAAAAAAAAAAGAACACTCCAGTCATGTGGTCTTAATGGTTAGATAATGTTTAAATATATTTTCTGATTTAAAAAATATATATACTTTTACAAAATTGACACCATCCATGAGCACAACATTTTCAGAAGTTCTACCATTTCACATTCTAAACAAATTACATGAGGTAATTTTTTAAGCATACATTTGCAAAACAAAGACATCCAGTCACACCACAGCAGACATCTGCACATTACTGTACAAAATGTTTTTTCCAAGATCACTCACAGAACAATGAGCTTCACATTATGCAGTCCAATTTTCCATGATATTCACAGGTACGGTGAAACAACACCCCAACAGCAATAAGAGTGAAATACAAGAGGGAATAATATCTGGATAGGACTGATACATCATTCAACTCATGGTGGTTTTAGGCACTTACGGTTTTGTCAAGTGGCATAATACAACGCAAATGAAGAGAAACACACAATACTGTAAATAAATTCACTTTTTAGGACACACAAATAACTGGTTTCTACCTGCTCTCATTCCAGAGTTTTTCTGTTTGATAAATCCCATGATCCCAGAATGATCAGCGGGGAAAAAAAGCTTTAATTCAAAGATATTTCCTGAGAGCTAAAAAAAAATATGACAACTGGCTTGTGGATGATCCAGCACTTTGAAGAATATGGTAAGAATACTTATTGCAAATCCTATACCTGAGTGTTGATATACAATACCAACCAGGTACTGATATGAGGTTTGATTGAACATTAACCATGCAACTTAACAAAACCATTCACAGCAGAAAAGTAATTTGTGTAATAGAAGATTGATAACGCCAACATCAAAGAGGCAGTTGATTGCACAGTGGTGATTTAAAGTCTACACAATTAGACTGATTGCTAGCTACAGTACTGACATGATCAAAACTGTTGAGACTCCAACTCAAGAAAAGGGTAATAAAATACCTTATAAGCCAAGTTTTAAACGAATTATACAATAAAAACTGAAACGCTGATGGTTCTACAGTATAGTTTGTGAGGATGAGAGTTCTGGGCTGGCCAGAGTGTCATTTCAATCACATTTGAGGCCTTTTAAGTCCAATGACTGATGTGTCATTTTCAAAGTGAGTGAATAAATAGTAAGATCAACACAAGCTACAATGAGCAAAGATACCAATACCAGGCACCATTTACACATTAAAAAAAATAACATTTCTGTACCTTTGGGCGGGGAAATACTTCAGGGCGGCTAAATTATTTCAAACTGATATGGCAACCATCAACATCACATTATGCGGACCTTATCAGACACATCCTTTAAATAGAGTTTAAGTTAAGACTTCTTCCCACAGCTCGAAATGAACGTACAGAGGATTAGAAGGAACAATCACCACCTTTAACGTGATCTGTGACATCTAAAACAGAGCGCTGTCATGCGTTTTGAATGCACTGCAAGTCTTAATCTGGTTTATTGATTTAAAAAATAATAATAATAACTAAACCTTTGAACAACAAGTCAACCCTCGGGAGATGCCTTTTGGCTGCTTATAGATGCAGGCCAAATGTAAAAACTCATACTTCGGTGGCCTGTGTGGTCCTGCGGTTACAGCCGCTGACCCGGCACACATGTATGCCAGAGTGGGTATGGGCTCAAATCCGGCCCAATGTGTGAAATAGGACAAATATAACCCCTTCCGACTTTCCAACACTATCATCTCTTCAATAAAGCATTTTTTATTATAGAAATCAACAACAAAAAATGTAACTCACCATGGCCTAGCCTGCCCCCCATTAGTCGCCACACACCTCCATCAAGCAGCATGCATAACCTCCATAACAACCACCTGTGCTCTCAGCTGCAGTCGTTAGCCCTCTTCTCACAAGCAACCAAACCAGTACAATGGACACAAACAGATGCGTGTACTGACAACTAAAACCATCTACATCTGTCATCTGATCACATGTAACCCATCATTGCCACTCATCCGAGCACCAATGCCTTTAGGACTGAAAGAGATAAACTAGAGAATAGTAAAAGTCCTCTGTGTGTTCTTACAGACACCCCCATCAGGTTGCCATCCTACACTCAGTTTTTTAGCAATTTCTTAGCAAATATTTAAGGTGTACTGTTTGTACAAATAAACATGGTTTTGAACCCTTCTATGAAAAAAATATCAGAATGCCATATACCACCCAGAAAGAAGTTCAGTACAAGCTGACCCAACAAGAATCAAAACATGAAAAAAACAAAAAAAACAGTCCAACAGCTTTGCAGAA